>NC_135328.1:137504805-137815367 GCF_023851605.1 Tamandua tetradactyla
TATATCAGTCTTTATTCTGTAAAATTTTGGGCACTTGAAAATAAAACTGTTTTCTTAAATATGGTTCACAGTGTTAACTTTTAATGTGCTTGGAGTTTTACTCCAATACGAACGAGGTTTTGTTGTATTTTGTTACTTTAAAATATTCTAATGAATTCGTCAGGAAGTGAGCTATTTTTAATATGAAAAAAATGAATAGTCTCAGAATGTAGAGAATTGCCTTGATTTGCTTTTAAAGGCATTCTAAAGCTAATAGCTTGTTATTTAAACTGCATTATATTAAAAGTGTGCAAATAAATTGCGTTCATGTGTTTTCCCACCAAATGATAATCAAGTGATTTTTCTTTCATGTGGAACATGAAGTGATAATTAGGCCCAAATCCAGAAGTGAAAGATGCGTTTTAGGAGGGTAACTAAAAATAAGTAGGCAAGTGCTGGGAATCACAATAGAGGTAATGATAGGGTACTGCAGAAGTGGGTGTGCTAATTGCACTCATTTCAAAAATGGTTAGGGTCTTTGGTTCGATGATATTTCTACAGACTAATGAGGAGAAACTGATTAATCTTTCACACCTGACTCCTTTTTATTTTTCTTCATTAAAGAAGCATCATTTGCAACTTAAGTGTGGCTTTTAGTGAGCCACTTTCAGGGTATTTGATTATCAAATATAAGGAAGTAATTATTAAAAACAAAAATTTCCCACTATTTAAAAATTATATCAGACATCTTTTATTCATTGCTTTAATTTTGTGAAGTGTTATATTTACACAGAAATGTATTTTATGAAAGCGCTTTTTAGCTAACTCTACAAGCATTCACTGCTTTTTTCAGATACGATTTTATAACAATTTCTGTTTGTACCTACTACTGAATTGGTAAATTTAAAAATGCCCTACTCACAAAAACACACCGGCAGTATTTTGCAGGGACATTTGAAAGGCCAGAGGGCTTGAATTTGCCTGCGTCTCTTAAGAGAAGTCCACATTTGGCATTTATGTTCAACTTTTATGGAAGTGTTGTATAACTATGCTGTCCAGCGTGTGGACAGTCGCATGTGCCCACTGCATTTGAAATTTGGTTGTGGGACTGAGAAACTGAATCTTAGAATGTTTTCATTTAATTTTAACTAAACTTAAATAGCCACATGTGCCTGATAGCGCTACTATATTGACCATGCAGTCAGTTTGACAGAGTAAAACACAATAACTTTACACTTGAATTGTGTATTTTCAGCTTTTTGTTTACATTCACACTTTTAAAATGAAATAGTAAAGGTCTGTTTCTCTCAGATGTCCTGGAGAATGAGTTTTCTGATAAATTTAGCACTCTATTTAACCTAATGTCATCATATAGGCTTTATACAGGTAATATTGTCAAGAAAATAATAGCTTATTTAAGCTAAAGTTGAACTGACCATGCTTTCTTTTAAATTTATGACGTTTTGTCTTTTGGTGCTGTAGAGGTACTATAATTTCCAGTTGTTCCACGATGCTGTAAAATAATACCTGATTGTTTGGGCTTCTGGTTTTGGGAGTCTAGGACAAAAACTGGGGTATGACAGTATCTCTTTTAGAAGTCTGAGACCTCGTCAGCAGGCTTTATGTATTTCTAAAGGTAACTGGGCATCTCTGCCTACTCATCTCTGCCTACTGACAGCTTATGGTCTGCCTAAATACTCATTTTTTTCATGTAAAAGTCTGGTTTTATTTGCACATATTTTCCAAATTGAACTTGTATTTTGAAATTAAAGAACCCTTCAAGTTGCACGTTTGGAACATTGGACTCATTATACCATTCCTTCTTGTTGTTATAGCAAGTTAGCTTAGATCTGTTTTTATTCCAGAATAAAATTTAGGGTAGATCCTTTCTATAGCTTTTCTCAGAGGCTGTTAAACAGATCATCTATTTAAAAAAAGTGCAAAAGATCTCACATTTTATGTGTTGTAGATAGGTTTGTTGCCTTGTGATTTTAGAGTAATTAAAAATTGAAAGGCTTTTAAATTTTTTTGTATTGGTACCTGTTTCAGAGAAACCAGTTTGAGACTTTTAAAAGAAACTTAGGATAAATATACACCTGTTTACTTTAAACAAACAACAAAAAAGGGAATGTATTTATCTGGAAGGGACATTGAGGGTCATTTATTCATACACTGCTTCTAGAAAGAAAAATTTCCTCCCTCTATGCTACCCCTTCCCCACCGACCCCATCAGCAACCAGTGAAAACCAAACCAAACCTTTCTTTTCTGGAACTTTTAAGGAA
The DNA here is from genome assembly GCF_023851605.1 of Tamandua tetradactyla. Taxonomy (NCBI): domain Eukaryota; kingdom Metazoa; phylum Chordata; class Mammalia; order Pilosa; family Myrmecophagidae; genus Tamandua; species Tamandua tetradactyla. The sequence goes on from NC_135328.1 coordinate 137,507,068, forward strand.
TACTATTCACCTCCATCTGTTTTGGTAATCTACCACGTTGTGTGACACTCCGTAAAAAAATCTTTGCTCATGTGTTGTTCAACCTCTCTTCAGCTCAAATACCAAAGTGTGTTGGTGTGATTTGCTGTTGTGTATTATAAATCTCTCCCACCCTTCTCTACAAACAATTGTGAATTCTCAAAGAATAAGGAGAGTGGTTATAAGAGTTTAGGAATCCAGAGTGTACTTTTCTGCTCGTGACACTTAATCAAGTCAGACATTATTTAAATACTTTTTTTTAATGGTATGCTAGGTACTGAACCTAATATTTTCCTTCAAGCTGATGTAATTGAGAAAGGAAACATAGTTGACTTGAATGTGTATGAAATGTATCCTTATGTTGGAGTAGTAGATGAGATTTAATATTCTGTAGCTTATTGGGGAGAGCCAAGGAGTTTTAGTCATTAGAAGAAGAACATTTAGAAGTACTAAGTATTAAGAGACAGTGATTCTAAAACATTTTGCATACTGTCGTATCAAAAGAAAATTGTTTTATCAAATAAATGCAAATTCTAAACATTATTAGATGATGTGCAGGAACAGTAGTTTTGCAGATTCAGCAATTGTGGTCATTTTTAGATGTTTTCTACATAAAAGTTACTGAAATAAATATTTTATTCAAATGATACTAGAACCCTATTGTCATTGAAAGTGTTCATTTGGCCATGAAATTGCTGAACTTTCACTTTTGAAATGCATACTTCAATTGTTTTTCTAGAAACAGATTTATAACTTAGTGCTACTTTATTTAAATTTCGAATGTTTCAACCCTAAATCCCCGTAAGGCACAAGTGTTGAAAACTTGTTAAAAAAAAAACACTATAATGAATAACTATGATAGAATAACGGTTTAAAATACTAGAAGTAATAATTAAAAAGTGGTTAAGAGAATTTACTGATCTTCCGCAGTTGATTGATCAGCTTATATGTAAACCTGTGGGGTTGAATGCCCTGCACTCTAACTTCCTTTCCAGGGAAGCTGAAGGAGTCTCTCTTGGGAGCCCCTACTTGGAGCCTCATACTGTGTAAAGGGATTTAGGGTTGGTCATCCTGTCTAATCCTGTTATTACCTTATGATATGGTTCTTTCCATTCTCATTCAACAGATAAGAAATTTGAAACTCAAAGGGTTTAAATAATTTGCTCCTGGTCACTCAGCAGAAAGGAGATTTGAACCAGGTCTGAGTGTAAACACTTGGCTCTGTTGAATATGGAAAATACCTGTATTAGAATATGTGGTGGTTAGATTCAGTTGTCAACTTGGCCAGGTGAAGGCACCTAGTTCTGTTCCTGTGGACATGAGCCGATGGTACGTGAACCTCATCTGTTGCTGATTACATCTTCAGTCAGCTAGGAGGCGTGCCTACTGCAGTGAATGATGTTTGACTTAATTGGCTGGTGCTTAAATGAGAGAGCTCAATGTAGCACGGCCCAAGCAGCTCAGCATACCTCATCTCAGCACTCGCAGCTCAGCCCAGGCCTTTGGAGATGCAGAAAGAAGTCACCCCAGGGAAAGTTGTTGGAACCCGGAGGCCTGGAGAGAAGACCAGTAGAGACCATCCTGTGCCTTCCGCATAAGAAAGAACCTCAGTGGAAAGTTAGCTGCCTTTCCTCTGAAGAACTAACAAAATAAATCCCCTTTTAGTAAAAGCCAATCCATCTCTGGTATGTTGCATCCGGCAGCTAGCAAACTAGAACAGAATATTTTTATATACAAGAAGAACAAACAGTGCTCATATGGTCTTCTTTTGGCCACTTTAAACGATAACTTCAGATGTTGATTTTCAGAGTATAACTATAATCACTTTTAAGTAGGAAGGGAAAAATTGAAACCCTTCCATATTTAAATGCCAAGTGAATGATAAGATTGGTAAAGGTTCTCTAATCAAATTTTGAATAATGGAGGTGATTACCTCACCCCCTGCAAATGAAACATCCCAGTGACTTTTTCCTACCTCTACTATGACCACAATGATCTCAGATCTTCCACATCTGCAGGAATAAAGAAGGTTTGTAATAATTAGGTTTTGTATCAGGGACTGTAGTAGTTCGTTAAACCTGCTGGAATGTAACATACCAGAAATGGAACAGCTTTTAAAAAGGAAACTTATCAAGTTGCAAGTTTACAATTCTAAGACGGTGAAAATGTCCAGATTAAGACACCAACAAGAGGTTGCCTTCACTTAGGAAAGGCTGTCCAGAACACCTCGGCTGGGAAGGCTTGTGGCTGACATCAGCTGGGGTCTTTAACTTCTGGACAGCTATGTCAGCTGGGAAGGTACATGTCGATGTCCGCTAGCTTTTTCTCCTGACTTCTTGTTTTGTAAGGATTCCTGAGGGGTGTTTTCCTTCTGCATCTCCAAAGGTGGGCTTTCAAGCTTTTTCCAAAAAGGTTTCCGTCTTAAAGGACACTTCTAGTAAGCAACCCTGCCTTGAATAGGTGGAGACATCTCTCCATGGAAACCGCTTAATTGAGAGGCCCCACCCACAATGGGTGGATCACATCTCCATGGAAACAACTTAGTAAAAAAGATCTCACCCAGCAAAATCGAATGAGGATTAAAGAACATGGTTTTTCAGTTTGAAACCAGCGCAGGGGCATTTGATAATACTCTTTCTTTTGATGCTAGCCTTGAATAAGGCCTGAAGGTGATGACGTAGGAATGGAAGGCCCAGCAGTAAAATGTTCACGTTTGGGAGATGCTGTGATAGGGAAATAATGTCTGCTGTTGTAATTGCCATCGTCATTCAGCAGCCACTTCAAGCTGCTTGAATGGTGCATCAGTGACTCTTGAAGGAATGCCCACTGTGGTGGTGGTTGACATGGGGGTGAGAGTGGCAGGGTCTCCACTTGGTGTATCAAGGCTGCCTGTGTAGTAAGGAATAGTGATTCAGCTTAGTCAGGTGAATTTATCAGAAATAAATTAGGGACTGATTTTTAATGAAATCACATTAAATTATTGCTCTTCATTCTTTTTCGTTAACTGGTGATTGTTTCTAGATGGCCTTTTTTGGACAACATTTGTTCGACAGATATTTAGGAAACATGTATATACCAGGTACAGTTCTAAGTGCAGTGAAAACAAGAGAATAAGATGGGTTTTCAGAGAGTTTACCTTTTATGGAGCTTAGTGAGAGATTTGATGGGGGAGAAAAAAAAATAAACAAAAAGAAAATCATCAACTTTAATTAGGGTTTAAGTAGGGCAGTGTGACTAGGATGGCTGTTTAGATAGGTCAAGGAAGTGACATTTCAGCAGAGATCTAAATGAGAAGAAGGAGCTGGTGTTATGAAGAGTTGCAGGTGGAGGACACCTCCCTTTCCCTGAAATGGGCGAGCAGCCTGAGAGCCAGCTCGGCAGGGTCACCGTGGCCACCTGTTGCAGCTGTCGGCCCTGGGTCTTGCAGGTTATCTTTGCAAAGTGTACATTGCTTTTTTGCTTTTTTTGGCTTTTATTGTACAGTCAGTACCATAAAGTTTCTGTTTTGAGTTTTGTAATTTTGAAGCATTTTAGATAATGTTGTGTTTGTACTTTGTCGTGTAGAATGAATGAATTGTACTGAATAAACCTAGGATTAGAAAACAGGTCTGGTATAAAAAAAGGAAGAGGAGTGGCAGGTGGAGGGAGAGTTTCAGATGGGTAGAAATCCTAGGGACTGATGGCACAGCCTGAAGGTCCATGAGGATAGAGCTTAACGAGGGGTGGGGTGGGGCCGGGAATGGCAGGAGATGAAGAGAATTGGCAGCATGCTGGCTTTCGCAGGCCAGGGTAAAGGGTTTAAGTGGGATAGGAAGAGATCTAGAATCCTCTGGGAGAGTTTTCAGCTGTATAAATGCCATCATCTGCTTGATTAGAAAGATGGCTCTGTTGCTATGTGGAGAATGAACCACAGGGGTGCCAGTGTGGAGGAATCAGGAAAGGTGTGGAGAATGGGAAACTCTTAGGACACCTACTATGGGGAAGTCACCTAAAAGGAATAAAAGGGCTCTTTGAGAACACTGAGGGCCCAGCTGAAAGTGTGAAAAATGTAAATTCAGTCAACCGTTTGTGAGTTGCTTTAGTGACATTTGGAAGCCCCACGGGTGAGAGAAGAAACTGTAAGACCCATGCAGGGTTGGGAAAAGACCAGGGCAGGAATAGTGGATGATTCCCTGCGGACAAACTCCTTCCCGTGGGATTAAAGAGAATAATATTTGTATGTTATCAGTTTTGGTTCCTTAAACTGAGTAGGTTGCCAGCCCATTCACTTCCCAAACAACGAAATAGAAACAAACAAAAAATTCAACAAAAATGATGGTGCAATATTGGGATACTCACATGGAAAAGAAATGAAATGTGACCCCACCACACAATATACAACCCCCACCCCCAAAAGAAACCAAAAACAAAACAACAGAAAACTGAGTAGGGCGCGTTAGATTTCTCAAGAGAGCCAAAACCTTAAAAATGCTTTAAAGAAACCATATTTTTGACCACATGTACCGTATGGCCCTGTGAGCTTCTACTGCTTCCACCTAGAAGTTTTTTGATCTATTATTATTATTTATTGGTGGTATCTTCATTTTACTAACAAAATTGGGTATAAAGTATTGATCAAGGGAATTCAAATCAGAACTCACTTTAATTCTGGAAACTGTTTTCTCATGCCCTTGTTTTTCTGCATGTCCACAAGCTCTAGATAACTACTAGCTAGTTTGTTATATGTAGGTATTTTTTTTGTAATTTGTTGATTTCCTGAAAAGGAAGGTTACTTTGGTTAATACTTTTATTTTAAAGGTAGATTAGATAAGATCTTTCTGTGGTTGGTTTTGCTTGTTGCCTTCTGTAGCCAGAGAGCTAGGCCTTTCTGTCTTGCCTCCCTCAGCAGCCACAGCCACTCATCTTTGAGTTCTTTCCCTTAAAGAAACACTTTTCAGCCTCCCTGATGATCTGTGCCAACTTTATTCAGCTATCTTGGGATCATTGTTTGCAAAGGCCTGTTATCACTTCTGAACTGATTCTCTCTCCTGGAGTTTAGTCTTGGGGCCATTTAACTGCTTTTTGAGATCTTCGGCAGTTACCATGAGTGACATCTGCCAATATTCTAGTAAGGGTCAATGATAGCATGTCTACTTCTACAGTAGTGTACACTGTGAACCACTTTTCATAGCTGTTTAATTGTCATGTCTTGCAGATCCTCCTCCCCAGTCCCTGGTGCTTTTGTTCTCCTTTATCCTTTCTTGTCTGAACTGTTGTAATCCTCTCCTTATTTATTTTTCTTATCTTTACTGTTCTTTGCCCCTTTAATCCATTCAACATACTGTTCCATCTCAGTCTTTCTGCAACATAAAATCCATCTCTTCCCTCTCCAGAATTCCTGAAGACTGAATTCTGTTACCTAGAGCATGAAATATAAAAGGTTTAGTCAGATATAAAGTTTCATTTTATCTAGCTCAATGAAATTCAGTCTTTTTGTGTCAGTGATGCGCATTCAGTCCAGAATTTTTAACTGGACAGTGGAAGTGATCAAAAGACTCAAAACATCAAACAAACCAGCATTTACAGCACGGCACCAGTTCTGGTAGAATAATAGTGTGAGTACTTTGTAATTGGCAGGACAGGGCCATGTGGAAGAGCATCCACCCAGCTAGCCATTTGGCCTTCCTGTGGAATTGTGTTGTAGTTTGGGAAGATCTGTTTACTTTCAGGACTTCACTCATGTGTGCTCCTTGGGGAATCTGCAGCAGGACCAGTTGGGGGCTTGATGTCACATTTCATTCCTCTTGCTCATAGCAGATTCTGCTGTGTGTACTATTTATACTGCTCTCCATGAGCTGTTGTGTGCCATTCGACTTTGCCATGACAGCATATGTGTGTGTGTGTATAAAATCTGTTTTATATATTGAAAGTTTCGGTAGCACAAAAACTTTTTTTTTTAACAGTCACGATGTCTGTTTACTTCCCACATGTTACGCTCTCTGTTCTGGTTCTTGCTACAGAGCCAGGACATCTCTAGCTGGAATGCATCCTGGCACACGATGGACGATGGGTGCCTGGGTGCCCTTTCTCTCTGCTCATATCTCGAACTCGCTACCTAGGACACACATAGGTGTCCATCTACCTTGGCATCTCTGGGGCCTTGTGGCTCAGGGGTTGAGAATTGGACTTCCCTTCTTGTTTGGGCAGTCTTTACTCCCACCTTCACGTTTCAGCATTTCCAGGATTATAGTTATGACGTGCCAGGTTTTCTTAAACCTCTGTGTGTTTACACGTGATGTTTCTCTGCCTAGATGGGCTTCTTCCTGCTTGTTTTACTCGCCTTTCAGTTTCAATTCAGTAGTACTTCTGTGGAGCTCTTTTTCATTCCTCGAGGTGGATTAGATGTGTTTTTTTTTTTTTTTTTTTTTATTTAACTATTCTCTCTTTATCTCCTCTGTACCATAAGGAAGTTCCCACATTGCATTGAAATTGTTTGCAGTGCCTCTGCATGGTTTTGTAAGCTCTTTGAGGGTGTGGCCCATACCTTTACATCTTTGTGGTCTGAGCATTTAGCACAGAGTTTGGCATTGTAGGGATTAGTAAATATTTTTTTTTGGCGCATAAATGAATATTTGTAGTTTTGGTTTTGTTTTGTGAGGATAGATTTCGCCCACTGAAATCTAAGTTCATTATTGGCTTATGAGCTTTCTTAAAAACTTTACAGGGGAGCGGCACTCCTGAAAATGGAGGAACACTTCCTAGCAAAGTGCAAGGTCAGAAAGAAAGAACTAGAACCCATGGATTGGTTGTACTCATATCATTGTTGATGGAACATAAGTATGTAGTACATAGTGAGTAAAAGTAAAAAAGAGTGAAATATGAAACAGTATCTTTGTAAAACACATGCACACAACTCAACAGCCTTATTTTAGAAGAAGACATACCAGTGTTAGACTTAATAGAGTGGCTCAAAAGGAGGAGAAAGGAATTTAACTAAATGTGTTCCTTTATTTCTTTTACTTTATTTGACATTTGTTTATGATAGATATTGAAAGCGGTGTAGTCTCGGGTGAATTGCTTTGGAGTGTGTTTTCAGAATTTGAAACCTATTTAAAATAAACTTCAAGCATAATTGTAAAGAAGAGAAAGGTGAACCCAAAATGAGCAGAATGCTTTGTTTTCATTTGAGATGTTGTTTGGCTCTGAGAAAGCTCACTTTAAAGTTAAACCACATGTTTATGTATAAACATATTTTGATGCCTCATAAAGTGAACCTATTTTGTCGCCTCATAAAGTGAACCTATTTTGTCATGTTCTAGTCTTCTGTTAACTTTCCCATCTTCTGTGGAACTTTGAATCTCCGAATCACAGTATTAGTTCAGTTGAACAAATATGCATTGCAGTTGTGCTGTGTGGAAGGTACTGAGCTAACACTTTTGAAGGGTTGGATGTGATGGAGAAGAAAAACCGTGAAGAAGTTCTAAAACCTCTGTTCAAAGTAATTTATAGATAAGACAGTTAGAAAGGAATATAAACAAATACAGTGTGAGTAGTTGTCAGAGAGGCACAGAGAAAGTTTTCATCTGGCTGGGGTGGGGATGGGTGGGAGTGAGAATTGAAGATGTTTTTATTTATTTATTTATTTTATTAATTAGTGGGAAAAAAAAGAAATTAACCCAACATTTAGAAATCATACCATTCTACATATGCAATCAGTAATTCTTAACATCATCACATAGATGCATGATCATTGTTTCTTAGTACATTTGCATCGGTTTAGAAGAACTAGCGACACACCAGATAAAGATATAGAATGTTAATATAGAGAAAAGAAATAAAAGTAATAATAATAATAGTAAACAAACAAACAAACAAAAAACAAAAAACAAACAAAAAAACAAAAAGCAAAAAACAAACAAAACCTATAGCTCAGATGCAGCTTCATTCAGTGTTTTAACATGATTACTTTACAATTAGGTATTATTGTATTGTCCATTTTTGAGTTTTTGTATCTAGTCCTGTTGCACAGTCTGTATCTCTTCAGCTCCAATTACCCATTATCTTACCCTGTTTCTACCTCCTGCTGGACTCTGTTACCAATGACATATTCCAAGTTTATTCTCGAATGTCCGTTCACATCAGTGGGACCATACAGTATTTGTCCTTTAGTTTTTGGCTAGACTCACTCAGCATAATGTTCTCTAGGTTCATCCATGTTATTACATGCTTCATAAGTTTATCCTGTCTTAAAGCTGCATAATATTCCATCGTATGTATATACCACAGTTTGTTTAGCCACTCTTCTGTTGATGGACATTTTGGCTGTTTCCATCTCTTTGCAATTATAAATAACGCTGCTATAAACATTGGTGTGCAAATGTCCGTTTGTGTCTTTGCCCTTAAGTCCTTTGAGTAGATACCCAGCAATGGTATTGCTGGGTCGTATGGCAATTCTATATTCAGCTTTTTGAGGAACCGCCAAACTGCCTTCCACAGTGGTTGCACCCTTTGACATTCCCACCAACAGTGGATAAGTGTGCCTCTTTCTCCGCATCCTCTCCAGCACTTGTCATTTTCTGTTTTGTTGATAATGGCCATTCTGGTGGGTGTGAGATGAGATCTCATTGTGGTTTTGATTTGCATTTCTCTAATGGCCAGGGACATTGAGCATCTCTTCATGTGCCTCTTGGCCATCCATATTTCCTCTTCTGGTAGGTGTCTGTTCAAGTCTTTTTCCCATTTTGTAATTGGGTTGGCTGTCTTTTTGTTGTTGAGTTGAACAATCTCTTTATAAATTCTGGATACTAGACCTTTATCTGATATGTCATTTCCAAATATTGTCTCCCATTGTATAGGCTGTCTTTCTACTTTCTTGATGAAGTTCTTTGATGGACAAAAGTGTTTAATTTTGAGGAGCTCCCATTTATTTATTTCTTTCTTCAGTGCTCTTGCTTTAGGTTTAAGGTCCATAAAACAGCTTCCAGTTGTAAGATTCATAAGATATCTCCCTACATTTTCCTCTAACTGTTTTATGGTCTTAGACCTAATGTTTAGATCTTTGATCCATTTTGAGTTAACTTTTGTATAAGGTGTGAGATACGGGTCTTCTTTCATTCTTTTGCATATGGATATCCAGTTCTCTAGGCACCATTTATTGAAGAGACTGTTCTGTCCCAGGTGAGTTGGCTTAACTGCCTTATCAAAGATCAAATGTCCATAGATGAGAGGGTCTATATCTGAGCACTCTATTCGATTCCATTGGTCGATATATCTATCTTTATGCCAATACCATGCTGTTTTGACCACTGTGGCTTCATAATATGCCTTAAAGTCCGGCAGCGTGAGACCTTCAGCTTCGTTTTTTTTTCCTCAAGATACTTTTAGCAGTTTGGGGTGCACTGCCCTTCCAGATAAATTTGCTTATTGGTTTTTCTATTTCTGATGAAGATGTTTTATAGTCTTTAAATTATTCTAGAAGGAAAAGAATGACTTCAACACTAAGGAACACAATGTGGGGAGCAGATAAGCTACTGTAGGGAGAGAAGGGAGGAAAAGTGCGTTTTTTTTTTACATTTCCAGTTTAGTGATTTGAGGCTGTAACTCTGGGGTAGATAATTTAAAATAAACTTTAGGTTTTAATATTTCTTATAACTGAATGGAGATTCTCTGAAATTCAAAATATGCAAAAATTAAGTACCAGTATCTGTGGATTGGTGATGTTTTGATAATTTTTGGTTAACTTGTTACATTATGGTTAATATATACTATACAATTTATATATGCTGCTATAATCTGTTAGTGAAACATCTAAAGCTGCACAGTGTTTTCATCAAATTACTCAGAATTCTAGTTTGATCTTACTTCCCTGTTTATAACTCTGATGCAGTTCTCAAACTTGACTGTGATTGCTGGGGCCCACTGCAAGGTTTCCTTTTAAACATTTTTTGTTGTTAAAGATAACATATATACAGAAAAGCAATAAATTTCAAAGTACGTTTTAACAAGTAGTTATAGATTTCAGAGTTTGATATGGATTACAGTTCTATGATTTCAGCTTTTTCCTTCTAGTTGCTGTAAGACACTGGAGACTAAAAACAAATTTCAATATAATGATTCAGCTCTCATACTCATTTGTGTCTTCTCTGTTACAACTCCTCCACTTTTGATCTGTCTCCCAGTCTTTAAGGATGTTTGGCCTTGCCCGTTGTTCTAGTTTACTAGCTGCCAGAATGCAATATACCAGAAACAGAATGGCTTTTAAAAAGGGAAATTTAATAAATTGCTAGTTTACAGTTCTAAGGCTGAGAAAATGTCCCAATTAAAAGAAGTCTATAGAAACGTCCAATCAAAGGCCTCCAGGGAAAGATACCTTGGTTCAAGAAGGCCGATGAAGTTCAGGGTTTATCTCTAAAGTGAGAAGGCACACGGCGAACACAGTCAGGGCTTCTCTCTTGGCTGGAAGGGCACATGGTGAGCATGGCGTCATCTGCTAGTTTTCTCTCCTGGCTTCCTGTTTCATGAAGCTCCCTGGGAGGCATTTTCCTTCTTCATCTCCAAAGGTCACTGGCTTGTGGGGTCTCTCCTTCTCATGGCTATGTCGTTCTTCTCTGTTCTCTCTGAATCTCCCATTCTCCAAAATGTTTCCTCTTTTATAGAACTCCAGAAACTTATCAAGACCCACCCAAATGGGTGGAGACATGTCGTCACCTAATCCAGTTTAACAACCACTCTTGATTAAATCACATCTTCAGGGAGATGATCTGATTAGTTTCAAACATGCAGTATTGAGTAGGGATTATTCTGCCTTTAATGAAATGGGATTTAGATTAAAACATGTCTTTTCTAGGGGACATACATCCTTTTAAACCCACACACCCATTCTAACTTTTTTCATGTTGAAACGATGTTGACAATATGGGATAAGGGGATGAAACTGGTTGATGTTTTTGGAGAGACTGGGAACCTCTGGGTTTCAGGATATATCTGGCTTAGGAACCATCTGAAGGTTTTAGGTTTCTGAAAAGTAAGCTTAGTTACTGCAAGGGTTTTTGATTCAGGAGCTTTGGGATAGGGCCTGAGACTTTGTATTTCTGATAAATTCCCAGGTGATACTGATGCTGTTGGTCTGGGGACTACTCTTTGAGAACTACTCCTCAGATGACTAAGGAATAGTGCATATTGTAAAAAAAAATCCAGTGAATATTTTTTAATGTAATTTTTATAAAAAAAATAAAGCCTACACATCCTATTCTTGACCTACAAGTCTCTGTGAACAAGCTCCGGGGTACCCTCTCTTTGCCCTCCTTCATCTGTGTCTATATTCCTGATACATCGACCTTCTTTCTGGTCATGGAACAGACCAAACTCATTTTCTCCAGTTCTTTGTAGGGATAATGTTCCCTAGGATGTTCAAGTGTCTGGCCCCTTCAGCCTCAGTGTTCTGTTTGCAAGCTGCCGGAATAGTGATATACCTTGGTTCAGGAAGGCCAATGACGTTCTGGGTTTCTCTCTCGTCTGGAAAGGGACATGGTGATATCTGCTAGCTTTCTCTTCAGTACTTCCTTGGGGCTCTGTCTGGCTCTGTTGGTTCTGGTGGCTCTTATGGCTCTAAAGCTTTTTCCAAAATGTTCCCTTTTAAAGGGTTCCGGTAAGCCACCCACCTTGAATGGGTGGAGGCACATCTCCGTGGAAATCATCTAATCAAAAGTTAACCACCCACAATTGGGTGGTTCACATCTCTGTGGAAACAATAAAAAATCTACCCAACAATATTGAATGAGGATTAAAGGACATGGCTTTTCTGGGGTACATAATAGCTTCAAACAAGCACACTCAGGTCAAATGCCCCTTTTACCAGAGATGTCTTTCCTAACCTTGAATAACCCTCTTCTCCTTGTCACCTTCATATTCTCTGCCACATCACTTTATATAGTCATTTGTGTATTATCAGTTCCTTCTCCCTGTTGAGAAGAATGTAAGCTTTTTTTTACATCACTGTATTCAGAGTGCCTAGATTGCATAGTAGGTGATCAGTAAATACTGAATGGATGACTAAGTGAAAGATATTAAAGTCAACAAGAAGTTGGGATTAAGAGGAACACAGAGAACCAGGAAATTTAGAGTAATTGACTTTGGTAGGATATCATTACTGTAAGTCTCATTGGAGAGGTAAATGTTACCCATTTACATATATGAAATCATCATGTAACCAGACATCTAGGACCAGCATACTAATTTCTGGTAGAATACTGCTTTTCAGTATCCCATATATTTTTGCCTCAATTAAAGTAGTCATTTCATATTTGCAGTAAAAATTTTTCCAGAATATTGATTATCTCAGAAATTGAGTACTCTAGATTATATTGAATAAATGGCCTGGATATTCCATGTGTGCTTAATTTTTTTTAACAGATTACTGTTCAAATTGATATTGGGACTTCATGTGTTGTTGATGTCCAGACTTTACTAACTTGTTGTAATGACCAGAGGAACAGTGCATATTGTACAAAAAGAATCCAGTGGATATGTTTGTTTTCTCTAATTTTTTTTAAATGCAATTTTATTGAGATGTATTCACCTAACATATAATCATCCAAAGTGTACAGTCAGTGGTTCACAGTATCATCTATAGTTGTGTATTCATTATCACAATCAATTTTTGAACATTTTCATTACTCCAGAAACAATAAAAATAAAAGTAGAAAAGGACACCCAAAACATCCCGTGCCCCCTATCTCCCTCTATTATTTATTTACTTTTGTCTTTATTTTCTTACTCATCTGGCCATATACTGGATAAAGGGAGTGTTGGCCACAAAGCTTTCACAATCACAGTCACACTATAGAAGCTAGATAGTTATATAGCCATCTTCAAGAATCACGTCTACTGGATTACAGTTTATGGTTTCAGGCATTTCCCTCAAGCTATTCCAGTGCATCAGAAATAATGCCTAAGAATAATCTCTAGAATGACCTCTCAACTTTATTTGAAATCTCTCAGCCATTGAAACTTTATTTTGTTTCATTTCTCTCTCATTTGGCCAAAAATTCTTTCCCAATCCCAGAAGGGCAGGTCCTGCTCATCCCCGGAAGTCGTGTCCCACCCCTGGGAGTCATGTTCCATATAGGAGAGAGGGCAGTGTATTTACCTGCGGAGTTGGCTCATAAAGAGAGAGATAACATCTGAGCAACAGAAGAGGTTTTTCTGGGGGTGACTCTTAGGCATAATTATAAGTAGGCTTAGCTTCTCCTTTGCAGGAATATGTTTCATAAGGGCAAGCCCCAAGAGCAAAGTCTTGGTCTATTAAATTGGTATCCCCAATGCTTAGTTTTCCCCAGGTGGGGAAGTTGAATATTTTCACATTTTCCCCCAGGCCCTCAAGAGGACTTTGCAGATACTTTTTTTTTTCTTTTGTATGCTGTGTGGTGGGGCCACATTTCATTATTTTTCCACATGAGTATCCTGTTATTGCACATCATTTGCTGAATTTTTGTGTGTTTGTTGATTTTGTTTGCTTGTTTGTTTTTGGGGAAGTGCATGGACCGGAATCCAATCCGGGTCTCCTGCATGACAGGCGAGAATTCTACCACTGAATTACCGTTGCACTCCCTTGCAAATACTTTTTTTTTTTTTATCTTCTGCCCTGATTACTCTGGGATATGTCAGGGCATCACACTAATCTGTACAAACCAACAAGATTTCACTCCCTATTCAAAGTTCCGTGTAAATATGGTGTTTGAATAAACTGATTGTACAAGTTAAATTAAATAGTGTACCAAAGAAGATAAAAATTTTGCACCAAATAAATATCTCTTCCTTTGGTTTCACACAGAAGTTGAAGTTTTAAAATATAGTTAATTTTAGTATTTATTTAGTCTGATTTACATTATATCCTGTTAGATCAGCTTCATTCATATCTCTGATTAAAGTCTGATATCTTTCTCACCTTTTTAAACAGTTGCTGTCTAGGATAATACTGACTTTCATAGCTGCAGATCCCTAGCTCTGAGTCTCAGGTGTCACACAGATACCTGAAATTCCAGTTAATGACCAGTTTATACAGAAAGAGCTCAGCATCTCAGAATTTAGAAATATCTGACAACTCAGGAATAGAAGTGACTGCTGTAAGAGCTTACAGTCTAGGAACCTTTACAATAATAAGCCTTCTCTGATAATTTGTGCTCTCGAATTCAATTCTCAGAGTTTGTACATTAGTTAGTCCATATTAGTGCGGCATTATAATATCTGTCTATTTGTTTCTGGCATATTTCACTCAGCATAACTGTCCTCAAGGTTCACTCACCTAGTTGCATGCCTCACAACTTCAATCTTTCTTGCAATCGTTGAATATTCCATTGTATGTGTACACTGCAGTTAGCCCTTCTGTCCATCAGTCAATGTATCTTTAGGTCACCTCCATCCATTGCAAATCGTGAATACTGCCACCATAAACACTAGTGTGCAAATGTCCAGTTATATCCCTGCTTTCAGTTCTTCCAAGTATATGCCTAATAATTCATCCCATAGGCGGGATCATATGGCAGCCCTGTACCTAGCCTCCTGTGGAACCACCTCTTTGCCCTCCAGAGGAGCTGTTCCCTTCTACTTTCCTACCGACAGTGACTAGGTACCTCTCCACATTTTCTCCAGCACTTATACCTTTTTGTTTATTTGTAAACAGTTTTGTTCACACACTGTACAATCCATCCTAACTAAACATTCAGTGGTTCCTAGTATAATCACATTATGCATTCACCCCATTGAATATGATTTTATTATTTTCTTTAAATAATTCAAATTTGGCCGATAGAAACTGATTGGCCGCTATTAAAAATATGCCACGATGAAAAGTGGTACACTTAGTATAGAAGTAGTTTCCAGTCATTGACTGGAATGTGTAACATTGTCACATGCAACTCATGGTAACTGATGAAGATTTCAGAAAGCAGTTTGATGGTCCTAAGAGTAAAGTCTGGGAGGGAGAAGCAGTTCAGAGATGATAAGAGGCCTTTGTAAACAGTGATCCTATGATAGCTGTAATAAAGTTGGCCACGGATCAGGGAGGCTGAAGAGTATTTCTTTGAGGGAAAGGACTCAAAGATGAGTGTACCCTGCGGTCTCCCATTCTGATATTGGAGATATGGAAAAAGCCAGTTCAAATGGGATAATGGAGCAGCACACTTAATGCTGAAGGCTGGCTGGCAGCCTAGTCCACGGTGGAGAGGGCGGGAGGGTGTGAATTCGGGTAGAGCAGACTGGTGGTGTTGGAGCTGGCGTGCAATCCTCGCCAGCACAGTGACCGGGGAGCAGCCTTACCAGAACTGAGAGAAGCAGGAGGCAGAGAGAGTATCCCCAAAGACTGGAAGAAGCTGCGTCTCATTTCTAAAGCTCTCCACTGTTGTAAGCCATGCTTGGGCTGAATGCTTGTGTGGGAGTTTAAGAGATTGAAATAAACTTTGTTTGATCTTGCTATTTCTTAATCAACCCCCTTTCTGTTTCAAAATGTTGAGAGGCATTTTTGGTTCAGCAGAAGAATAAATTTTCTAGGTAGTTGAAGAGACAAGGCTCCAGGTTATACCAGAAAGCAGTCTGGGTCCTTCCTTCGTGAAGAGTACAACAATCGAAAAATGAAGTAATAGTTATATTTCTCTCTCTACATAGAAATTATTAAATGCAGAAACTATACGGCCTTTTCTCTAATCTCACAACTAGCATAATTACCTGGTGTTTCTATGGTGAGTTTCCTCTGAATAAAAACTGGTTCTAAGAACTGCAGAGGATTTATGCCACTCATTTGACAGATTGTTCCTTTTCCTTTAAGGACAAATTTTTTTTTCTCCACTCCTTTTTGCCTTTTAGGAAAATATAGGGGATTTGAGTGGTTTTCTTTTCTTTTTCTTTCTTTTTTAATAGAAACTCAGAAGGTGTTATTGCAAAGTTTAATGTTCTTTCTGTGACAAGGAACATCTTATACTCTTGGTTCCTTTTTTTTTTTTTAACTATGAAACATCATGTAATTTTTTTTAATCAAGGAGTAAATTTTAGTCTTTGACACAAAGTAAATTCTCATAAAGTGCCCTAGGTAGTTCTTTGTATTTCCTCTTGGAAAAGTCTTCCAAATTTTGTTCTGAAATAATTCCTCTTCGCGAATGAATCATTCTTATGCCAATAATATAACATTATAGTTACAGTGAATATGGAGAACTCAAATTAACCTGTTACCTAATTTTTTTTTCTAACCAAATTATTTTTAGTTCAACTTTTTAAAAAATTTATTCATTTTTTAATTTTTAATTTTTTATTAATTAAAAAAAATTGCAGGAAACACAAACATTCCCAACACATACACTCAGCAATTCACAATATCATCACATAGTTGCATATTCATCATCATGATCATTTCCCAGAACATTAGCATCAATTCAGAAAAAGATATAAAAAGACAACAGAAAAATATAACAAACAGAAAAAAAAAATTTACAGGCCTTACCCCTTACTGATCCCTTTCATTGATCACTAGCATTTCAAACTAAATCTATTTTAACATTTGTTCCCCCTATTATTTATTTTTATTCCATATGTTCCTCTCATCTGTTGACAAGGTAGATAAAAGGAGCATCAGACACAGGGTTTTCACAATCACACAGTCACATTGTGAAAGCTGTATCATTATACAATCATCATCAAGAAACATGGGTCCGCCGGCCCGGCGTGCGGCGCCCATGCCCCGCCTGCCAGCCAGCCCGCCCGCCCTCCTCTCCCTCTTTGTCCGCCGGCCCGGCGCGCAGCGCCCACGCCCCGCCTGCCAGCCAGCCCGCCTGCCCTCCTCTCCCTCTTCCCCCTTCTGCTCCAGCGGCGCTCCATTCGCCATCTTATCCTTCCCTTTCTCCTCCTGCTCCAGCGGCTCTCCAACCACCACCGTGCCCTCTTCCGCCTTCACCGGCTCCTCCGCCACCGGCCTCGACAGCCTTTCCACCCTCACTTTTCCTCCTCCAGAACAGCTACTGGGGGAGTGGAGACAATACAGAGCAGCTTCCGGAGCCACGATGGAGATCAAAGGGATGGCGTACCCCATCCTGGAACGGCTAACTGTCTGGGAGAACCAGCTCCAGTGAGATCGCCGAGGCGCACGGGCTTTCCTGGGCGGGACGACAAGTGGCCGGAGTCCCTCCCTTCCTCCTTCCCAGGCAAGCTGGCAGAATTGGGCAGGCGGTCCCCTTGGGCGGCGGCGGCTGACGCCCCCACCACGCGAGGCCCCCAGGACCAACTGAGAGAGTTGGGTCGGAAATCCCCAGATTGCAGAGAACGGTGACCGGGGGGTCCCTTCCAAACACGTGACTCCCCGGTCCGGCTGGGAACAGTGCACCCTCCCGGGCTGCGGCAGCTGGCGCCCTCCCGCCACGCTTGGCGCCCCGGGCTGACTAGGAAATTCGGTCGGGCACTCTCCCGTGCTGCGGTGGCCAGCGACCCTCCCCGCGTTCAGACCCCCGCGCCGATTAGCACTCTTCCAAGATGCTTCGGCTACCGAACCTCCCCTACGGCAAGAGTTTTCCAAAGTTAAAGGACCCACAGCAACTTTCACTGGTGGAACCCGTAGACAAACGTGTGCCATGAGCGCCACCTACTGGGCAGGATAAGAAAAACAGAACCCAGAGATTTCACAGAAAAAAATTTCAACCTGTGGGGTCCAACACCCAGGGAAATCTGACTAAATGCCCAGACGCCAGCAGAAGATAATGGATCACGCTCAGAAAATTGAAAATATGGCCCAGTCAAAGGAACAAACCAATAGTTCAAATGAGATACAGGAGCTGAAACAACTAATGCTGAATATACGAACAGAAATGGAAAACCTCTTCAAAAATGAAATCGATAAATTGAGGGAGGACATGAAGAAGACATGGACTGAACAAAAAGAAGAAATAGAAAAACTGAAAAAACAAATCACAGAGCTTATGGAAGTGAAGGATAAAGTAGAAAAGATGGAAAAAACAATGGATACCTACAATGATAGATTTAAAGAGACAGAAGATAGAATTAGTGATTTGGAGGATGGAACATCTGAATTCCAAAAAGAAACAGAAACTATCCGGAAAAGAATGGAAAAATTTGAACAGGGTATCAGGAAACTCAAGGACAATATGAACCGCACAAATATACGTGTTGTGGGTGTCCCAGAAGGAGAAGAGAAGGGAAAAGGAGGAGAAAAACTAATGGAAGAAATTATCACTGAAAATTTCCCAACTCTTATGAAAGACCTAAAATTACAGATCCAAGAAGTGCAGCGCACCCCAAAGAGATTAGACCCAAATAGGCGTTCCCCAAGACACTTACTAGTTAGAATGTCAGAGGTCAAAGAGAAAGAGAGGATCTTGAAAGCAGCGAGAGAGAAGCAATCCATCACATACAAGGAAAACCCAATAAGACTATGTGTAGATATCTCAGCAGAAACCATGGAAGCTAGAAGACAGTGGGATGATATATTTAAATTACTAAAAGAGAAAAACTGCCAACCAAGACTCCTATATCCAGCAAAATTATCCTTCAAAAATGAGGGGGAAATTAAAACATTCTCAGAGAAAAAGTCACTGAGAGAATTTGTGACCAAGAGACCAGCTCTGCAAGAAATACTAAAGGGAGCACTAGAGTCAGATACGAAAAGACAGAAGAGAGAGGTATGGAGAAGAGTGTAGAAAGAAGGAAAGTCAGATATGATATATATAATACAAAAGGCAAAATGGTAGAGGAAAATATTATTCAAACAGTAATAACTCTAAATGTTAATGGACTGAATTCCCCAATCAAAAGATATAGACTGGCAGAATGGATTAAAAAACAGGATCCTTCTATATGCTTTCTAAAGGAAACACATCTTAGACCCAAAGATAAATACAGGTTGAAAGTGAAAGGTTGGGAAAAGATATTTCATGCAAATAACAACCAGAAAAGAGCAGGAGTGGCTATACTAATATCCAACAAATTAAACTTCAAATGTAAAACAGTTAAAAGAGACAAAGAAGGACACTATATACTAATAAAAGGAACAATTAAACAAGAAGACATAACAATCATAAATATTTACACACTGAACCAGAATGCCCCAAAATACGTGAGGAATACACTGCAAACACTGAAAAGGGAAATAGACACATATACCATAATAGTTGGAGACTTCAATTCACCATTCTCGTCAATGGACAGAACATCTAGACAGAGGATCAATAAAGAAATAGAGAATCTGAATATTACTATAAATGAGCTAGACTTAACAGACATTTATAGGACATTACATCCCACAACAGCAGGATACACCTTTTTTTCAAGTGCTCATGGATCATTCTCAAAGATAGACCATATGCTGGGTCACAAAGCAAGTCTTAACAAATTCAAAAAGATTGAAATCATACACAACACTTTCTCGGATCATAAAGGAATGAAGTTGGAAATCAATAATAGGCGGAGTGCCAGAAAATTCACGAATACGTGGAGGCTCAACAACACACTCCTAAACAACGAGTGGGTCAAAGAAGAAATTGCAAGAGAAATTAGTAAATACCTCGAGGCGAATGAAAATGAAAACACAACATATCAAAACTTATGGGACGCAGCAAAGGCAGTGCTAAGAGGGAAATTTATTGCCCTAAATGCCTATATCAGAAAAGAAGAAAAGGCAAAAATGCAGGAATTAACTGTCCACTTGAAAGAACTGGAGAAAGAACAGCAAACTAACCCCAAAGCAAGCAAAAGGAAAGAAATAACAAAGATTAGAGCAGAAATAAATGAAATTGAAAACATGAAAACAATAGAGAAAATCAATAAGACCAGAAGTTGGTTCTATGAGAAAATCAATAAGATTGATGGGCCCTTATCAAGATTGACAAAAAGAAGAAGAGAGAGGATGCAAATAAATAAGATCAGAAATGGAAGAGGAGACATAACTACTGACCTCACAGAAATAAAGGAGGTAATAACAGGATACTATGAACAACTTTACGCTAATAAATACAACAATTTAGATGAAATGGACGGGTTCCTGGAAAGACATGAACAACCAACTTTGACTCAAGAAGACATAGATGACCTCAACAAACCAATCACAAGTAAAGAAATTGAATTAGTCATTCAAAAGCTTCCTAAAAAGAAAAGTCCAGGACCAGATGGCTTCACATGTGAATTCTACCAAACGTTCCAGCCAAAAACTAAAGGACAAATACTGTATGGTCCCACTGATGTGAACGGACATTCGAGAATAAACTTGAAATATGTCATTGGTAACAGAGTCCAGCAGGAGTTAGAAACAGGGTAAGATAATGGGTAACTGGAGCTGAAGGGATACAGACTGTGCAACAGGACTAGATACAAAAACTCGAAATGGACAACACAATAATACCTAATTGTAAAATAATCTTGTTAAAACACTGAATGAAGCTGCATCTGAGCTATAGGTTTTTGTTTTATTTTGTTTTGTTTTGTTTTGACTTTACTATTATTACTTTTATTTTTGTCTCTATATTAACATTCTATATCTTTTTCGGTTATGTTGCTAGTTTTTCTAAACCGATGCAAATGTACTAAGAAATGATGATCATGCATCTATGTGATGATGTTAAGAATTACTGATTGCATATGTAGAATGGTATGATTTCTAAATGTTGGGTTAATTTCTTTTTTTTCCGTTAATTAAAAAAAAAAAAAAAAGAGAGAAGGGGTAATTGGAGCTTAAGGGATACAGACTATACAACGGGACTGGATATAAAAACTCAGAAATGGACAGCACAATACTACCCAATTGTAATGCAATTATGTTAAAACACAATGAAGCTGCATGTGAGGTATAGGTTTTTTGTTTTTTTTTTCTTTCTATTAATGTTTTAATTCTTATTCTGTTGTCTTATTTCTTTTTCTAAATCGATGCAAATGTACTAAGAAATGATGAATATGCAACTATGTGATGTTATTAAGAATTACTGATTGTACATGTAGAATGGAATGATTTCTAATTGTTTTGTTAATTCTTTTTTTAATTAATAAAAAAAAATAAAATAAAAACTTATGGGACGCAGCAAAGGCAGTGCTAAGAGGGAAATTTATTGCCCTAAATGTCTTTATCAGAAAAGAAGAAAAGGCAAAAATGCAGGAATTAACTGTCCACTTGAAAGAACTGAAGAAAGAACAGCAAACTAACCCCAAAGCGAGCAAAAGGAAAGAAATAACAAAGATTAGGGCAGAAATAAATGAAATTGAAAACAATAGAGAAAATCAATAAGACCAGAAGTTGGTTCTATGAGAAAATAAGATTGATGGGCCCTTAGCAAGATTTACAAAAAGAAGAAGAGAGAGGATGCAAATAAATAAGATCAGAAATGGAAGAGGAGACATAACTACTGACCTCACAGAAATAAAGGAGGTAATAACAGGATACTATGAACAACTTTACGCTAATAAATACAACAATTTAGATGAAATGGACGGGTTCCTGGAAAGACATGAACAACCAACTTTGACTCAAGAAGAAATAGATGACCTCAACAAACCAATCACAAGTAAAGAAATTGAATTAGTCATTCAAAAGCTTCCTAAAAAGAAAAGTCCAGGACCAGACGGCTTTACATGTGAATTCTATCAAACATTCCAGAAAGAATTAGTAGCAACTCTCCTCAAACTCTTCAAAAAATTCGAAGTGGAGGGAAAACTACCTAATTCATTCTATGAAGCCAACATCACCCTCATACCAAAACCAGGCAAAGATATTACAAAAAAAGAAAACTACAGACCAATCTCTCTAATGAATATAGTTGCAAAAATCCTCAATAAAATTCTAGCAAATCGTATCCAACAACACATGAAAAGAATTATACATCATGACCAAGTAGGATTCATCCCAGGTATGCAAGGATGGTTCAACATAAGAAAATCAATTAATGTAATACACCATATCAACAAATCAAAGCAGAAAAATCACATGATCATCTCAATTGATGCAGAGAAGGCATTTGACAAGATTCAGCATCCTTTTCTGTTGAAAACACTTCAAAAGATAGGAATACAAGGGAACTTCCTTAAAATGATAGAGGGAATATATGAAAAAACCCACAGCTAATATCATCCTCAATGGGGAAAAATTGAAAACTTTCCCCCTAAGATCAGGAACAAAACAAGGATGTCCACTATCACCACTGTTATTCAACATTGTGTTGGAAGTTCTAGCCAGAGCAATTAGACAAGAAAAAGAAATACAAGGCATCAAAATTGGAAAGGAAGAAGTAAAACTATCACTGTTTGCAGACGATATGATACTATACGTCGAAAACCCAGAAAAATCCACAACAAAACTACTAGAGCTAATAAATGAGTACAGCAAAGTAGCAGGTTACAAGATCAACATTCAAAAATCTGTAGCATTTCTATACACTAGTAATGAACAAGCTGAGGGGGAAATCAAGAAACGAATCCCATTTACAATTGCAACTAAAAGAATAAAATACCTAGGAATAAATTTAACTAAAGAGACAAAAAACCTATATAAAGAAAACTACAAAAAACTGCTAAAAGAAATCACAGAAGACCTAAATAGATGGAAGGGCATACCGTGTTCATGGATTGGAAGATTAAATATAATTAAGATGTCAATCCTACCTAAATTGATCTACAGATTCAATGCAATACCAATCAAAATCCCAACAACTTATTTTTCAGAAATAGAAAAACCAATAAGCAAATTTATCTGGAAGGGCAGGTTGCCCCGAATTGCTAAAAACATCTTGAGGAAAATAAATGAGGCTGGAGGTCTCACGATGCCGGACTTTAAGGCGTATTATGAAGCCACAGTGGTCAAAACAGCATGGTATTGGCATAAAGATAGATATATCGACCAATGGAATCGAATAGAGTGCTCAGATATAGACCCTCTCATCTATGGACATTTGATCTTTGATAAGGCAGTTAAGCCAACTCACCTGGGACAGAACAGTCTCTTCAATAAATGGTGCCTAGAGGACTGGATATCCATATGTAAAAGAATGAAAGAAGACCTGTATCTCACACCTTATACAAAAGTTAACTCAAAATGGATCAAAGATTTAAACATTAGGTCTAAGACCATAAAACAGTTAGAGGAAAATGTAGGGAGATATCTTATGAATCTTACAACTGGAGGCGGTTTTATAGACCTTAAACCTAAAGCAAGAGCACTGAAGAAAGAAATAAATGGGAACTCCTCAAAATTAAACACTTTTGTGCATCAAAGAACTTCATCAAGAAAGTAGAAAGACAGCCTACACAGTGGGAGACAATATTTGGAAATGACATATCAGATAAAGGTCTAGTATCCAGAATTTATAAAGAGATTGTGCAACTCAACAACAAAAAGACAGCCAACCCAATTACAAAATGGGAAAAAGACTTGAACAGACACCTACCAGAAGAGGAAATACGGATGGCCGAGAGGCACATGAAGAGATGCTCAATGTCCCTGGCCATTAGAGAAATGCAAATCAAAACCACAATGAGATCTCATCTCACACCCACCAGAATGGCCATTATCAACAAAACAGAAAATGACAAGTGCTGGAGAGGATGCAGAGAAAGAGGCACACTTATCCACTGTTGGTGGGAATGTCAAATGGTGCAACCACTGTGGAAGGCAGTTTGGTGGTTCCTCAAAAAGCTGAATATAGAATTGCCATACGACCCAGCAATACCATTGCTAGGTATCTACTCTAAGGACTTAAGGACAAAGACACAAACGGACATTTGCACACCAACGTTTATAGCAGCGTTATTTACAATTGCAAAGAGATGGAAACAGCCAAAATGTCCATCAACAGAAGAATGGCTAAACAAACTGTGGTATATACATACGATGGAATATTATGCAGCTTTAAGACAAGATAAACTTATGAAGCATGTAATAACATGGATGGACCTAGAGAATATTATGCTGAGTGAGTCCAGCCAAAAACTAAAGGACAAATACTGTATGGTCCCACTGATGTGAACGGACATTCGAGAATAAACTTGAAATATGTCATTGGTGACAGAGTCCAGCAGGAGTTAGAAACAGGGTAAGATAATGGGTAATTGGAGCTGAAGAGATATAGACTGTGCAACAGGACTAGATACAAAAACTCAAAAATGGACAGCACAATAATACCTAATTGTAAAGTAATCATGTTAAAACACTGAATGAAGCTGCATCTGAGCTATAGGGTTTTTTTTTAGTTTGTTTACTATTATTATTACTTTTATTTCTTTTCTCTATATTAACATTCTATATCTTTTTCTGTTGTGTTGCCAGTTCCTCTAAACTGATGCAAATGTACTAAGAAATGATGATCATGCATCTGTGTGATGATGTTAAGAATTACTGATTGCGTATGTAGAATGGTATGATTTCTAAATGTTGTGTTAACTTTTTTTTTTCCATTAATTAAAAAAAAAAAAAAGAAACATGGCTACTGGAACACAGCTCTACAATTTCAGGCAGTTCCCTCCAGCCTCTCCATTACATCTTGACTATCAAGGTGATATCTACTTAATGCATAAGAATAACCTCCAGGATAACCTCTCGACTCTGTTTGGAATCTCTCAGCCATTGACACTTTGTCTCATTTCACTCTTCCCCCTTTTGGTAGAGAAGGTTTTCTCAATCCCTTGATGCTGGGTCTCAGCTCATTCTAGAGTTTTTCTCAATCCCTTGATGCTGAATCTCAGCTCAATCTGGGATTTCTGTCCCACGTTGCCAGGAAGATCCACACCCTTGGTAGTCATGTCCCACGTAGACAGGGGGAGGGTGGTGAGTCTGCTTGCTGTGTTGGCTGGAGAGAGAGGCCACCTCTGAGCAACAAAAGAGGTTCTCTTGGGGGTGACTCTTAGGCTTAATTTTAAGTAGGCTTGGCCTATCCCTTGTGGGGTTAAGTTTCATATGAACAACCCCCAAAACTGGGGACTCAGCCTACAGCTTTGGTTGTCCACACTGCTTGTGAGAATATCAAGAATTCAACTTGGGGAAATTGAATTTTCCTGTGTTCTCACCATTCCCCGAAGGGGACTCCAAATACTTTTCCACTCACTGATCAGATCACTCTGGGATTCATCAGGGCATCACCTGGACAAACCAACCAAGTTTCATGTCCTATACAAAGTTGAATGTACTTAAGGTGTTCAATCACCTATCTACATAAGTTATATTAGGAGATGCACTAGTCAAAGTATAGATTTGTACCAAATAAACATTTTTTGCTTTAGTCTCACATATTGGTTGATATTTTAAAATATTAAGTACCATCTATTTTCAGCACACTGCAGTAATGACATTCCTTTGTTCTTCCTCATGAGAAAAACATTTTTTAAATTTGTACGTTTAGTTACTATCATTATACACTCTAGGCATTCCTAGATTACATCATCTCAATCTTTATCATTTATCTTTCTTTGTGATTTCATTTATGCCCCAGCCCTCCTCCCTCTATCATTTCATATACAGCTTCATTCAGTGTTTTAACATAATTGTATTTCAGTTAGGTAATATTGTGCTGTCCATTTCTGAGTTTTTATATTCAGGCCTGTTGCACAATCTGTATCCCTTCAGCTCCAGTTAACCAATATCTTACCCTATTTCTATGTCCTGATGGTCTCTGTTACCAACGAAATATTCCAAGTTTATTCACTAATGTCAGCTCATATCAGTGAGACCATACAGTATTTATCCTTTTGTTTCTGGCTAATCACACTCAGCGTAATGTCCTTAAGGTCCATTCATGTTGTTACATACTTCATAACTTTATTCTGTCTTACAGCTGCATAGTATTCCATCTTATGTAAATGTCACAGTTTGTTTAGCCAACTGTCTGTTGATGAACATTTTGGCTGTTTCCATCTCTTGATAGTTGTTAATAATGCTGCTATAAACATTGGTGTGTAAATGTCCATTTGTGTCCATGGCTTCGTGTCCTTTGAGTAGAGAAAGCATATAGATGGGTCCTGTTTGTTAATCCATTCTACCAGACTATGTCTTTTGATTGGAGAGTTTAATCCATTAACATTCAGTGTTATTACTGCATGGGTAGTACTTTCTTCTACTGTTTTGCCTTCTGGATTTTATATGTCATATCTAATTTTCCTTCTTTTTACCTTTCCTCATAGTCTTCCTTTCTACACTCTTCTCCATACCTCTCTCTTCTGTTTTCGTATCTGTCTCTAGTGTTCCCTTTAATATTTCTTGCAGAGCTGGTCTCTTGGTCACAAATTCTCTCAGTGAGTTTTTTGTCTGAAAATGTTTTAATTTCTCCCTCATTTTTGAAGGACAGTTTTGCTGGATATAGAATTCTTGTTTGGCAGTTTTTCTCTTTTAATAATTTAAATATATCATCCCACTGTCTTCTCGCCTCCATGGTTTCTGCTGAGAGAGTTACACATAATCTTATCGGGTTTCCCTTGCATGTGATGGATTGCTTTTCTCTTGCTGCTTTCAAGATTCTCTCTTTCTCTTTGACATCAGACATTCTGATTAGCAAGTGTCTTGGAGTATGTCTATTTGGATATCTTCTGTTTGGGGTGCATTGTACTTTTTGGATCTGTAATTTTAAGTCTTTCATAAGACGGGAAATTTTCAATAATGATTTTCTACATTAGTTTTTCTCCTACTTTTCCCTTCCTTTCTCCTGGGACACCCACAACACGTATTCGTGTGCTTCATGTTGCCATTCAATTCCCTTGAGCCCTGTTTATATTTTTCCATTCTTCTCCCTATATTTTCTTTTGCTTTTTTTTTTCATCCCTTCTATTGTGGATTTCATTCCCATAAGTTCT
Source organism: Tamandua tetradactyla (assembly GCF_023851605.1). Lineage (NCBI taxonomy): Eukaryota > Metazoa > Chordata > Mammalia > Pilosa > Myrmecophagidae > Tamandua > Tamandua tetradactyla. The sequence goes on from NC_135328.1 coordinate 137,533,873, forward strand.
GTGCTTTGGTTTTTCAGACTTTCGATTTCTTTTTTGTTCATTCCTTGCCTTCTTTATATCCTCCCTCAGTGCATTGATTTGATTTTTGATGAGGTTTTCTATGTCTGTTCAAACATTCTGAATTAATTGTTTCAACTCCTGTATCTCATTTGATTTGTTGATTTGTTCCTTTGACTGGGCCATATCTTCAATTTTCCTAGTATAATTTGTTGTTTTTTGCTGCATCTAGGCATTTAATTTCCTTAAGTAGTTTATTCTGGAGATTGTTTTCACTTTTCTTACCTAGGATTTTCCTGCTGGATGACTTTGTTGTCTATCTGTTCTTTGATATTCAGTTTAGCTTATTCTAGACCTCTAGCTTAGGTTTTATTTAACAGACAGAATTTTTCAGTTTTTGTTTTCTTGTTTCTTGCCCTGTTTTATGATACCTTTTTTGTTTCTCCCTTAGGAGGGTCTAATTAGATTTTATACACCCCAGCCAGATTTTCCCAGACCAAACTGGCCCCCTCTCAGGATGAAAGGGTCACCTGCATCAATTTTTTCCTGACATTGAGACCCAGCAGGTTGAAAAGACTTTCCTATGTAGCCTTTGGATTGTGTGTTTTTCCTATCCTGCCCAATATGTATCACTTTTCTGCCTGCAGGTCCCACCAGCACAAGGTGATGCAGTACCTTTAACTTCAGCAGACTCTTCCTGCTGTGGGGGTGTGATTGAGACAGAGGAGAGGTTGTAGTCTGGCTTTAATCGCTTCACTTTTCCAGACTCTCGTATCTGAATTCCTTGATAGGGGGATTCCACTTGAGCTGGGCCCCACCCCTCTCCTGGGGAAGGTGCAGCCTCCAGACAAACTCTGACAAGCTTAATTCTGCCTTGCCTGGGGCGATTGGATCCTGCGAAGCCTTGCAGCTGTAACCAAACAGCAGTCAGGCTGTAGAAATACAGCCACCAAAAAGAAAAGAAAAAAAGTCGTTTTCAGTGCAGGACCCCAGTTCCTCTGGTTTGCCAATCAGGAGCTTAAGTTGGTATATTACTTTGTGTATCTCCAGGTCCTTGGTGCCCCCTCCTTTCTTTCAGGGCACAGACCTTTTCAAGTATGTTGTGCTGTCCGATCAAAACACTTCTGTGTTTTTTTTTTCTTTTTCCTTCAGCCTTACCCCCTCTGTGCCTGGTGGGGCGGCGGTAGGACAGCAACTTCAGCTATTACTCCAGGTTTAGCTGAGTTGGGGGCCTATTTTTAGTAGTCAGAATTTGTGAATTAATTCCACAATTGGAACTTGGTTGTGCTCAGCCCCTGCTGCTGGTAAAGTCTCTTTTCTTTCCCCTTTGGGAAGCAGCCTGTGGGGGAGAGATGCTGGCAGCTGCACTTGAGGAACTCACAGTTCTGGGTGGCTTCGCAGCTGGTCCAGCTTGTCCAGACTGGGGTATGTTGTGTGTCTGGTCACTAATGTGGCCCCAGCAGTTGTTCTGTACTGTTCCTGCCTATTTACTAGCTACTCTGGAGGAGGAACTAAATCCCACACCTCGCTAGCCACCATCTTGGCCCCCCGTTTCTACCATATGAATTTGATGATTGGTTTGTCCATTTTAGTATATTAGAATTAGTTAACATCCTAACAGCATTAAGTCAGAATGATTTTTTTTTTTTTTTGACATGAATCACTTCACTCATGTGCTCAAAATCCCCTAGTGGCCTCTTTTTTTATTTATTTTTTTAATTATGTAAGCCCAGTGCCTTAGAATAGTGCCTGTCCCCAAGAAGCACTTAATATTGAATGAGGAAATATAAGTGATATTTGAAACCATGGCTTTGGATGAGATTACCTATTTGACAGTGACAGTTTAAGATTGAGTTGTAGACTGAGGAGAAAGAAGAACCGAATCAGGTATCGATGAGAATGAAAGTGGAAAAAGTCATCAAAAGGAGAGTAAAAAGTTGCTCCATAGTGGTGAGGGATAGTAAGGTCAACCGGCATGAATTTGCAGTAGCTTCCTTAGGATAGTTTTGTGACTTCAATCTGTAAGACTTTAGTCTCGAATAGGGACCTCATAGAAGGCAGATTTAGATGGGTGGTGTTGCTTATCAAGATGGAAGCTTGGGTCTGCTGAGAAGCCAGTATTATTAGAGCAGTTCCAATTTCTCCAGCTACCCTATGCAAAATTATAGTCTCCATCACTCTCTCCCCATTTTAGTTCACTTTATAAAATTGTAGAATTTATTTCTACCTGACCTCATGTTCTATATATCAGTTTAATGTTTGTTTCCTCTCTGCACTGTAAGCACATGAAGTTGGGGATTTTGTTTTACTCATTTCTACATCCTCATTGCCTAGCACAGTGCCTGACATGTGAATAGACATTTGATAAACACTTGCTATGTGAGCCCCACACCTTTGCATCCAGCTGGCTGCTGAATACTTTTACTTGTACAACTTTCGTACCCTTCCAATCTCAACATATCCACAACTAAACTCATTGTTTTCCCTAAACCTATTTCTTTCTCATTGTTTCCTATCTTAGGGAATTCTACTCTTATCTAATGGATTAAACTGAGAACCTGGGGTCAATTTTTATTGTTTTGTTTTTCTTTCTTCCTTACCTCCTGACTAGGTCTTTTAGATTTTATTTACCCCACCCCTACCCCTAAAACAAACAAACAAAAGCTTTCTTCCTTCTTCTTTCTATTCTCTTTTTTCTTTCCTTCCTTGTTTTAGCTTGGATTATCTTGTCAGCCTCTTAGTCTCCTTTAACTTTTGAATCTGTTCTCATTCTAGCAAGAGTGAACTTTAAAAAGCACAAATCACTTTCCTAGAATAAAGCCCAGAAACCTTAAGTGCCTTATAGAACTCCAGGTTTGATCCTGCTCATTCTGTATTCTTAACTCTTGCCCCTTTAGCTTTGTAGGATTTATAGTTTTTTGAATGCACAGTAATGTCTGTTGCCCTGGACTTTCATACACGCTACCTCTGTCCAAAATATTCCCTCCTTCACTCTCTCACTTGCACTTCTCTAAAAACCTGCCGGACATTGCTTGCCCTTCTCTTAGCTAGTAGTCCTCTGATATCTTACTGAGATTAGAGTGTTCCCATTTTATTAATATTCTTATTATTACTTGTTCACTTAACCATAATATTGTAAAGCTTCATGAAGGCAGGGCCCTCTGTTTTGTTTACTTCCATCTCCTTGTGCTCAGCACAATTTTGTTTCAGGGAAGTTACTTGGATATTTGTTCAGTGAATGAATTGAATATTTGTTGAATTGAATTGGAATAGAAAATGGCTGACCATTGAGTTTGGTATGAAGTTTAGCAAAACCGGGGGCTGGGAAGGGATCAAGAAACTGGAGGTTTCGTTGAAAACAAAGAAGTCTTAACGATAGAAAACAAGAAGATGGAAGAAATGTGTAGAAACAGGAATTTTAGAGTTGGAAGTGAAGCAATTCCAGTGAATGATATTCATTATATCATGTCATGGAGGTGGTCAGAATGGAAGCCAGGATGTTGAAAAACTCAGCATAGATGTTGAAGTCTTTGTGTTCGAATACAGAGAGGAGGACTCTGGTGCTGAGTATCTTTTGTCTGCATCTCCAGATTCACTCTCCACCCATTTCCACCCTGCTTTGTGTCCATTCTAGATGTTGACTTCTATAAACTCCATTAGTAGCTTCCTTTGCTCTTTGGCGTCTAGTTGGGTTTATTCAGTAAGATGTAGTAGGGTGTAAGAGAGAGGGAGCCAAGTTGGGATGTGTGTTTCCCTGGTTCCCTCCCTGAGGGTTCTGTGTGGGTTGACTGTTTCTCTCCATGAAGCTCCTGTGTCTTCCCTTCCCCTCCACCCCAAGTCTTTTACTGCTCTTCTGTCTCCTGTCCCTTTTAGTCCGAGGGTGATAAAAAACACTCTGTATTACTAGCCTCAGAATACTGCACTAAACCTTGTGGCTTTCCTCTGTCTTGCCCTAAGCTTTCTTTAAAATACCCAGTTTGATTTCCTGACTGATATATACAGATACAGCAACAGTTAAGTAGAAGCTGAATTAATCAGGGGAAGTAGATGAAAGTGTCTTGGAAATCAAGAGAGTTTTCTTGTTGCAAGTTCAGATTGCTGTTCTAGTTTGCTAGCTGCCGGAATGCAATATACCAGAAATGGAATGGCTTTTAAAAAGGGGAATTTAATAAGTTGCTAGTTTACGGTTCTAAGGCCGAGAAAATGTCCCATTCAAACAAGTCTATAGAAATGTCCAATCAAAGACATCCATCCAGGGAAAGATACTTTAGTTCAAGAAGGCCGATGAAGTTCAGGGTTTCTCTCTCAGATGGAAGGGCACATGGCGAACATGGTGTCATCTGCTAACTTTCTCTCCTGGCTTCTGGTTTCATGAAGCTCTCCAGGAGGTGTCTTCCTTCTTCATCACCAAAGGTCACTGGCTTGTGGACTGTCTGCTTTGTGGTGCTGCAGCATTCTCTGCTCTCTCCAAATCTCTTCCATTCTCCAAAATGTTTCCTCTTTTATAGGACTCCTGGAACAGGAGTTGGGTGGAGACATGTCATCACCTAATCCAGTTTAACAACCACTCTTGACTAAATCACATCATCCAGGGAGATGATCTGATTACAGTTTAAAACATACAGTATTGAATAGGGAATGGGATTTTGATTAAAACATGGCTTTTCTAGGGGACATGCATCCTTTGAAACCAGCACAATTGCCATATGGTTTTCCTTTGTGAAAAACCTGAACAGATAGGTTGAAGTAAATCTAGAGAGTAGGGTTTGCTGGGTAGGGTTGAGAAAGCCAGAAGAATGCTTCCTTTTGGCTGAGTATTAGCATTTTATGCCTATGACAGCTCAAGGAAGTGGGGTTTGGGAAGTGGATGGAGAGACTTATTATAGATAGAGGATATTTATTTCTTCTATTAAAAATTATTATTGCAGGGGCACTGTGCAAGGATAGTTAAGTGGTAGAATTCTCACCTGCCATGCAGGAGAACCGAGTTCGATTCCTGGTCCATGTACTTCCCCCAAAACAAACAAACGAGCAAAACAAATAAAAAACAAAAACAAGTAAAAATTCAACAGTTGGTGCTGCAACAGGATACTCACATGGAAAGATAATGAAATGTGACCCCACCATACAGCATACAAAAAAAATTGTTATTATTAAAAATGTTTGTCAGACTAATCAGCTACAAATTTATCATAGTAAGTGTCTGAAAATTTGTTTTTTAATTGCCTGGCTATATTTTTACTATCAATGGGTAATAAAAAGAAAATAAAATTGAATTAATTTGAACAGTCCTGTTCTAGTTTGCTAGCTGCTGGTATGCGATATACCAGAAATGGAACCGCTTTTAAAAGGGGGAATTTAATAAGTTGTAAGTTTACAGTTCTAAAGCCATGAAAATGTCCCACATTAAAGCAAGGCTATAGAAATGTCCACTGTAAGGCATCCAGAAAAAGATGCCTTGGTTCTAGAAGGCCAGTGGCGTTCAGGGTTTTTCTCTGTAGTGGAAGGACACATGGCGACATCCACTAGATCTTTCTCTAGGCTTCTTGTTTCATGAAGCTGTCTGGGGCGTTTTCCTTCTTCGTCCCCAAAGGTCTCTGGCTATGTGGGCTCTCTCGTGGCTCTGAGGCTCTCTCCAAAATGTTTCCTCTTTTAAAGGATTCCAGTAAATTAATCAAGACCCACCTGGAATGGGTGGAGTCACATCAAAGGTTAATACCCACAACTGAGTGAGCCACATCACTGTGGGCATAATCTAATCAAATTTCCGATTTACAGTACTGAATAGGGATTAAAAGAAACAGCTGCTTCCACCAGGTGGATTAGGATTAAACACGGCTTTTCTAGGGCATATAATCCTTTCAAAGCAGCACAAGTCCCAATAAGGAAACCTTCTGTCTTTCCTAATAAAATAACAGCTGATTCTTGGAGAGTAGAGGGAGAACTCCCAAAAGCGGGAGAGGCAGTTGAACTCCATAGCTTCAATGCTTGAACCTAAGAAAATCTTCTCTCCTCTGATAAAACTTCAGGACTCTTTTAAAAATTGATTTCCTTGGTTTTACTAATAAGGATAAAGTATCTCTTTATAAGGATAACCCTTATAAAGATAGTGTCTCACTGGTAATAACATGGGGACTAGAAATTGCTACAATCTCCATGGAGAGCTATTTAATATAAAAATGCTAAAATTATAAATATGCATACCTTTTGGCCCAGAAAATTCATTCCGAGGAATTTGTCCTGCAGATATAGTCAATCAAGAGTATATTGTATGACAAGGTTAGTCATCGTAAAATTGCAAACAGTCCAAAAGCTTAACAATAGGGTACTAATTCAATAAATTATAATACATTCATACAAAATAATATTATGCTGTTAAGGGTGTGCAATGGTGGCTCAGTGGCAGAATTTTCACCTGCCATGCTGGAGACCCAGGTTCAATTCCTGGAACCTGCCCATGCCAAATGAATAAATAAATAAAATATTATGCTGTTATGTGAAATAATGCAGCAGTTCTATTTGTGTGTCATGATTTCTAAGATATTTAGTAAAACAAGGTATGGCAGAGGGATAAGCAAGCAGGACTGGACTGTGTTGGCAGTGCTTATTTCTTACACTGAATGGTAAGACATTTTTTGTATTATAGTTTTTAATGTATTATATATTGAATTATAAAAAAAACTAGATAGAATGTAGTGTGCTGTTTGTGTAAAAACATAGAAAGGTGTGCATGTTGGTTTGAAGCTGTTATGTACCCTAGAAAGGCCATGTTCTTTTTTCTGATCCAATTTTGTGGGGGCAGCCATGCTTCTTTTAATCCTGATTCAGTATTGTGGGGGTGGAAACTTTGTTTAGATTGTTTACATGGAGATTGACCCACTGGATTTTGGGGGTTTCCTTTTGGTTAGATTACTTCCATGGAAATGTGACTCTACCCATTCAAGGTAGATCTTGATTAATTTGCTAGAGTTCTTTAAAAGGGGAAACATTTTAGAGAAACTTCAGATGCAGACGCTTGGAGAACAGTTGCTTAAGAGCTGACAGAGACACAGATGCTTGGGGATTCTTGGCATGCCGATAGAGAGAGCAGATGCCTAGACATGGACATAGCTCAGTAGAAGTCGCCATGTGCCTTCCCATGAGATGCTAAGCAAGCCAGAACCCAGAGCAGTGTCCTGGAGGAGCTAAATGCAGGCCCACAGATGCTTAGAGAGGAAATCGCTGGCATCAGAAGCTGGAAGCAACAGAACCTGAAACGAGGACCAGCAGATGCCAGCCACATACTCTTCCCATGCAACAGACATCAACCTTTCTTGAGTCAAGGTATCTTTTCCTGGATGCCTTAGTTTGGACATTTTTCTGGCCTTAGAACTGTAAACTTGTAATAAATTCCCTTTAGAAAAGCTGTTCCATTTCTGGTGTATTGCATTCTGGCAGCTTTAGCAAACTAAAACAGTATGCTGTATGCTTATATTGTTAAATGAGTTTTAAAAAATATTGTATGTTAGTGTCAAGGAAAAAAGTAAAGCAGGGAAGTGAGCTAGGAAATGTGTCTGTGTGATGGGGAGTGTTGAATTTTTGTTGAGGTGTCCAAGGAAGACCTTACTGAAAAAGTGACATTTGAAGAAATGAGAGAGTGAGCGTATGGGGAAAGGGCATGCCATTCAAACAGAGGGAACAGCAATTGCAAAGGATCTGCGGTGGGATCATGCCTGGTAGGTTTGAGGAACTTCAGGGAGAACACTGAATAAACAGAGAGATTGAAGAGGGATTGGGAGGAGATGAGGGTCGAAAAGATAATGGGAGCAGATGTTGATATGGGCATATTACATGCAACCTGGTAGAATGTTGTAAAGATGCTGGCTTTTGCTATATAGTACCAAGTGAACACTTGAGGCTGAGAGCCAGAGAGGTAACATTACTTGCCTAAAGTAGGATAATTATTAACAAATCTGGGGTTAGAATCTACATCTGGTAATCCACAGAAGTGTCACATTGTTGGCCCTGTATCAAGGACTTCAGTTAAATACAATTCATAAAATCACAGAGCTAATCTTCATGCATGAAAGGTAGAAATGGGGTTAACTCATGCACTTGCCATTCATATCAATGTTAGTCCTATGTTTTTTGGTCAGTCCTATGTTCTGTTAGTCCTTAAACAGAACACATCTTTCATTATTCTTATTTGTTGTTATACTTTTAAATAAAGAAGCTGCTGGTTTTATAGAAAGCAGAAGACCAGATTTCTGTCCAAGTTTGGGTTACTTTGATTAAATGGACTATTTCCTAATATTTTCATGCTGTAAATCACAGCTCAAAGAGTAAAGGCTGCATCAGAAGAAAAGAATTAAACTGTGACCACTTCATTTTTGTAATCAATTAAGATTGTTTCTCTGAGTCTCTTTCTTCATAAAGAGAAAATGATACCTTCTTTTCTTATCTGAGAGTTGATGTATACTTCTGATGTGTGTGAATGTACTTTGAAAGATGAAGTTTATACAAAGGTAAAGTGCTGTCTTACATAATTGCCTTTTATTTATTGACACGGTATGTTAGTATATATACTCAAGTATTTCCGTAATTTACTAAACATCTCTAGGTCTCATATTTTCAAGGAAAATAGTTACTGTTTTTGAAGTGATAAACTTCAGAGAAAGTTTTGATGGGGATGAGGAATATGGAGAATAGTACTGTTTAATGCAAGGTGTAAATTTGTTGTCATTAAATATGCTGCCTATTTTGGTCAGAGCAGCAGCAGCTCTGGAATTCTGTGAACTTAGTTAAATTTTGTTATTTTCTCAAGTCATTTTGTCAAGTTCTGATTTTTGAGTAACAATTTTAAGTGCTGCCTTGTTGGCTAAGTTGAGACCTATAATTGTATTTAAAAAAAAATATTTTTATTGATAAAACAATGTACAAACACAAACATTCTTAACATGCAAACATTCGATACATGCTGTACAATTAAAAAAAAATTTTTATTGATAAAACAACATACAAACACAAACATTCTTAACATGCAAACATTCAATACATGCTGTACAATCAGTGGCTCACAATATCATCACATAGTTGTATATTAATCACCATGACCGTTAAACTATGTATTTTTATATAGTACAGTTTATCAGAATGTGAAAAACCTGATAATTTGCTTGAAAAGATCTGCGTTCATATTGGGAAACTACAGTTTTGTTTTTTCCCCGTATCTTTTATTTACTGTTTCAACAGCACCCACTGCTTTAGTTTTTCTGGGTTACCTTTTAGTTCTAGTGTGTGTTTTCCATGCCTCTTCGAGTTTTTGGTTACAAGAAGTGAAGGCTTGGACTACCTTAAGAACACATGATTTTAGGGAAAGAAGGGTCTAGGAAGCACCCAGGTCCAGTAAGTGTTCCCTGGTGTGCCTCTTCTCTTACCTTGACGAAATCCTTGAGGCACCCAGTCTCATGTCTTAGGCAGCTTTCATCATCATCCATAATCAGGCACCCCCTTTTCGCAAAGGATAGCCTAATGAAACTTTCTCAATTTCGGTATAGTGGGCAGAGAAGTTGGAGTTGGAAGGGGAAGTTGTGTTACTGTTGTCAGGCACTGTGGCTGTTGTATGATGTTCAGTGTTGTTGTGATCACGGTGCACATCCTGTTCATACTGCTTTTTTTTAATCATCTGGAAACACAAACTTTTCTCATTATTTAACATTGTCTCATTTTTTTAAAGATTGCATACTGTTTGATCAACTTTTTTGGTCTATAGCCTTCACATTCTTTTTTAATTTTTGATCAGAATTATTTTCACAGAATAAATTCTCACAGAGGGAATACCCTTTCAAATTATTGATTTTTTTTTATCCCAGTACATATTGATTTGCATCAAGTTACTCATTGAAAAGGTTTACTCATTTATATTGCCAGAGGCAATTTTTTGCTCGTTTACTCGGTTTTGTTATCACCAGGAATTAATATATGTTTTGTAACTTAATAGATAGAAATCTTGGATTCTTTAGTAGTAATGTTTTAAAGATACAACATCTATTTTTACTAGGTGAAAGACTTAATGAGATTTAAATTTAAATCTTCTGCTTATACTGACTGGGTCGATGAAGTAGACATTTTCTTTGATTAAAACATTTTAGGTTTTAAAATACATTTTTTAAATAGATAGTATATGCACATGGTATAAAAATTAGATTCCCTCCGTCCTGTCTCTTGTTTCCCACCTCCCACACCCCTGTAAGCAGTACATGTTGTTACATTCTCATGTATCCCTCCAAAAAGAGGCTATGCATAACCGTTGTTGGGTTGATATGGAGATTTATTTGTAATGTGGGTCAACTTGTAATTATTTGGTAAATAATGTAATAGCAGTGGTCTAAAAAATATTTAATTTGAACTTTTGAGTGAACTTGACTGTACTTCAAGGATCCCCACAGACTTTGCAGGTCCCCCTTGTGGAGAGGGGAAGGGAATCAGGCTGGCAGGGCTCCAGATCCTTCCTCCCCACTGTGGCTAGAGGAAAGCCATTCGTTCTGTATTACATTTGTGCTTTCGAACTTAGCTTATGTTTGGAGAAGGGAATCTAGGATGAATAAAAAGTGAAAACCACCAATTTAGACAGTATTGGTAACTGCTGTGTTTCTCTTTATTTTCAGATGTTTCTTACAGTGTACCTCAGTAACAACGAGCAGCATTTCACAGAAGTTCCAGTTACTCCTGAAACGATATGCAGAGATATAGTGGATCTGTGCAAAGAACCCGGCGAGAGCGATTGCCATCTGGCTGAAGTGTGGTGTGGCTCCGGTAGGAGAGCCACACAATCTTCTGCTGTAGTTATGCCATCTTTTAGTTTGGGTTTATAGATGTGGCACTGTGTGTGAACACTTAGGTTTAGTCACAAGAAACTGTAGAATAACATCCATTATGTTATCTCATAATAACATCCATTATGAGATAGTGTTCTATGTCTAGCTTTGTTGAAACATATAAAATCTTATTTTGCCTTTTTTTTTGGGCAATAAAGTGAAGACACAGGACAGTTGGCTGAGTACTAAGTGGAAGCTTCTGGGTGGAATGATAGATATAGTCAAATGTATGGTGTTCAAAAGTATTTTTTGTATCTTTAGGCTTAACTTAATTATAAATTTGAAGCATCGTGTTTTGCCATCTCTAAGTGTTTGTAGATTTTCAGGGAAAACTATAGTGTTGAAGAGCTGTAGTGACAGAAGGCTGTGATGTACTTATAGGTTTATTTTAAGCCTTGAAATTAACCCCTCGGTATGATTCTTTGCAGCCAGAATAAGACAGCTTAGTTTATTTTTGGTGCCATGGGAGTTTGTAGATGTGGGAGTAATTTTACATTATTTCTACCTTGTTCCTGTCCAGCCTAGGTAAACCTCCACCGTTTCCTTTTTCTTCTCTGAGGCTACCAAATGTCCCAGCACAAGTTATACACTGTGTTAATTGGATTTTACACCATTCATGATCTCTCAACTTCAGCTGAGCCATTCTTCCAACTGGGAAAATCCTTTTGTTCATCTTTGGTTGACTTCCCCAAAGTTGGATAGTCTAGAAGGTCTTTTGCACTCTTCTTGCATTACTTCTTTTTCCCTCCAAATAGGAGCTAGATTAGACCATTTGGATACAGCCGAAGTAATCTTTTTAAAAATAAAAATGGAGTACTTTCACTTTCTTGCTTAAAACTCTTTAGGGGCTTTCTCTTCCACTTAGAATAAAATCCAAACTCTTTATCTTAGATTGTGAAGTCCTGTAGATTGATTGTCTGTGGTGTCATCTGGTACCATTTTTTTTCCCACATTTTTTGCCCCAATCCTGCAGCTGTTTCTGTTCCTTGTTGTGCTCTTTCCTACTGTTCTAGTTTGCTAGCTGCCAGAATGCAATATGCCAGAAACAGAATGACTTTTAAAAAGGGGAATTTAGTAAGTTGGTAGTTTATAGTTCTAAGGCCAGGAAAATGTCCTGATTAAAATAAGTCTACAGAAATATCCAGTCAAAGGAATACAGGGAAAGATACCTTGGTTCAAGAAGGCCGATGAAGTTCAGGATTTCTCTCTCATCCGAGAAAGCACATGGTGAACACACTCATGGTTTCTCTCTTAGCTGAAAGGGCACATGGCGAGTACACTGTCATCTGCTAGCTTTCTCTCCTGGCTTCCTGTTTCATGAAGCTCTCGGGGAGGCATTTTCCTTCTTCATCTCCACAGCACTGGCTGATGGACTCTCTGCTTCGTGGTGCTGCAGCATTCTCTGCTCTCTCCTAATCTCCTTCATTTTCCAAAATGTTTCCTCTTTTATAGGACTTCAGAAATTTATCAAGACCCACCCAAATGGGTGGAGACATGTCGTTACCTAATCCAGTTTAACAACCACTCTTGACTAAACCACATCATCCAGGGAGATGATCTGATTACAGTTTCACACATACAGTATTGAATAGGGATTATTCTGCCTTTATGAAATGGGATTTAGATTAAAACATGGTTTTTCTAGGGGACATACATCCTTTCCAACCAGCACACCCACCTTCAAGCCTTTGCAGTAGCTGTCCAACTGCCTTTGTTGTTATTCCTCCAGATTTTTTCACTTGTGGTTCCTCTGGTCGCTTGGATTTCAACAAAAATGTGGCCTCCTCTGAGAGGCTTTCGCTTTCCCTGAACTCCCTGCTAAAATAGTCATGACGTTCTCTGTCATGCCATTCTGATTAAATCCTCTATATAATATGTCACTATCTGATGATTTGTGTTTATTGCCTTTTTTAATCCCTGGTGCCCTGAAAACACACACTAGAATGTTAACTCCCTGAGAGTAGAGATCTTGTCTATCTTACTCATTGCTATACCCCTAGCTCAAAGAGATGGCTGGTACACAGTAAACACTCAATAAATATTTACTGAATGATTAAATAGACAAACTTGTACTGGTGCTGCTGGTCTCCTTCCATGCCACAAATTACCTTTAAAAAAAAAAAAAATATATATATATATATATATATATAAATGTTTTTTCTTTGACATTGAGAATTTAAATTTTATTTCTTTGTAAAAGGTTTATCAAGTAGTTTTAACAGTGCTTGTCTTCTCATCATGTAATTTATGGAGCTACCATCTTTTCTGTGACATGGAAAACTGTCATACTCCTACATTTGGATGAGTCACCAAATTTTTATCCTTTGCACTTTCAGTGTCTTCAAGAATTCCTTTAATATAAAGTTTCTTGCCAGAATCACTTCCCCTGAGACATCTTCATACTTTTCATCATAACCCACTTTCCTCATTTATGCCTATAATTCACCTTCATTAAATTCCTTTGGCTGCATATTGAACAGTAGCAGTTTCAGCATTCCCACAGTCAGCTATATCTTCTATAACTCCATTTCCATTCCATCTGAATCCTGCAAAAATTTTTATATAGTACTCTCTTGCACTACTGCACAAAACAAGGACTAACTGTAATTCTTGGAATCTGGGGGTAAACTTCACCACAGTATCTTTATCTGAACCAACAGCTTCACTAGATTGTTTAATATTAATCAACTCATGTTGACTTCTGAAAATATGAAACCAGCCTCTACTGACAGTAAAATGTTATTTTTCAGTCTCCTTATAATAACACATTTTCTTTTAATGTAGTAACTGACTTCAGCACTTTGACCTGAACTAACTTCAGCTAGCTTTGACTAGTCAGACTGATTAGGATTTTTTTTTTTTTATCTTTTTTCATTGTACACTATAACATATATACAAAGCAAAGACATAAAAAAGCAATAATTTTCAAACCACTCTCCAAAGTGGTTACAGGACAGATCCCAGAATTTGTCGTGGGCTGCCATACGATCCTCTCATATGTTTCCTTCTAGCTGCTGCAGAATATAGGAGGTAGAGGGCTTAAATATTTTTTTTATCATCACAATCGACTTTTTTTCCCTTTTTTTGTGAAAAATAACATACATAGAAAAAAACTATAAATTTCGAAGCATAGCACCACAGTTAGTTGTAGAACATATTTCAGAGTTTGACATGGGTTACAGTTTCACAATTTTAGGTTTTTACTTCTAGCTGCTCTAAAATACTGGAGACTAAAAGAGATATCAGTTTAATGATTCAGCATTCATAGTCATTTGTTAGATCCTATCTTCTCTGGTGTTTCCACCATCACCTTTGCTCTTTCTATCCGTCTCTTTAGGGATATTTGGGCGATGGCAATTCTAAATTTTTGATATTGAAAGGGTCTGTCACTAATATGAGGTAGGGAGATGGAACTATCTGATGTTCTGGATGGGCTGGGCTAGATTTCAGGACTTATCTGGACCAGGGACCCATCTGGAGGTTGCAAGTTTTTGGCGAGTTACTCTAGTGCATGGAACCCTTTTGGAATCTTGTATAAGCGTTTTCTAAAGGTGACTGTACCATTGTTGGTTTTTTGTTTCTGGCTTATTTTGTCTCACCAGATGTCCCACATGTTCATTCACATTGTTGCATGCCTCACAACTTTTTTCCTTTTTGTAGCAGCACAGCCTTCGTTCATAAGTATATACCATTGTTCAGCAATCTACTTCTCTGTCAGTGCATCCTTCAGCCGCCTGCATTCATCAGGCATCATGTAGAAAAAAGTCCACAGTCCATCAACATTCTCAATTTTAGGTAATTTCATTGTTCTCAAGAGAAAGAAAACCACTAAATATACCCTCGCCAAATTCTTGCAATTCTTGCGAGAAACTAATTCATATTTCTAGTGTGAATCAGTGGGACATGTAGGTCTATACTTCCCCTTTCAATTTTGTTCATCTTCAATATGGAAATATTACTTACAGACTCACTAGAGAATCACCTTCGCTCCTATTTATTCCCTTACATTGGAGTTCAACCTCATTAACTATCAGTTCACCTGTCTCTAGCTTCTGTGTATCTCTAAGTCCTCTATATTCTGTATTATAAGCCTCTGATTATACCTTTATGCTGGTCATAAAAGTGGAATGATACCGTATCTATCCTTTTGTATCTGGCTAATTTTGCTCAGCATTATGTCCTCAAGGCTCAGCCATCTTGTCATGAGCTTCAGGATGTCACTTTGTCTTTTTGTTGCATAATATCCCATCATATGTATATACAACATTTTGTTGACCCACTTGTCTGTTGATGGGCATTTGGTTTGTTTCCATCTTTCGGCGATTGTGAATGATGCTGCTACTATGAACATCAGTGTGCAAATGTCTGTTTGTGTCATTGTTTTCAGCTCTTCTGAGTATATACCAAGTAGTGCTCTTGCTGGGTCATAGGGCAACTCAATATTTAGTTTCCTATGGAACAGCCAAACAGTCTTCCATAGGCTGCACCACTGTACATTCCCACCAGCAGTGCATAAGTGTCCCAGTTTCTCCACATCCTCTCCAACATTTATAGTTTCCTGTTTGTTTAATAGCAGCCATTCTTATAGGTGTGAGGTGATATCTCATTGTAGTCTTGATCTTCATTTCCCTTATAGCCAATGAAAATGAGCATCCCTTCATGTGCTTTGGAGCCATCTGTATTGCTCTTCAGAAAAATGCCTATTCATATCTTTAACCCATTTTGTAATTGGGTTGTTTTGCTCTTTTGTTGTTGAGTTGTATGATTTCTTTGTATATACAGGAAATCAAACCTTTGTCTGAGATGTGATTTCCAAATATTTTCTCCCATTGAGTTGGCTGCCTCTTCACCTTTTTGCCAAAGCCTTTTGAGGTGCAGAAGCATTTGATTTTGAGGAGTTCCCATTATCTATTTTTTCTTTTGTTGCTTGTTCTTTGGGTATAAAGTTTAGGAAGCTACCTCCTATTACTAGGTCTTGAAGATGTTTCCTTACATTTTCTTCTGGAAGCTTTATGGTGCTAGTTCTTATATTTAGGTGTTTGATCCACTTAGAGTTAGTTTTTGTGTAGGGTGTAAGATAAAGACCCTTTTTCATTCTCTTGGCTATTGATATCCAGTTTTTCTATGCCCAATTGTTGAAGACTATTTTGTCACAGTTCAGAGAATTTAGGGGCCTTGCCAAAAATCAGTTAACCATAGATTTGGTGGTCTATTTCTGCACTCTTGATTTGATTCCATTGGTCAATACTTCTGTCTTTGTGCCAGTACCGTGCTCTTTTGACCGCTTTGGCTTTATAATAAGTTTTAAAGTCAGGGAGTGTTAATCCTCCCACTTTGTTCTTCTTTTTGAGAATGCTTTTAGCTATTCGGTATTTTCTTTCCCTTCCAGTTGAGTTTGGTAGTTAGCTTTTCCAAATCTTCAAAGTGGGTTGTTGGAATTTTGATTGGTACTGTGTTGAATCTGTAGATGAATTTGGGGAGAATTGACATCTTAACTATATTTTGCCTTCCTATCCATGAGCAGGGAATGTCTTAGCAATGTTATGTAGTTTTCTGTGTACAAGTCCTTTATGTCCCTAGTTAAGTTCATTCCTAAGTATTTGATTGTTTTAGTTGCTATTTTGAATGGAATTTTTTCCTTAACTGACTCCTCAGCTAGGTCATTGCTTGTGTATAGAAATGTTAACTGATTTTTGCACATTAGTTTTATATCCTGCCACCTTGCTGAATTTGTTTATTAGCTCAAGTAACTTTGCTGTAGATTTCTCAGGATCTTCCAAGTATATTATCATAATCATCTGTAAATAATGAGAGTTTTACTTCTTCCTTTCCAATTTGAATGCCTTTTATTTCTTTGTCCTGCCATCTGGCCCTGGGCTTTTCTTTGTAGGAAGGTTTTTGATGACTGAATCTCTTTACTTGTGATTGGTTTGTTGAGATCTTCTTTTTTATTTTGAGTCAGTGTAGCTTGTTTGTGTGTCTCCAGGAATTTGTCCGTTTCATCTAAGTTGTCTAGTTTGTTGGCATGTAGCTGTTTATAGTATTCTGTTATGATTTCTTTTATTTCTTCAGGGTCTGTGGTAACACATCCCTTCTCATTTCTAATTTTGTTTGCATCCTCTCTCTGTTTTTCTTTGTCAGTCTTGCTAATGGCCCATCAATTTTATTGATTGTTTTCAAAGAATCAATTTTTGGTTTTATTGATTCTTTCTATTCTCCCATTCATTTATCTCTGTTTTAATCTTTGCTGTGTCTCTTCTTCTATTCACTTTGGGGTTGGTTTACTGTTCTTTCTCAAGTTCCACCAGGTGTGCTGTTAAGTCCTTGATTTTTGCTCTTTCTTATTTTTTAATATAGACATTTAGGGCAATAAATTTCACTCTTCGTACAGCCTTTGCCACATCCCATAAGTTCTGATAAGTTGTATTCTCATTTTCATTCATATCCAGATAGCTACTGATTTCTCTAGCAATTCCGTCTTTGACCCACTGGTTGTTTAAGAGAATGTTATTTGTGAATGTTTTCTCTTCGGTGGTTATTGAGATCCAGCCTCATTCCATTGTGATCAGAGAAAGTGACTTGATTACTTTCAATGTCTTTAAATTTATAAAGACCTGCTTTGTGCCCCAGCATATTATCTATCCTGGAGAATGTTCCATGATACAGTAGAGAAGAATTGTGTTTTGGGGTGCAGTGACCTATATTATGTCTGTTAGGTATAACTCATTTACCAAGTTATTGACTTCTCTGTTTCCTTGTTGATCTTCTGTCTGGTTGTTCTATCTATGGAGGAGAGTGGTGTATTGAAGCCTCCTATTATTATTGAAACATCTATCACTCCTTTCAGTTTTGTCAGTCTGTCTCATGTACTCTGGAGCTCCTTGATTGGGAGCATAAACATTTATGATTATTATATCTTCTTGGTGAATTGGCCCTTAATTAGTATATAGTGTCCTTCTTTGTCTCTTTTGATGTCTTTACATTTAAAGTCTATTTTGTCCGATATCAGTATAGCTACTCCTGCTTTCTTTTGGTTACAACTTGCCTGGAAAATCTTTTTCCATCCTTTCACTTTCAATCTATTTGTATCCTTGTGTCTAAGATGAGCCTCTTGTAAGCAACATATAGCTGGATTATGTTTCTTAATCCATTCTGCCAATCTGTATCTTTTAATTGTCAAGTTTAGTCCATTAACATTCAAAGTTGTTACTGAAAAGGAGTTTCTTAATTCCATCATCTTACCTTTTTAATTTTATTTGTCAGATCTGTATATTCTTTTCCCTCTTTCTCTTTGCATTCTTTAAATTACCTTAGTGGTACTCTTCAGTTCTGAAAATATTGAAACCATCCATTGTGAGCTTCCTCCTTCCTCTGTACTTCAGATTCTTTATGAATGTGTACCTACCCTTTCTTCTTATTTTCTTAGAGGAAGAAGTGTTCTTTCCCTTTGCCAAGGCTTACTCTCTTCTGTGAAATGCTTGATTTCACTGAAGTTCAGAAAAAGAAGCCTAGGCTAGAGAGAGAATCCCTTGCTGTCTGAGTTTTGCTCCCGGTATTGAGAACTATTTTCATAAAACCAGTTCTAAATTTGGTCTTCCTTAAGTTTTTTTGCAGCAGTTGACTCTGATCCTTTGCTTTATGAGAGGGGTACTGTTCTGGTTCTCTCCAACATTTTTTGTGTCCTTTTTGTAATGTGTGTGTAAAAATGCTATATTTTTATTTGGTAGTAATATCATCATACCGGCTTCCTTTTGTAGAAATTTGCATGGTATGTTTTCCATCTTTTTACTTTCAGCCTTTCTGTATCTTTATGTTTTAGGTATGCCTTTTATAAATAGCACATATATGAATTTTTAAATTCAAATTTTGACTTTTCTCATGCAGTATAATGCTCTTGAGATCCATGCAAGTTGGTGCATGTATCAGTAGTGCACTCTTTTTTGTTTTTAAATTTTTATTGATAAATCTTAACACATAAACATTCCATACAGGGTGTACAATCAGTGGTTCACAGTATCATCACATAGTTGTGTATTCATCACCATGATCATTTTTTAGAACATTTGCATCACTCCAGAAAAAGAAATAAGAAGAAAAAAGAAAAAACTCACACATCCCATACCCCTTACCCCTGCCTCTTATTGACCACTAGTAATTCAATCTACTTTACCCCTTATCTCCTCTATTATTTGTGTACTTTTTACCTGTATTATTTTACACATCTGTCCTTATCTTGGATAAAAGGGATAGCAGACACAAGGTTTTCACAATCACATGGTCACGTTGTAAAGTTCTATCTTTATACAGTTGTCTTCAAGAATCAAGGCTACTGGAACACAACTCAACAGTTTCAGGTATTGCCCTCCAGCCACTCCAATAACCACAAACTAAAAAGGGATAGCTATAGAATGCATAAGAATAACTTCCAGGATAACCTGTCGACTCTGTTTGAAATCTCTCAGCCACTGAAAGTTTATTTTGTCTCATTTCTCTTTTCCCCCATTTGTTCAAGAAGGCTTTCTCAATCCCATGATGCTGGGTCCTGCCTCATTCAGGGAATCCTGTCCCATGTCACCAGAAAGATTTACACCCCTGGGAGTCATGCCCCATGCAGAGGGGATAGAGGAGTGAGTTCAGCTGCTGAGTTGGCATAG
The DNA here is from genome assembly GCF_023851605.1 of Tamandua tetradactyla. Taxonomy (NCBI): domain Eukaryota; kingdom Metazoa; phylum Chordata; class Mammalia; order Pilosa; family Myrmecophagidae; genus Tamandua; species Tamandua tetradactyla. The sequence goes on from NC_135328.1 coordinate 137,553,380, forward strand.
AGAGAAAGGCCACATCTGAGCAACAAAAGAGGTTCTCTAGGGGTAACTTTTAGGCCTAATTTTAAGTAGACTTAGCCTATCCTTTGCAGGAGTAAGTTTCATAGGGGTGAAGCCCAAGATTAAGCACTCAGCGTATTGAAGATCAGGAATTTCCCAGATGGGGAAGTTGAATATTTCTTCCTTTCTCCCCAGTGCCCCAACGGAACTTTGAAAATCCATTTTTTTCCTCTACCCAAATTACTCTAAGATATATCGGGGCATCACACTAACCTGTGCAAACCAACAAGATCTCATGCCCTAATCAGGATGCCATTTACTTATGATGTTCAGATAAACTGACTATACAAGTTAAATTAGGTAATGCGCTACCCAGAATTTGAATTTTGCACCAAATAAACATCTCCCACTTTGGTCTCACACAGAAGTTGAAGTTTTAGAATATGGGCCATATCATCCTTCACCCTGTATTCTGATCCACCTCAGTCCTACCCAGATCAGCTTCCTTCACATCTCTAATCCAAGTCTGATCCCTTTTTCAACTTTTTAAACATCTCCTCTGTGGGGTACTGCTGATTTTCATTGCGTCAGAACTCTAACTCAGGGTCTCGGGTGTCACATAAATACTCAAGTTTCTGGGAACGACCAGGTTATATACAAACAGCTCAGTATCTCAGAATTTAGAAATAACAGAGCTTCTGAATGTATTTGACTGCTGTAAAGTTTACAATCTAGGACCCTTTACGTTAGGCCCAACCTGATAACCCACGCTTTTGACTTTGGTTCACCGAGTTTTTAAATTATAGTTAGCTGATAGAGTGAGGCATTATAATATTTGTTTCTGACATTTCATTCAGTAAATAGCGCTTAATGTTCATTCACTTAGTTGCCTGCCTCACAACTTCATTCCTTCTGTGGCTGCTCAGTAGTCCTTTATATATATCTCTCAGTAGTCCTTTGTGTGTGTACTCCACAGTTTCCCCTTTCAGTCCTCAGTTGTACCCTTAGGCCACCTCCCTCCATTGAGCTTCCCAAATACTGCTGCCAGGAACACACTGTGTCCCCATACTCAGTTTCTCCAGGTATATACCTAGTAACAGGGTTACAGGATCATATGACAACCCCGCACCTAGCCTCCTGTGGAAACACTGCACTGCCATCCATGGGATTGCACCTCTCAGTTTCCTTACTGACAGTGAATAAGTACATCTTTCTCCACATTTTCTTTAGCACTTGTTTCTCTCTGTTCATTTTTAAACAGTTGATTCACACATCATACAATCCAACCTAAGTATAGACATGCTTTCTTCACCATAAGCTGTATGAAGACATTTCCTTTTCTTTCACAAAGAATCCATACCATTTCCCAATACCCCCACCTGTTCACTTTAGTTTTGGCATAACGCATTTGTAAAATTCAGTGGAAGCATATTATGGTGTTACTGTTGACTATAGACCTTAGCTTACATTGATTATGCTTTTTCCTGTATACCATCCATTTTCAACACCTTGCAATATTGACATTCATTTATTCTCCCTTATGCAAAAGTGTTTTTTTTATTTGTACATTTAATCACCATCATTGTCCACTCTAGGTGTTCAAGTCTTTCGTTCTGGTTTTATGCATGCTCCCAGTCCTCTCTGAACTAGACTCACTTTCAACTTTATTCAGTGTACTTCTGTTATTGTGCTACCATCAAGTAGTATTGTGCTGGCCATTTCTGAGTTTTTACAGTCAGTCCTGTTGGACAACCTATAGTCCTTCAGCACCAGTTGCCTAATCTCTACATTATTTCTATCTCCTGATAACCTGTGTGACTTCAACTCTCAAAGTCTCAAGTAAGACCGTACAGTATTTTACCTTTTGTTTCTGGCTAATTTCACTCAGCATAATGTCCTCTAGGTTCATCTGTGCTGTTAACATGCTTCATAATTTTATTCTGTCTTACAGCTGTGTAATATTCCATCGTATGTATATACCACAGCTTGTTGAGCCACTTGTTGATTGATACACATTTGTGGTGTTTCTGTATCATAGCAATCATAAATAGTATTGCTATAAACATTGGTGTGCAAATGTCCAGTGTAGTAGTGCACTCCTTTTAACTGCTGAGTAACATTCTAAGGTATGGATGTAACATAGTTTAAGCAGTCTCCTCTTGAGGATATTTTGGTCGTTTTCAAACTCTGCAGTCTGTTCTGTAACTACTTGTTGAAGTGTGCTTTGAATATTATTGCTTTTTTTTGCCTTTGCCTTGTATATGTGTTATATTTTATAATGAAAATAGTAGAACATTTTTCCTGTTCAGGGATTTGTTGCTGGGTAGTTTTCTCCTCTTAAGGAGCAGGACAGTTTACCTCATAGTATCTTGAAAGTGGGAGATTGTAAGGCTGGCTTTATTTTTGTTTTACCTTTTCCTGAAGATAAGTGTTCTTTAGAGTACTAGCTATAAGGAAATAGGGAGTCTTATTAGCCTCTCCTCTGTGAACAGGCCCTAAATTTTTATTTCTGTCCCTTGTGTCCAGCCAGACGGCTAAAAAGATAGCTCAAATTTGCGTTGCAGTTAGAAGGAACTGCATAGAGAAGTTTGCCAGGTATAGCAAATGCTGTCAATCAGGATAAAGCATTTTCTGTTACTCTCCCTAGGATCGTCCTTTCATTTAATATTTGGCCTACTAATTCCTTACAGTCTTGTCGGTTTCTCCCTGCTTTTATGAAGATGCTTTTAATATTTTATCTGATATTTTGGTTGTTTTCAGCCAAGAGTTTTGAATGTAAATAACCTTCCTTGCCATATTACTGGAAATGGAACTAAGTATTTATAGCTTTCTAGACATAGCTTTGTAACTTTTTTTAGCTTTTGTTTAATTTTCAAAAGAACTGCTTAATTTTCATTTGAAAAACTAAACAGAAGGCTACACAATTTAATTTTGAGGCAGTGCATATAGAAAAATAATGTAGCTCAAAATAGGGTTTTAATGAAATCCTAAAGCATTTTCACATTCTTGAAATTTAGCTAAATAGAGCTTTTCCTACTCTTTTCCATCAGTTGCAGTAATTGAGTAAGATTTACTACTTTAACAGATACATTATATTATTTATAATCATATTGTATACTTGGATAAAATAGAAAACAAAAGGCAAAGAAACTAGATCTAAGCCTTAAACTGTGAAGTCATTATTTTTATCCTGACGTGCTACCTTTACTGCAATACTTAAACTTTTTTTCCCCCGTGTTCATCATAGCAATATACAAAAGAACACAGGTATTTGTTATATATATATATATATATATATATATAGGTTTAGGATTATTGTCTTCCTGTGGCTTATTTCTTTTATCACAAAATATGCTACCTCTTTATCCCTGTTAATGCCTTTTGTGTTAATGTCAGTATTTTGCCTTATATTAATATTGCTGTTTGTTGTCGTCTGCTACCTGCCAGAATGCAATATACCAGAAATGGAATGGCTTTTAAAAAGGGGAATTTAATAAGTTGGTAGTTTACGGTTCTAAGGCCGAGAAAATGTCCCAATTAAAACAAATCCATAGAAATATCCAATCAAAGGCATCCAGATAAAGATACCTTGGTTCAAGGAGGCCAATGAAGTTCAGGGTTTCTCTCTCAAGTGAGAAGGCACATGGCCAACACAGTCAAGGCTTCTGTCTCAGCTGAAAAGACACGTGGCGAACATGGTGTCATCTGCTAGCTTTCTCTTCTGGCTTCCAGTTTCATAAAACTCCCCGGGAGGTGTTTTCCTTTTTAATCTCCGAAGGTTGCTGGCTCGTGGACTCTGCTTCGTCGTGCTGCAGCATTCTCTGCTCTTTCTGAATCTCTTTCTTTCTCCAAAATGTTTCCTCTTTTATAGGACTCCAGAGACTAATCAAGACCCACCCGCATGGGTGGAGACATGTTGTCACCTAATTCAGTGTAGCAACCACTCTTCATTGGGTTACATCTCCAGGGAGATGATCTAATTACAGATTCAAACATACGGTATTGAATAGGGATTATTCCTCTTTTACAAAATGGGATTTAGATTAAAACATGGCATTTCTAGGGGATATACATCCTTTCAAACCAGCACGCTGTTCCAGCCTTATTTTAAAAAATATTTTTAATTATAAATCTTAACACACAAACATTCCATACATGGTGTACAATCAGTGGCTTACAATATCATCGCAAAGGTGTGTATTCATCACCATGATCATTTTTTAGAAAATTTTCCAGCTTTCTTTTGATTGATGTTTGTCTACTCAGTCTTTTAACATCTCTGTACCTTCAGCTTTCAGTGTCATAATATTTTAAGTATGTCTCTTTCAAACAGCTTAGCTGGATTAGAAAAATCTAGCTGAGATTCTTTTCTATAATAGTAGTGTTTATTTTATTCTGATTTATGAAATTACTGGTATATTTGTACTTAATTCTGCTTTGAATTGTTTCCTTTTGCAAGTTTGGGAAGTTAAACATTCTATTTATCTATTACCCTTAAAGTCTACAGTTATTCATTCAGCCATATTTATTAGGTACCCGTTGTGTGCCAGACGCAGTTGTAGCTTCTAGGGATTCTGAGATGAACAAGACATCACAGGGATCCCAACCCTCAGGGAGTTCACAGTCTCCTGGTGGAGTTAGACATCAAATAGGTAAAAGAATAAAAGCAGGTGGTGATAGTACCATGGAGAAAAGTAAGATAATATCAAGAGGTAATTGACAGTGATGGAGAGGGGGTGCCTGTTTTATCTGAATTGAAAGGAAGGCCTGACTCTGGATAGTACTGCCCTCTGAAGTTCTGGGCAGTGAGTTTTCCAGGCTGAGCCAATTCTGAGATAATCTCAGTCCCTGAGATAATGAGCTTGGCACAGATGGAAGAGCAGCCACTGGGACCTCAGTCCTGGAGCTTAGCCGCAGGCTCGCATTCCCCTGGATGGTGTAACGTGGGCTGGAGGCGACTTCTTGTCTTCTGAGTGCTGTCTTTGCCCTGGAACCTGGAGGTTTCCCTTGTTTCTTTTGAATACTGCTATGTTGGTTTCTTTGGGGAGAAGGGTCTACTCAAAATTTCTTTTGATGGATGTCTACTCAGCCGTGGGTGTTTCCTTTTCGTTGGGGGTGGGATGGTCTCATTTAGAATTTCTGTGGTTTACAGAAGGGAGTTATCTGCCATCTCAGTATGCCGTGTTACTGGAAGTAGACCCAGAACTGCATTTGGTTATTGCCATCAAGTAGATGAATTTCAGAGTTAGTTTAAAAATTGACTGCTGTATGCTTGGCTATGCTGTTCTCTGCATTTAAGGTACTCACATAATGATACTCTTTAATTCCTGATTAGTTTATTGAGTTTGCTTAGAATATTTCAAAGTTCTTATATTTAAGAATTATAGGGCGGGCGACGGTGGCTAAGCAGGTAAGAGTGCTTGCCTGCCATGCCCGAGGACCCGGGTTCGATTCCCGGTGCCTGCTCATGTTAAAAAAAAAAAAAAGAAAATTATATTAACTTTGAGTTTCTTTGATCTTAAGCAGTTGTATCCTCAGACAGTATGTTTGGATTTTATATCCTGGATCCCTTGAGATTAAAAGATTTTTCTAGAGGTGTTCAAGATACATTATTTTTTCTGAAGCTTTCATTTATTAGGGCATTAACATGTGCCCTTCTTTTTGCTTTATGAAACTTCTGAGAACTGGCAGCCTTGTTAGGAGAAGAGACAGACAGATACATAGTTCCACGATAGTAAATAGCCCTTCATTGGAAATGAATGTCTGAATTTTAATATAATTTGCTTTTTTTTTATTAATTAACGGAAGAAAAGAAATTAACCCAACATTTAGAAATCATACCATTCTACATATGCAATCAGTAATTCTTAACATCATCACTTAGATGCATGATCATGATCATCGTTGCTTAGTACGTTTGCATCGGTTTAGAAGAACTAGCAACACAACAGAAAAAGATATAGAATGTTAATATAGAGAAAAAAAATAAAAGTAATAATAATAGTAAAAAAAAAAAACCCTATAGCTCAGATGCAATTCATTCAGTGTTTTAACATGATTACTTTACAATTAGGTATTATTGTGCTGTCCATTTTTGAGTTTTTGTATCTAGTCCTGTTGCACAGTCTGTATCTCTTCAGCTCCAATTACCCATTATCTTACCCTGTTTCTAAGTCCTGTGGGTCTCTGTTACCAATGACATATTCCAAGTTTATTCTCGAATGTCGGTTCACATCAGTGGGACCATACAGTATTTGTCCTTTAGTTTTTGGCTAGACTCACTCAGCATAATGTTCTCTAGGTCCATCCATGTTATTATATGCTTCATAAGTTTAGCCTGTCTTAAAGCTGCATAATATTCCATCGTATGTATATACCACAGTTTGTTTAGCCACTCTTCTGTTGATGGACATTTTGGCTGTTTCCATCTCTTTGCAATTGTAAATAACGCTGCTATAAACATTGGTGTGCAAATGTCCGTTTGTGTCTTTGCCCTTAAGTCCTTTGAGTAGATACCCAGCAATGGTATTGCTGGGTCGTATGGCAATTCTATATTCAGCTTTTTGAGGAACCGCCAAACTGCCTTCCACAGCGGTTACACCATTTGACATTCCCACCAACAGTGGATAAGTGTGCCTCTTTCTCCGCATCCTCTCCAGCACTTGTCATTTTCTGTTTTGTTGATAATGGCCATTCTGGTGGGTGTGAGATGAGATCTCATTGTGGTTTTGATTTGCATTTCTCTAATGGCCAGGGACATTGAGCATCTCTTCATGTGCCTCTTGTCCATTTGTATTTCCTCTTCTGGTAGGTGTCTGTTCAAGTCTTTTTCCCATTTTGTAATTGGGTTGGCTTTCTTTTTGTTGTTGAGTTGAACAATCTCTTTATAAATTCTGGATACTAGACCTTTATCTGATATGTCATTTCCAAATATTGTCTCCCATTGTGTAGGCTGTCTTTCTACTTTCTTGATGAAGTTCTTTGATGCACAAAAGTGTTTAATTTTGAGGACCTCCCATTTATTTATTTCTTTCTTCAGTGCTCTTGCTTTAGGTTTCAGGTCCATAAAACCGCCTCCAATTGTAAGTTTCATAAGATATCTCCCTACATTTTCCTCTAACTGTTTTATGGTCTTAGACCTAATGTTTAGATCTTTGATCCATTTTGAGTTAACTTTTGTATAGGGTGTGAGAGATGGGTCTTCTTTCATTCTTTTGCATATGGATATCCAGTTCTGTAGGCACCATTTATTGAAGAGACTGTTCTGTCCCAGGTGAGTTGCTTGACTGCCTTATCAAAGATCAAATGTCCATAGATGAGAGAGTCTATATCTGAGCACTCTATTCGATTCCATTGGTTGACATATCTATCTTTATGCCAATACCATGCTGTTTTGACCACTGTGGCTTCATAATATGCCTTAAAGTCAGGCAGCGCGAGACCTCCAGCTTCATTTTTTTTCCTCAAGATGTTTTTAGCAATTCGGGGCACCCTGCCCTTCCAGATAAATTTGCTTATTGGTTTTTCTGTTTCTGAAAAATAAGTTGTTGGGATTTTGATTGGTATTGCATTGAATCTGTAAATCAGTTTAGGTAGGATTGACATCTTAACTGTATTTAGTCTTCCAATCCATGAACACGGTATGCCCTTCCATCTATTTAGGTCTTCTGTGATTTCTTTTAACAGTATTTTGTAGTTTTCTTTATATAGATTTTTTGTCTCTTTAGTTAAATTTATTCCTAGGTATTTTATTCTTTTAGTTGCAATTGTAAATGGGATTCGTTTCTTGATTTCCCCCTCAGCTTGTTCATTACTAGTGTATAGAAATGCTACAGATTCTTGAATGTTGATCTTGTAACCTGCTACTTTGCTGTACTCATTTATTAGCTCTAGTAGTTTTGTTGTGGATTTCTCCGGGTTTTCGACGTATAGTATCGTATCGTCTGCAAACAGTGATAGTTTTACTTCTTCCTTTCCAATTTTGATGCCTTGTATTTCTTTTTCTTGCCTAATTGCTTTGGCTAGAACCTCCAACACAATGTTGAATAATAGTGGTGATAGTGGACATCCTTGTCTTGTTCCTGATCTTAGGGGGAAAGTTTTCAATTTTTCCCCATTGAGGATGATATTAGCTGTGGGTTTTTCATATATTCCCTCTATCATTTTAAGGAAGTTCCCTTGTATTCCTATCTTTTGAAGTGTTTTCAACAGGAAAGGATGTTGAATCTTGTCAAATGCCTTCTCTGCATCAATTGAGATGATCATGTGATTTTTCTGCTTTGATTTGTTGATATGGTGTATTACATTAATTGATTTTCTTATGTTGAACCATCCTTGCATACCTGGGATGAATCCTACTTGGTCATGTTGTATAATTCTTTTCATGTGTTGTTGGACACGATTTGCTAGAATTTTATTGAGGATTTTTGCATCTATATTCATTAGAGAGATTGGTCTGTAGTTTTCTTTTTTTGTAATATCTTTGCCTGGTTTTGGTATGAGGGTGATGTTGGCTTCATAGAATGAATTAGGTAGTTTTCCCTCCACTTCGATTTTTTTGAAGAGTTTGAGGAGAGTTGGTACTAATTCTTTCTGGAATGTTTGATAGAATTCACATGTGAAGCCGTCTGGTCCTGGACTTTTCTTTTTAGGGAGCTTTTGAATGACTGATTCAATTTCTTTACTTGTGATTGGTTTGTTGAGGTCATCTATGTCTTCTTGAGTCAAAGTTGGTTGTTCATGTCTTTCCAGGAACCCGTCCATTTCATCTAAATTGTTGTATTTATTAGCGTAAAGTTGTTCATAGTTTCCTGTTATTACCGCCTTTATTTCTGTGAGGTCAGTAGTTATGTCTCCTCTTCCATTTCTGATCTTATTTATTTGCATCCTCTCTCTTCTTCTTTTTGTCAATCTTGCTAAGGGCCCATCAATCTTATTGATTTTCTCATAGAACCAACTTCTGGTCTTATTGATTTTCTCTATTGTTTTCATGTTTTCAATTTCATTTATTTCTGCTCTAATCTTTGTTATTTCTTTCCTTTTGCTTGCTTTGGGATTAGTTTGCTGTTCTTTCTCCAGTTCTTCCAAGTGGACAGTTAATTCCTGCATTTTTGCCTTTTCTTCTTTTCTGATAAAGGCATTTAGGGCAATAAATTTCCCTCTTAGCACTGCCTTTGCTGCGTCCCATAAGTTTTGATATGTTGTGTTTTCATTTTCATTCGCCTCGAGGTATTTACTAATTTCTCTTGCAATTTCTTCTTTGACCCACTGGTTGTTTAAGAGTGTGTTGTTGAGCCTCCACGTATTTGTGAATTTTCTGGCACTCCGCCTATTATTGATTTCCAACTTCATTCCTTTATGATCCGAGAAAGTGTTGTGTATGATTTCAATCTTTTTAAATTTGTTAAGACTTGCTTTGTGACCCAGCATATGGTCTATCTTTGAGAATGATCCATGAGTACTTGAGAAAAAGGTGTATCCAGCTGTTGTGGGATGTAATGTCGTATAAATGTCTGTTAAGTCTAACTCATTTATAGTAATATTCAGATTCTCTATTTCTTTATTGATCCTCTGTGTAGATGTTCTGTCCATTGATGAGAGTGGTGAATTGAAGTCTCCAGCTATTATGGTATATGTGTCTATTTCCCTTTTCAGTGTTTGCAGTGTATTCCTCACGTATTTTGGGGCATTCTGGTTCAGTGCGTAAATATTTATGATTGTTATGTCTTCTTGTTTAATTGTTCCTTTTATTAGTAGATAGTGTCCTTCTTTGTCTCTTTTAACTGTTTACATTTGAAGTCTAACTTGTTGGATATTAGTATAGCCACTCCTGCTCTTTTCTGGTTGTTATTTGCATGAAATATCTTTTCCCAACCTTTCACTTTCAACCTGTGTTTATCTTTGGGTCTAAGATGTGTTTCCTGTAAACAGCATCTAGAAGGATCCTGTTTTTTAATCCATTCTGCCAGTCTATGTCTTTTGATTGGGGAATTCAGTCCATTAACATTTAGTGTTATTACTGTTTGGATAATATTTTCCTCTACCATTTTGCCTTTTGTATTATATATATCATATCTGACTTTCCTTCTTTCTACACTCTTCTCCATACCTCTCTCTTCTGTCTTTTCGTATCTGACTCTAGTGCTCCCTTTAGTATTTCTTGCAGAGCTGGTCTCTTGGTCACAAATTCTCTCAGTGACCTTTTGTCTGAGAATGTTTTAATTTTTCCCTCAGTTTTGAAGGACAATTTTGCTGGATATAGGAGTCTTGGTTGGCAGTTTTTCTCTTTTAGTAATTTAAATATATCATCCCACTGTCTTCTAGCTTCCATGGTTTCTGCTGAGAAATCTACACATTGTCTTATTGGGTTTCCCTTGTATGTGATGGATTGTTTTTCTCTTGCTGCTTTCAAGATCCTCTCTCTCTCTTTGACCTCTGACATTCTAATTAGTAAGTGTCTTGGAGAACGCCTATTTGGGTCTAATCTTTTGGGGTGCGCTGCATTTCTTGGATCTGTAAATTTAGGTCTTTCATAAGAGTTGGGAAATTTTCAGTGATAATTTCTTCCATTAGTTTTTCTCCTCCTCTCCCTTCTCTTCTCCTTCTGGGACACCCACAACGCGTATATTTGTGCGGTTCATATTGTCCTTGAGTTCCCTGATACCCTGTTCAAATTTTTCCATTCTTTTCCCGATAGTTTCTATTTCTTTTTGGAATTCAGATGTTCCATCCTCCAAATCACTAATTTTATCTTCTGTCTCTTTAAATCTATCATTGTAGGTATCCATTGTTTTTTCCATCTTTTCTACTTTATCCTTCACTTCCATAAGCTCTGTGATTTGTTTTTTCAGTTTTTCTATTTCTTCTTTTTGTTCAGCCCATGTCTTCTTCATGTCCTCTGTCAATTTATCGATTTCGTTTTTGAAGAGTTTTTCCATTTCTGTTCGTATATTCAGCATTAGTTGTCTCAGCTCCTGTATCTCATTTGAACTATTGGTTTGTTCCTTTGACTGGGCCATATTTTCAATTTTCTGAGCGTGATCCATTATCTTCTGCTGGCATCTGGGCATTTAGTCAGATTTCCCTGGGTGTTGGACCCAACAGGTTGAAAGATTTTTCTGTGAAATCTCTGGGTTCTGTTTTTCTTATCCTGCCCAGTAGGTGGCGCTCGTGGCACACATTTGTCTACGGGTCCCACCAGCAAAAGGTGCTGTGGGTCCTTTAACTTTGGAAAACCCTTGCCGTGGGGAGGTTCGCCAGCCGAAGCGGCTTGGAAGAGTGCCAGCCGGCCTGGGGGTCCGAACGCGGGGCGGGTTGCCGGCCGCCGCAGCCCAGGAGAGCGCCCCTCCGAATTTCCTAGTCGGCCCGGGGCGCCAAGCGTGGTGGGAGGGTGCCACCTGCCGCGGCCCGGGAGAGTGCACCGTTCCCAGCTGGGCCGGGGAGTCACGTGTTTGGAAGGGACCCCCCCCCCCGGTCACTGTTCTCCGCGGCCTGGGGGTTTCCGATCCAATTCTCTCAGTTGGTCTGGGGGGCCGCGCGTGGTGGGGGCGCCAGCCGCCGCAGCTTGAGGGGACCGCCTGCCCAATTCTGCCAACTGGCCCGGGAAGGAGGAAGGGAGGGGCTCTGGCCGCTTACCGCCCCGCCCGGGGAAGCTCACACCCCTCGGCGATCACCGGAGCGTGTTCTCCCAGCCAGTCAGCCGTTCCAGGATGGGGTACGCTGTCTTTTTGATCTCTGTCATGGCTCCGGGAGCTGTTCTGTATCGTTACTACTCCCCTAGTAGCTGTTCTGGAGGAGGAAAGGTGAGGATGGCAAGGCTGTCGAGGATGGTGGCGGAGGATCCGGTGAAGGCGGAAGAGGGCACGGTGGTGGTTGGAGAGCCGCTGGAGTAGGAGAAGAAAGGGAAGGATAAGATGGTGGATGGAGCGCCGGCGGAGAAGGGGAAAGAGAAGGGCAAGATGGTGGCGGGAGCGCCACGAGGGGAGAAAGTGGAAGAGGAGGGCTAGATGGCGGTGGGAGCGCCACCGGCAGAGAAAGGAAGAGGAGGGCTAGATGGCGGCGGGAGCGCCGCTGGCGGAGAAAGAGGAAGAGGAGGGTTAGATGGCGGCTGGAACGCCGGCGGAGAAGGGGGAAGAGGAGGGCTAGATGGCGGCGGGATCGCTGCCAGCAGAGAAAGGGGAAGAGGAGGTCTAGATGGTGTCGGGAGCGCCGGCGGAGAAGGGGGAAGAGGAGGGCTAGATATAATTTGCTTTTGAAAGTATAATTTAATAGCCTAGTGAGTAGTAAGACTAGGATATTTAGAGAGTGGTTTTTTAAATTTTTCTATTTTTATATTTATAGAATCATAGAACATTGGAGTTAGAAGAAACTTCAGAGACCAGCCTGAGCAGAAACTTTTGAAACCTAAAATATTTAAATGGCATGCCTGTGAATGTACAGCTAGTAAGAGGTTCACTGGATTAGAATCATGAACTCCCTACTGTTGACCCAGATCCATTCCTTTTTCTAGTACTCCGTTCTGGCTTGACACTGATTTTATGTGTGGAAAATCTGTGATACTTCATTTTCTAAGAGTTCTTTTAATGAAAAACAATTACCTAAGACTAATTTTTTCATACATTCAAAATGCATAGTTTGCAGGAAGTATAGATGGTTAAATGATTCCCTTTTTTTTTTTTTTTTTTTGCCAACTGATAATGTGATTTCACTTCATTTCTTTTAGAATGTCCAGTTGCTGATAATGAGCGAATGTTTGATGTTCTTCAACGATTTGGAAGCCAGAGGAATGAAGTTCGTTTCTTTCTTCGTCATGAACGCCCTCCTAGCAGGGACTCTGGTAGGTAATATTTTATGAATCATAGCAAATATTTGAGCTTTTGTTCTGTGCATTGGAGTAGTTGGGAAAGAGTTGGCACGTTATCAGGAGCCAGGTAATTTGAGGAATGAATGAGAGGTAAGGAAGTAGAAACAGTGAGGATAGACCACTCTTAAGAGCTGACTCTCAGAGGGAAGAGAGAAAGGATAATGGTTTTGTTCTGTTTTGAAAATCAGAGAAATTTGACCATACTTTTTAAAAAATATTTTTATTAAGAAATCTTTAATAAAATATACAGCCCATCTGCAGTATAGAGTCAGTGGCTCACAGTATCATCACATAGTTGTGTATTCATCACCGTGATCATTTTTTAACATTTGTATCACTCCAGAAAAGAAATGGTGAGAAAAACAAAAAACTCATACATCCCATACCTCTTACCCTCCCTCTTATTGACCACTTAGAATTTCAGTCTACCCATTTTTTTTTACCCCTTATCCTGCCTTATTATTTGTTTTCCTTATTTTTTTAAAAATTCATCTGTCCATACCCTGCATAACAGGAGCATCAGACACAAATTTTTTTAAAAATATTTTTTTTGAGAAATCTTCACACACATACAGTCCATACATGCTGTACAATCAGTGGCTCACAATATCATCACATAGTTGTGTATTCATCATCAAGGTCATTTTTGGAACATTTGCATCCAGGAAAAAAAATAAAAAGAAAAAAGAAAAATACTCCTATATCCCATACCCGTTACTCCTCCCTTTCATTGACCCTTAGTGTTTAAATCTATAATTTATTACGCTTTATCCCCCATTATTATTTACTTTTTATCCTTATTTTTTAATTCATCTGTTTATACCCTGTATAAAAGGAGCATCAGCCACAAGGTTTTCACAATCACACGGTCACATTGTAAAACCTATATAGTTTACAGTCATTTTCAAGAATCAAGGCTTCTGGAACACAGCTCAGCAATTTCGGGTACTGCCCTCCAGCTACTCCAATACACCGTAAACTAATATCTATAGAATGCATATGAATAACCTCCAGGATAACCTTTTGACTCTGTTTGAAATCTCTTAACCACCAAAACTTTGTCTTATTTTTCTCTTCCCCTGTTTGTTCAAGAAGGCTTTCTCAATCCCATGATGCTGGGTCCCAGCTCATCTCAGGAGTCCTGTCCCATATTGCCAGGGAGGTCTATATCCCTGGGAGTCATGTCCCGTTTGGTGGGGTGTGAGGCGGGCAGTGACTTTACCTGCTGAGTTGGCTTAGAGAGGCCACATCTGAGCAACAAAAGAGGTTCTCTGGAGGTGACTCTTAGGCCTCATTTTAAGTCGGCTTAGACTTTCTATTGCAGTAATAAGTTTCATAGGGGCGAACCCCAAGATTGAGACTCAACCTACTGAATTGGTTGTCCCGACTGCTTGTGAGAAGATCAGGAATTCCCCTGATGGGAAGTTGAATATTTCCTCCTTTCTTCCCAGTCCCCCAGGAGACTTTGCAAATACTTTTTTATTCTCTGCCCAAATTATTCTGTGATATATTGGGGCATCACACTAATCCTTGCAAACCAACACAATCTCATGCCCTATTCAAGATTCCATATAATTATGGCGTTCAAATAAGCTGATCATACAAGTTAAATTAGATAATGTGCTGCCTAAAATATAAATTTTGTATCAAATAAACACCCCTTCCACTGATCTTACACAGAAGTTGAAGTTTTAAAATGGACAATATCATTCTTTACCCTGCATTCTGATTTGCCTTAATCCTATCCAGGTCAGCTTCATTCTTGTCTCTAGTTGAAGTCTGATCACTTTTTCAACTTGTTTAACAATTGCTGTACAGTTGCTGTATGGGGTAATGTTGACTGTTATAGCTTTATAGCTCTAACTCAAGAGTTTCACGTATCACATAAATACTTGAAGTTTCTGGGAATGACCAGGTTATATACAAATAGCTCAGTATCTCAAAATTAGAAATCTCCTGAATAGATAAGACTACTGTAAGAGCATACACTCTAGGATGCTTTACAATAGGTGCCACGTGATAACCCCTACTCTCAACTTCAGTTCACCGAGTTTGTGTATTTATTGCTAGTCTATATGCATGAGGCATATTTGCCTTTTTGTTTCTGCCATTCCATTCAACATACTGTCCTTAAGGTTCCTTCACCTAGTTGCATGCCTCACAACTTCATTCTTTCTTGCAGCTGTAGTCCATTGTATATATAAACCACAGTTCCCCCTTCTATTCCTCAGTCAGTGTACCCTTAGGCCACCTCTATCCATTGCAAATCGGGAACACTGCTGCCATAAACACCTGTATGCAAATGTCTATTTGTGTCCCCACTCTCAGCTCCTCCAGGTATATATCTAGCAGTGAGGTTGCAGGATCATGTGGCAACCCCATCCCTAGCTTCCTGTGGAACCACCACACTGCCCTCCAAGGGGCTGCACCTCCCAGCTTCCCTACCAACAGTGAATAGGTACATCTCTTTCTCCACATTTTCTCTAGTACTTGTTTCTCTCTGTTCATTTTTTTTTTTGCATGGGCAGTCATGGGGAATCGAACCTGGGTCTCTGGCATGGCAGGCTAGAATTCTGCCGTTGAATAAACCGTTGCACTGCCCTCTCTGTTCATTTTTAAAAAGTTTTATTTGCACACGATACAATTCAACTTAAGTAGATGGGCATGCCTCTACCACCATTATCTATATGAAGACATTTCCTTTTTTTCTGCAAAGAATCCATACCCATCCCTCATATCCCCCAGTTGTTGACATTTAGTTTTGTGATCTTAATTTTTTAATGTGGATGGGAAGGAGCCAGTAGAGGAAGAAGTTGAGACTATAAGAAAGAAGGAATAGTTAATTTGGTAAGATCCCTGAGAAGGTACTCCACAACCGAGATGAAGAGTTTCCTCCTAGAGAAGAGGACAGAAAGGACAGAAAGAAAACTTGCAAATGCAGGTAAATTTTGTGCATTTTGTGGGAGCACATTGAGGGACTTCTTATCTGAAAGCATTTGTTTTTTTGTGAGGTATAGGAGGCAGAGTCATTTGAAAGTAATAATGATGGTGGCAGTGTGATGTGATTGGAAGTGTGAGCTGTTGTGAAGAATAAGAGAGGGTGCTTACCAGGGAAGCCAGATTGCTGGGGACTGTTGAAGGTGGGTTGTGATTAGAGACCGTGGGACTAAAGGCCATGGGAGACATGGGAGACTGTGATTTTCCTCTAGCATGCACGGCAGCCCAGGTGGGGCTTGTATGTGGGGAAGCAAACAGTTGGGTTGATCTGAGGGTGGGTTTTTGGCAGACAAATTCAGTGGAAAGTCAGTGGGACAGAGGATGGTGGGGGGACATTGGCAAGATAGAGGTTCTAATAATGAACTGTATCATTTAAGGTGCGTAGGGAAGAAGTGAATATTGGAGGGGGCAATGGGGAAAAAGTGAACTGGATTAGGAGACTGTGAGTCTCAGTTAGATTAAAGAATAGGTGTAATGAAAGGAAATGAGTAAATTAGATTGAGAGGAGGTTTTCATTGAAAGGTAAAATGTTTGGATTTAAGATTTCACAGGTAGAACATTCAGGTAATAAGATTCTGTGCTTGGCCATGAAATCTGTCTGGATTAGATGTAGATGAGGTAGCTACAGAACTGAGATTCTAGTTTTTGGATGTATCAATCTATGTGAAAGTAACGTGATTGGAATGAAGGTAGGACTTGGAGGTAGAGAACAAGGGAGTCAGGTGGTCACATCTGTTGTGACTTACGGTTGTGAGTAGAAGTTTTCGGTTGACAGTCAGGACAGGGTAGGAGGTAACACCAAAGGATGGAAGCAACACAGAACAGCGAAGGCAGCACCAGCCTTCCTGTGACCCTGGAGGTCTTGTAGGATGTGAGAGAAGCAGCTTCAAATCTAAGTTCTGAGAGAGAAGCTGTGTTCTCAGTGGATGGTCACTGTTCGAAGCAGTATTGCTGTGTGTTTCTGTAAATGTGGAATCTTTAAAATGGAAAGTTCAGTGTAATTTGTGACTTCAGTATATAATTATTGGGAGTAAGAATGGAAGTAATGTTAATTATTGGGTGTTATAAAATCTC
Organism: Tamandua tetradactyla; assembly: GCF_023851605.1. Classification (NCBI taxonomy): domain Eukaryota; kingdom Metazoa; phylum Chordata; class Mammalia; order Pilosa; family Myrmecophagidae; genus Tamandua; species Tamandua tetradactyla. The sequence goes on from NC_135328.1 coordinate 137,570,310, forward strand.
AATTTTGTAATTAAATATTCCTTTCATACAAGTGCCCATGTGGTACCAAGCAATTAGAAATTAAGTTTAGAATGTGTAGGGTCCTAGAATTGCCTCAGTGTGGCCTCTGCCACTCTACAGATGAAACACACCGTTCCTTAGGGGTTGAATGGCTTGTCAGAGGCCACACATCTATAGGCCGAGCCAAGAGTGGAACCTGAATCACCTGAGCTAGCTTACTGTGTTTCAGCAGTACTGGTGTCTGCAATTTTATTTTAAGTAAACTTAAATTTTTCTTCCTATGCCTTCTTTTTTGTAGTTGTAGATTGGTACTTGCATTTTATTTTTGTTTTGTTCTTTATATTACTATACACCTCTTCTGATAAATAAATTGAATTTTACTTCTCCATCCACCAGTTCAAATATCTTCTTAATTAGTACTGGATAAATTATTAAATAGCCTCTCAATAGTGAAATATGCAGTGTCAATGTGTCTGTAATGTGAGATATAGAATCTGAAGATAAAGGAACTCTTTACACATTGTTGCAACACACCAGTGCCACACAGTGTTTAAATTGGGATAAAACAGTATTTTGTCTTTCAGTGTTAAAAATTAACCTTTTTAAATATAGACTTCTAGATTAAGGATTAAGAGATTGTTACCATATATATATTTATATGTTGCAATTTAACTAGGACGTGTGGCCCAAAAGGTATATGAAATGGTTTTTTAGACTCTTGCTTTTGCATACTCTTGAACAGGATTATGTAACTGAACACGTGAAGACGAGACTAGTTAAGTGCTTTCCCTTTGAGATGGCAAAGAAGGCAGTTATTCTTAAATTATAGAAGTTTTTCTTTTTCCTTGCAGAATTACTGTGACAGTTTACCTGAGCTCTTTCATTGGAGAACTAAAGAGAATTTTAAAAATAAAGCTAACATTTTAGACTAAATTTTAAGTGTGATACCTGGCTTTGAGGATTGACATTTCTGTTTAGTTATTGGCACAGGAATATGTGTTAAACTTCAAGTTAGGTTCAGTAGACGTTTTATTGAAAAAAAAAGATTTTAATCTAAAATTTCTCGAGAGGTAGTTTAATACTTTGTCTAATTTCTGGGATGACAGGTACAAGTTTAATTATTTTTAAAATTCTTGTTGTTATTGTTTGTTTCTCAAAATGTGTTAGTTTAAACCAAGACTAATTTCTTCTTATAGTGCATTAAGTGGGACTGACAAACCCATGTATTTTGGCCTGAAAAATCCTTTTTAGTCACATAAGCTGGATATTCAGTGTTTTCCAGCTAATACTTTTCCAAACTAAAAATGGAAACTTTTTACTTTAATAAGTGGGGCAGTACTTCATAGTGCTTATGAATTAATACAAAATGTCCTCAATAAACCACATAGTCAAGATACCACTTACTCATTTTCAGTTGCTTCCTTCCCCCTATAAGTTACAATCACTGTTAATGAACCCAAGGATTGACTAATTTAATTTTCATCTCTTTTGATGGAGCTATTCCTATTTAACGTCTGTATAGCTAAATAGAAAACCAGGAGAAGCAACTGTAAGCAAATGATGTGAATTACCCATTAATCAGAAATGAAATTATTTTGTTTATTTACCCGCCTTTGGTTTCCAAATCATGCAGCTTTTCTAGTGTTTATTTAGTATGTGGTATTTCTAAGTGCTAATGATTCACTATTCTAAGTAAGTAATTGATTTTCCTAAGTAGGCTGAATTATGAGACTTGAATGCCTTTGCTTTTAGAAAATATTTTAAGTATACTTTCAACTTAATGTGTCAAACAGCAATAACAGGATTCAGAAATGAACTGCTCTACTTACAGTATCTCCATCTTTGGTGCTAATGCATAGTGTTTTAATTTTGTGCTTAGTGAGTGGACCAAGATCTCAGGATCCAAGTTTAAAAAGAAATGGTGTAAAAGTTCCTGGTGAATATCGAAGAAAGGAGAATGGCGTAAGTGATTGTTTTGTACCCGTACTATGTAAACCATAATAATGTTACTTTTTTAACCTTTAAATCTCAGATTACTTTGTTATTTAGTGGATTAAGGATGACTTTTTAAAAATGTTATTTAGAAAATTACTTCATAATAAAATAAAAATTATTTCACAGAAACATTTAATATTTAATGGTGGCTAGATAACTATCGTAAGAAGTTAGATGCTTAAATGTACCACCAATTTAGGACAAAATAAATGTTGCGTAAGTTTGAGGAAGTATTCATTATTTTGTAATTTCTATTTGTTGCTATGATATCTTTAAGAAAAATGGAAAGTTGTATATTAATGTGTTATTAATGAATATGAATTTCAGCCAGTGTCTTTGGTGTACCTTGTAGGCATTTTCTTTTCAGAGTCAAAACTTTTAATACTGTTAAGGCTTAGCAAAATTACCTTTTTTCAGTCTATAGTAAGTATGTGTTAGAATTCAAATTGTGCTAAGGTACCATTTGCTCTTCCTCTGCCTTTCTCCACTCTCCTCCTGTTCCTGTTCTTTGACTTTATGGTTATCTTACAGTGCTGAAAGGATGATGTAATGGTCGCCAGAATGGTCTCACCCATTAACCGGAGTTGGGTGTGTCTTCATCCAATCTTTTTCCCTCATTGAGCTATAACTGACCTACAAAAAAACACACATTTGAATGTAGAGTTTGATAAGTTTCGACATATATGTCATATATTTAAATGTATGTGTGGGTGAAATGATCACCACAATCAAGATAACCAAAATATCCATCGCCCCCCCCAAAGGTTTCCTTGTGTATCTTCGTAATCCCTCCCATTCTGTCTTCCCTTTCTCCCATCCTCAGGAAACTATAGGTCCGTTTTCTGTCCCTACAGATTAGTGGTTTTTTTTCTAGACTTTTGTATAGATGGAATCATCTGGTCTGTGCTCTTTTTGTCTAGTTTCTTTTATTCAGCATAATTATTTTGAGATTCATCATGTTGTGTATATCATTAGCTAGTTGCTTTTTATTGCTCAGTAATTACTCCATTGTCTGGATAAACTATAACTTGTTTATCTGTTTACCTTTTGGTAAGTATTTGGCTCATTCCCAGTTTTTGGCTTTTGCATATTAAGCTGCTTTGGACATTTAGTTGGATTTCTCTTGGAGAGATACTTAGAAATGAAATGGCTGGGTCATAAGGTAGGTGTATGTTACCTTTTCAAAAGCTGCTATCAGTTGTTTTCCACAGTGGTTGTGTTATTTTACATTACCCCCAAAGAGTTCCAGGTCCTTAACATCCTTGCCGATATTTCGTATTTTTAATTTTGGCTGTTCTAATAGGTGTGTAGTGGTGTATCAATATTTTTTTTTCTTTTAACATTTCTCAGTTGCACATAGTTAATTTTTTTAATTAGGGAAATTGTAGTTTTACAGAATTCCCATATACTGCCCTCTTGCCTCCTTTCACACACTGCCACCCACATACCCAGAGTTTTCCTAATTAATACTGCATTAGTGTGGAGCTTTTGTGGTGGAACACTATTGTTATATTCATATAGTTTACATTAGGGTTCCCTGTGTTGTAAAGTTCTGTGGTTTTTAAAAATTTTTAATGTGGTTTTAATTTATATTTATCTAATGATTAATGATGTTAGCATCTTTTCTTGGTGGAGTATTTGTTCAAATCTTTTGCCCATTTTTTTTTCTTTATTGACTTGTTTGGCTTCTTATTACTGAGTTTTGAGAATTCTTTATATATTTTGGGTCCGAATCTTTAATCAGATACGGAATTTGCAAATATTTTCTCCCAGTCTAGACTTTTATTTTATTATTTATTTTTTTTGCATGGGCCTCCTGCATGACGACAGATGATAACTCTACCTGCTGAGCAAAATGCATCCTCTTTTTTTTGGTGGGGGTTGAGGTGCATGGTCCAGGAATTGAACCCAGTTCTTCTGCATGAAGGGCGAGCATTCTACCACTGAACCACCTGTGCACCCCCCCCCTTTTTTTAAACAGTGTTTTTGAAGAGCAAAAGTTCCTAATCTTGATGAGGATCATTTTTTTTTTTTTTTAATTTATGGAGCATGCTTTTGGTGTGTGTCTAAGAAATCCTTGTCCATCCTTTTCACAAATATTTTTTTTCTTTTGTTCTGTTCTAGAAGTTTTGTAGTTGAAGGTTTTATGTTTAAGTCCGTGATCCATTTGGAGTTTACATTTGCAAATAATGTGAGGATCAAAGCTTTATTGTATTTTTTTTCCTTGTGGCTATCCACTTGTCCAAGCAGTATTTGTTGAAAAGACTATTCTTTTTTTATTAAATTGCCTTTACACTGTCGACTAAAATTAATTGTACCATACACGTGTGCATCTGTTTTTGGACTCTGTTCTGTTCCATTGACCTCTTTCTTTGGATGGGAATATCATACTGTCTTAATTACTGGAACTTTGTAAGTCTTGAAGTAAAATAGTGTAAGTTCTCTAACTCATTTCTTTTTCAAAAGTATTTTGGCTATTCTAGATCCTTTACATTTCTATATAAATTTTTGTATCATCTTCTCAATTTCTGCAAAAATACCTGCTGGGATTTTGATTGTGGTTCTGTTGAATCCGTTGATCAGCTCGGGAAGAATTTCTGTTTGGACAATTATTGACCTTTTCCATTTATGAATACAGTATATTCCATTGATTTAGGCCTTTCTCTCAGCAATGTTTTGTAGTTCAGTGTGAGATCTTGTAATTCTTCTGTTAATTTTATCCCTAAATATTTCGTGTTTCTTGATGCTATTATTTTAAATGGTATTAAAAAATACCTCCTTGTTGCTACGTTAGAATACTGGTTAATTTATATTAAGATGGTAGTGTTTGTTGCTAATATATAGAAATACAATTTATTTTGCTTATTTTATCTTTTATCTTGCTAAACTACTTTATTTTGGTAGCTTTTTTGTGGAATTCCATAGGATTTTCCTCATAGGTGGTCATGTTGTCTGGGAATAAAAGCATCTTAACTTTTTCCTTTCCAATCTGAATATTTCTTTTCCTTTGTTGCACTGGCTGGAACATCTAGACAATGTGGAATACAAATTGTGAACCTAGACATTCTTCATTCCTGATAATCCAATGTTATCTTGAACTTTTTAATGCTAGTATCATATGCTGATTATATTCTTGGGTTGCTATCAATGTCCCTAACATGTTTAATGGCCAAATACTGCTCATCAAATATAAATTAACTATAGAGCAAGATAATTCCAAAATGTTCAATTTCTATCACTGACTGTTCAAATTATTTATTTTTAAATTTACAACATAAAACAAAAGATTATTGATCTGTATATTGTATGTTTTGCATCAATAATTTTCTTCATTATGTGGAATGAGGTAAGTATTCAGATATAAAAATTAATGACGTGTTTAATATTTTAAGAGAAAAATGGCTTAATAATTTTGTCATGGCTTATTTAGATGAAGCTTATAAATATTCCTTTGAGGGCGGAATCTCTGTGATCATTTTGTAAGTCAGTATGTGATTGTTTATGTTTTTATTTGTAGGTTAATAGTCCCAGGATGGATCTGACTCTTGCTGAACTTCAGGAAATGGCATCTCGCCAGCAGCAACAGATTGAGGCTCAACAGCAAATGCTGGCTACTAAGGTAATGTCTTCTTTTAAAAGACTTAACTGGCCACTGTTGTTAATGTATATTAATGTAAAGCTATTTACACTTCACCTTCATTTTTGAACCAGTTTACCTCACAGATATGAGTTAATATTATCAATCCAGAAAATACCTACTGTATGGTGCTTTCTTCCCCTTGCTGTAGCATTTTATAGAAACTTCTGTGTGAAGACTAAAGCTGTTAAATTATCCCACTTATTGAAGATCTTCCCGATCCCTTATTCAGGTCCAAGTTAACCATACTATATGATGATAAAACAAGAAAGGCACCAAAAAACATTCCATTTTGCTGCTAGAAACTATTTTTGTTTTTACTCGTTGCTTACAGCAAGAAAATCTTGAAAGTTTACTAATGCTAACACTGTCCCCTTCTATTGCTTGGTACCAATAACAGCCTGCTTGCCTTTATTTGGAGACATTTCCACCCACCAACTAATGCTAATCCTGGTCTTGAACAAGGGAAATATAGAAACCCCACTGCATTGCTGTCAAAACCATTCTTGCTGCTGATTCTTCTGCCAGCCCTGGGCTTCTTATTTAAACCAAATTCACCAAACTTTTTCTGTAAAGGGTCACATGGTAAGCTTTGCAGGTTGTACTGTCTCTGTGACAACTATTCAACTCCGCCATTTTAGTGCAAACAGCGGATTCATGATGTGCTGAATAACAGTAAAACCTTCGTATTGTGCAGAATATGTAAACAAATGGGTATGGCTGTGTTCCAATGAGACTTTACTCTCTAGACAGATAGTAGGCTGGATTTGGCTTGTTGGCTTTGTGGTTTGCTAACCTGTGGTCTTGATACTCAGTATCCATGTGTGACGTGTCTTTCAGTGATTGTCAGTTCACTGAAGCTGGAGTAGATATAGATAGCAAGTTACCCAAAAGGGCTTTGAACTAATGGCCAGGAATTCTTTAAGAGGGTTTTCAATATGTACTGTGGCCTTCCATACGTTACTTCCTAGGGTTTCTATGCAGTCATTCCTATTTGCGATACCAGGCACCAGCCTTTTCAAAATCATTTATGTCGTTGCTTCTCAGACTTTAATATGTATACAATTCACCTAGGGGACGTGTTAAAAACTCATATTCTGATTTATTAGGTGTTGGTTGGGGTCTGGCACGCTGCATTTCTAACCTGCCGGGGTAATGCCCATGCACTGAGTAGCAAGGACATGTATTGACATAAAAAGATTGATTGTTGCAGAATAAATCTCTAACCTTGGCTTCCTTATTTTGTAGTTATTTCTATGTATATGTTTTGGGCATATTATGCTGAGAAATTTACCTTGGATTCTAAATTGTGTGGCTCTCTCACTCAGTTTTAGTTAGATTTTTAAACTACAACAGGAATGTAATTTTTAATTGCAGTTTTCTGAAGGGATAAAGTATTTCTTTAGCTCTTTTTCAGTTACCATTTATATTGACTGAACACTAAAGAGCTTTACATTTCATACTTCATTTAGTCCTCACTGCAGCCCTATGAGGTGGTTAGGATTTATAATCCCTATTTTATAGATGAAGAAACATTTATTCATACTTGGTGAGGCTATGTAACTTGCACATAGTCTTATAGCTAATAAATTGCAGAGATTTAAACCGTTTTCTATACTATCCTTATTACATGAGCTCTTGAAATTGTAGCAGCAGTTCATGAAAACTAGTTCAAGAATCACTGATTGCTTGCTGCATAAGTATCATTTGTATTAAAGTTACTGATCCCTTGGCTCTTACTCCATAAGAGTCTGATTTGTTAAGTGTGGAGTATGTTTTTAACAAGATACTATGGTGGTTCTGATGGCAGTTTATAGGACAGATGTTTGAGACTAGAAAAATGTTGTAGGTGCATCTCAGTTGGGTATCTAACGATTGTGGTTAGATTATTTTCAGGTTAGTGGTATACTTGTTTAAAATGGTAAATCTGTTGATTGCCTTTCCCTTTAGGAACAGCGCTTAAAGTTTTTGAAACAACAAGATCAGCGTCAACAGCAACAAGCTACTGAGCAGGAGAAACTCAAGAGGCTGCAAGAAATAGCTGAGAATCAAGAAGCTAAGCTAAAAAAAGTGAGAGCACTTAAAGGCCATGTGGAACAGAAGAGACTAAGCAATGGGAAGCTGGGTAAGCAGATTATGTATTAAATTGCTTTGGTATAAGAAAACACACTGATGTTTGACATTTATATAAGTAATTAAGTAGAAGATGTAGTAAGATGATGAGACTTTGAAGATAACTTTGTAAAAGGTTTTTTTCTTTCTTTTTTAGTATAATTCAGTTTGGATTTTGCTGGTTCCTATGAATTGAATTCAGCTCTTGAATGTTTAGAAAAGGTTTCTAAGTTACCTTTGGAAAATGTGAATTTTTTTCTTGAGTTTTTTTTGACTGAAAGTTTTATCTAGGCAGGGATTTTTATTCATATAATAGTTCCATCTATTATGAAACCATTATAATGAAAATCTTAGTGATTTAATAGTGTCATCTGCCACTATAAAATTGAGAAGAAAGTTTTTAAGAAATTTCATTGTTACTCAAGTTTTGTGTTTAATGTTTAATAATATTTATAATATGAATTCTGCTAAAGAGACAGTGGCACAGACGTTTAGAGATGCCTGTGTTGATTTCAGTTGTTTCTAAATAGGTCAGTTCTGAAAATTTTCTCTACTCTTCATTAGAAAGTTTTTGCCTGGGTTGTGATCCATTGTTTTTTTCTTAAAGTTTTGTTGCTGTTTGTTCTCTCTCTCTCTCTATCTCATTCTAGTGGAGGAAATTGAACAGATGAATAGTTTGTTCCAGCAAAAACAGAGGGAGCTCGTTCTGGCTGTGTCAAAAGTTGAGGAACTTACAAGACAGCTAGAGATGCTCAAGAACGGCAGGATAGATGGGCACCATGACAACCAGTCTGCCGTGGCCGAGCTGGATCGCCTCTACAAGGAACTACAGGTAAAACTTAACCACTTACTAAGTACAGTGTAACTTTCTCTCCAAAAACAATTTGTTCGTATAAGTAGCAAGAAATACTGGGTTTTAGTTGCTTTTCCTTAAAGGGGGAGAGGGACCTACCCCGGAAAGAATCCAGAATAACCTTCATAGTACTGCATACAGGAAATTTAAGGCATTCCTCATAACCCAGCCAGAGGTCTGTCACAGGTGTCACTTCATTTTAAACCAGAAGATGAGAAATGTGGAGTGGTGGAGGAACCTTACGTTTTTAGAAATTATGTAATTGATGTCTTTGTGATTGTTTGAGAACATTTTATTCCTACTGCTTGGGTCCCTTTTTTCTTTTCTTTTTTTTTCATTTTATTCAGTTAAGAAACAAATTAAATCAAGAGCAGAATGCCAAGCTGCAACAACAGAGGGAGTGTTTGAATCAGCGCAATTCCGAAGTGGCAGTCATGGACAAGCGCGTTAATGAGCTGAGGGACAGGCTGTGGAAGAAGAAGGCAGCACTGCAGCACAAAGAGCATTTACCAGTGAGTGGGGCTGCTTGTGATGGGCCTAGGGAGGAGGGAACAGGATGACCAGGCCAGTGAGGTCAGTTATTAATAAGCAGCTTCTACAGAATCATTACAAGGTGTGCCCTGAGAAAAAGAGGACAGTGTTTATGGATCCTCACACCGAAAACTCTCCTGGTGTTTTACTTTTTATGTAGCTCTACTTTTCTTTCCAAAACTTGTAATAAAGAATGAGCAAGAGCTCCCTGTGAGGTGTTTTTTTTGGGGACATTTCTTGTAGACTCTCTTATTAGATCCTGCTTATTTTAAGGAAATATGAACATTAAAAATGTCATAGCTTTTTTTGAGTTTAGAGTGATTTGTAATATTGAAGAATCTGTGCCTCTTTCTAAGGTTTCATCTGATGGAAGTCTTCCCCAGCAAGCCATGTCAGCACCGAGTCGAGTGGCCGCAGTAGGTCCTTATATCCAGTCCTCTACTATGCCACGGATTCCTTCAAGACCCGAGCTTCTGGTGAAGCCCGTCCTGCCAGATGGCTCCTTGACCATGCAGGTTCCAGAGGGGCCGATGAAAATGCAGACACTGCCAAATATGAGAACTGGGGCTGCTTCACAAACTAAAGGTAAAAACGAGCAATTTCTCAGTCCTTTCATAACTTAATTTCTTCTCTTCTCCGCTGTTTTTTTCCCTATTTCTTTTTTTTTGTCTTCAGTATTCCTTGTTCACATTTAAATTCTAAGAATCCCCTTGTATTCTTTGCTATTACAGTAACAAGTTTTTTAACCCTAAATAATAAATTATATTCAGGAAATGAAATAAAACATAATAATTTCAGAAAATTGTTTTTAAAAGTTCTTTCCTTTTATTAAAGAGTTTTGATCTGATGTTAACTTGCGAATTTTCCTTTTTGGATAAAACACCATATATAGGTGTTAGTGGTATCATCTTTACAGAATGTGAGATTATGTGAGGTTAAAGCGTGTGAGGTTATTCTTGAACCATTGTGTTCAAGAATGGTGTTAAATAGTCAAATGTACTTATGCCTGAGAATTTCCTTGCTGGTAATTATTAGAATAATGGTTAAAAATATGGAGAGATAAAGGTAAAAATAACAGAGGCTCCTTGCCTTATGTGGATAAATAATATATTTAGCAGTGTTTGTATTTTGTGTGGTCCTCATATAATTGGGGAGTTCCAAGCCAGTTTTGAAATGGTAAGAGAATGAAGGGAGACATTTGAGAAAAGCAGGGGTGAAAACATATTTTAATGACCTTATTCAGATCCCTGGAAGGAGAAAGTGATAGTATTATTTGTTTTTCCTGACCACTATCATGTGTAAAAAGTAACTAATTAAAAAATTCATAATTTTCCCATAATTACTACTCTGAAGTGTCATGTTCTCTGGATTTTTATAGAGTTACATTTGCTTTATTTAGATAAAGAAAAGCCGTAGATTTGAAGTTTACTTCCCAGTGTAGAAACAAGCTTAAGCACACTGATTTGTGAGTCTGTGCTAGAAGTCATGGATTGAAAGTGTGCGCTTTTTTGCCTTGTGGTTGTGAACATATAATTTCTGGCGTTGTCTGTAAGACATACCTCAGTTGTGCTCAGTTGTAAATTATTTTCTGTGTGTGATGGTGATGTTTTCTTACACAGTGAAGAGTAATTTTTTCTGGCTGGTTCAAGCAGACTTGAACGTATCTGCCATGTCTAATTTTGAATTGCTTGAGTGAAGGGAGAAAATCTTAACTTAGAAATATAAAATCTAATACAATTTTTTCCTAAATAAATTGTTGTGAATCTGAAATTGAAATCTGTTTTTAGAGGTTAAAATTCTTAGCAGTAAAATGAAAAGCTCTTTAGAATACTCTTATCTATAACTGCTTTTCTGCATTCTAGGCTCTAAAATCCATCCCGTTGTCCCTGATTGGAGTCATTCAAATGCAGATCTTTTCCCCAGCCAAGGCTCTGCTCCTGTACTGAAAAGTGCTGGGAATACCCTGGAACAAGGTGAGGTTTATTTGTGCTGCTCCTGAACATTATATTTTGGTCATCTGAAAGGTAGGTGCCTGTGTATATCTTCTAAGAGTGTTGATTTTCTAGTGTGTTAAAACTATGGGCCGTGTTTAATAGTATTCTACAGTATCTTTATTTAGCTGTGGAACTAAGGTACTATCATTGTAGCATTTGGGTTACTCTTTTATCTATTTAATTTAAAAATATGAAAGCATTTAGTGGATACAGAGTTTCAGAGAGAGTTAGAAAAGTGAATAAAAAGTTGCAGAGTTTGGATATGAATGTGATTTCCTTCTGTCTGCTTCAGCTGATGATGGGGAGGTTCCACTGAGGGAGAAAGAGAAGAAAGTACGCCCCTTCTCAATGTTTGACACTGTGGACCAGTCTGCAGCCCCACCCTCGTTTGGTACTCTGAGGAAGAACCAGAGCAGCGAAGATATCTTACGGGATGCTCAGGTACCTAATTTTCTGGTTTTAGAAATGGAATGGCTATTGTAATTTCTGCTGCTAGAGTACATCTGTGGTTTCACACCAAGTTGGAGAATGGCTGCTATTACTTGTTTCTAGGTCATATTTTGTGTGATTCTCTAAAAATATGCGTTCATCGAAAAACATATTTGAGTTGTTGAAATACCTTATTTCTTCAAAATTTGGAGTTGAGGTTAATTTTGATGATGAATCTTCTATAATCTTAACCTTTGACAGCCAAGTTACAGATGAGTGCTTGAAGCTTATTTTCATTTATTGGAACCAGTGGTGAATACTAAAGATAGCAAAGTTTTCAAATGGGCACATAAAGTTGCCTAAATGGAAAGTTGCCTAAGTAGGCATGGAAGGAAGACTTAGGGGAGGAATTGTATTGCTTTACTGAAGTCCATTATTCAATGTGATTAAATCCAGAGATGAAAACTTTGTAGTGATTTAAAATGTTAGAGCTAATGAATTTTTATAGCTTGTACTTATATTTGTAAAATAAAGTTATCTAGAGCATCTGTGTCTCCAATTGAGCAGTATCTTAACTGGTTTTTTGTGTTTTTGTTAAAGGCTGCTAATAAAAATGTGGCTAAGGTACCACCTCCTGTTCCTACAAAACCAAAACAGATTAATTTGCCTTATTTTGGACAAACTAATCAGTTGCCATCAGACACGAAGCCAGATGGAAATCCTCAGCAGTTGTCAACAGCTGTTACATCCATGGGAAATAAACCGAAGACGGCAGGGCAGCAGCAGAAGGTCCTTCTGTCTCCCAGTATACTTTCAGTTGGCCAAGACCAAGCCCTTTCTCCAGGTTCTAAGCAAGAAAGTCCACCTGCTGCTGCTGTCCGACCCTTTACTCCTCAGCCTTCTAAAGACTCACTTCTTCCACCCTTCAGAAAACCACAGACCGTGGCTACAAGCTCAATATATTCCATGTATACACAGCATCAGGCTCCTGGAAAAAATTTCCAGCAGGCAGTGCAGAGTGCATTGACCAAGACCCACACCAGAGGGCCACACTTTTCGAGTGGTAAGGTTCTGGTTCTTAGTTTCACCTGTGTAGATGATGTGTCACAGTCCTGCACCAGAGCTACCATCTGTTCGTAAGTGGGCAAAATAACTTGGCTGATGCTTTTGTTCTAAGAGTTTTAATTGGGCATTTACAAGAGTGCCTGCTAAATGTTAGCTACTATAGTAGGCACTAAAGAGGATAGATGAATAAAATGTGGTTCCAATTCTTGAAGAACTCACATAGGTAATTACAATGTAAAAGGCTATGACTACACTGTAGGTTTGAACATACGTTTTTGGAGCACAGAGGATTGGACAACTGTACTTATATACAGGTTTTAAAAACATGACACTTTCTATTATATTTTAAATTGTTCAAATGAAGGCATAGCCATTAATAAAACGATTGGGCTGTGTTAAATATACAAAATCTGATAATTTGTTATGCTTTCTTAACATTCATTAGCCTGGTTTATGAGACTAGAGTAAAATGAACACTTTTAAAAAAAATTGTTAAATATAACATATATACAAAGAAAAGAAAGAAAAAGCAATGATTTTTCAAAGTACACGTCAACAAGTAGTTACAGAACAGATTTCAGAGTTTCTTATGGGTTACCATTCCACTGTTTCAGAGTTTTCCCTTTTATCTGCTCCAAAACACTTGAGGTTAGAAGAAATATATTTTTTCTTTTTTGTGAAACATAGCATATATTAAAAATAAAACCCAGTACATTTCAAAGCACAGTTGTCCTGTGCTCTAGTTCGCTTATTCTTTCTTCTTCCTTTTCAGATCTGCTGTTGTGTATCTCTAGTATAGTTTTGATTTGGTCTAGAGTATCTGTAATCTCTGTGATATCTGCTATTTTTCTATTTATTCTTTTGGATTCCTCTTTATGTTCTTCTAGTGTCTTCTTGATCTCCTTTATGTCATTAACCAACCATTGATTTTATTTAGTAGACTTATATGGACATCTTTGATTAGTTGTTCCAAAGTCTCTGTCCCCTCTGGTGTTTTAATTTGGTCATTAGGCTAGGCTATATCTGTCTGCATCATGATATGCTTAGTGATCTTCTGTTGACCTCCAGGCATGTAAATATGTTGGTAGGGTTACTTTGGAAGTTGATTTTCTTCAGTAGTCTAAAGCTTTGTATTTGTGTAATGGATATAGACCAGAATATGGGGCATGGGGTGGGGCACAACAATGCGGTGAGTGTTGCAGCATAGGTATAGGGTTGGGGTGCTGCTACGTTGGTGCCTCTGAGCATGGGGTTGTGGAGGTACAGTATGGGGGCCGTGTGGATGGGGTACAGCATGGGGAACACAGAGGTAGGGCGCAGTGGAGGTGGTTGGGGAGTCCTGTGCGGATGCACGGGGACTGGTGTACAGGTAGGTGCGGGTGGGCACGTGGAGCGTGGGGTTTTGGGTATCAGGGTGTGGGGTAGGTTGCACGAAAATCGGGGCACAAGGAGAACAGAGTGTGGGCATTTCCTTGAGCAGGAGGAGGGCTCTGGGCCCGGGATGTAGATGTATGAGTGTATAGGGGCGGGGCACAAGGTGTGGGGGGTTGCAGGACCTGAGTCAGGGTTGGGTGATGTCAGGTGGGTGAGGCTCTTGCGCAGGTGCGGTGGTGGTGGGGGCTATGTAGCACAGATGTGCATGTGAGCACCTGACAGTTCTGGGAGCAGGGCACTTACTATGGTAGTTAGGGCAAAGGTGTGGTGTGCACCTGTGCAGGGCAAGGGGTTGGGGTACAGGGGTCAAGAGATCAGTGCGTGGATGCGTGGGCGCCCAGCAGGAAGTTTGTGGCCGTGTATGCGCATAGGTATGGGAGGCGGGGCTCTGGTGTGCGCGTTCTTGGGCCTGGGGGGCGGGGTCCCGGTGTGCGCTGGCCTAGTGGGTGGGGTCCTGGGGCATCTGAGCAGGTCTGAGGGGTGGGGCCCTGGTGTGCATGTGTCTGGGGGGCAGGGCCATGGTGTTCATATGCGCAGAGCTGGGGGCATCGGCAGGGGTGTGCCTGCATGGACTGGGAGCAGGTGTGGCCTAGATGGGCTAGTCAGTGCTTGCCCAGAGCTGGGGTGCATGGGGTGGGGGTGGGGGCTCGTGTGAACGCACGTATCTTGTAGGGATGTATGCTGAGTATACTGATGTACACATGCGCGGAGCTGGGGGCGGGGCAGGGTTGCGCGACTATTTAAGCTGGGGGCGGTTGTATCCTGGGTATGAAGGTGAGTGGGGTCAGCCGGGTTCTGCCGGAGGTGGGGATCGCAGGTCGATGGAGCAGCTCCGCCAGACTGCGCGCTTTCGTGGAAGAGGTGGGTCCGGCTGGAGCAGCCACCCGCATGGGCGCGGGGTGGGGGTGCCTGGAGCACCGTAGTGTGTGTGTACTAGTGAGATAGGGTTCAGGTTTGTGAGGTTTGGGGTGAATCGCGGCTGGCGGGGCCGGGGTGGTGCGCGTCAGGGTAAGGTGTTAAAGGAACGCGGCTTGGTTTACTTCCTTTCCCTTGTTACCCTCTGCACTCCACAGGGCTCCTGGCCTCTGGAAAGGGGCTTCTTAGGCTCTTTGCACTAGTTGGACAGTATCTAGTTCTCTGTATCTCCGTTCTTCAGCTTTTGTAGCCAGGGCCTCCCTGCATGTTGTAGGAAACTCTCCTGGGTCACTTACACCCCGGGATTGCCGTCCCAGTCGTTCTCCCATCCCTTCTCTAGCTGTTCCTTGGAGCAGAGGTGAACTCGACTTATCCTGTTCCACCATTTTCCCGTTAATGGTCAAAATCAGTGCTTTTTAATTGAATGAAAAAAAGTCCTTCCAGTCATCAAATAAGCATGTAATTGGGGCCTAATATGTTATGAAGGAAATTAAACAACAAAGCATCAATTAATATGATACTTTTTCTTTCTGAGTCTTATGGTGAAAACGGCTAATATAATAATTTGGAAATTAGATAATTTTGGTATAATTAGAGTGTTAAAGAGAATGACTTAGCTAAATTAAGTGGGCCTTAATAATTTTATAGGCCAAACATCATTTTTCACATTAATTGACTTTTGAAAAGTGAAAGCTGGGATATTGCATGTTTAATTTCAATCTGGACATGGGAGCATTACCAGTTTTCATTGGTTCTAAGTTATTGCCCATATTTTGACATTCGAAATTTAGATACATTTTATAATCAGTGGTTTCTTATAATTGCCAGCATTCTCTTTCTTGTTGGTTCATGTTCATAAAGTAATGTGTAATCGGTAGGGGTTTTGATTCTGTAATAAGTTTATTATCTGTAATAAGTTTTTTGTTGTTTTTAAAATTATTACTTGAAAACATTAGTTGAAGGGCATTATGTAGTAATTGTAAAATTAAAGGAGGCTTTAGTTTTTGTTAGCAATATCTGTTGGTTGCCAGGTTTATTTACTTAATAGTAAATAGGGCTTCTTTTCTTTTCCAATTAGTATATGGCAAGCCTGTGATGTCTGCCCCAAATCAGCAGCAGCACCCAGAGAACATTTATTCCAGTAGTCAGGGCAAGCCTGGCAGTCCAGAACCTGAAACAGAACCTGTTTCTTCAGTTCAGGAGAACCATGAAAGTGAAAGAATTCCTCGTCCACTCAGCCCAACCAAATTACTGCCTTTCTTATCCAATCCTTACCGAAACCAGAGTGATGCTGACTTAGAAGCCCTACGAAAAAAACTGTCCAATGCGCCAAGACCACTAAAAAAACGCAGCTCAATTACAGAGCCTGAGGGTCCGAATGGGCCAAATATTCAAAAGCTTTTGTATCAGAGAACCACCATAGCTGCCATGGAGACCATCTCTGCCCCATCATACCCATCTAAGTCACCTTCAGTGACAGTCAGTTCGGAAAGCCAAATAGAAATCCAAAATCCATATTTACCTGTGGAACCGGAGAAGGAGGATGTCTCCCTGGCTCCTGATCCGGTGCCCCCCGAGGAAACTAGGAGTGCAAGTGCAGAGAAGAATGACATCCCAGCTTCTCTGGGCCTTGGTGATGTGCCTGAAGGAGCCCCAGAGGGCAGCCCGAATCTGCAGGGTAATGTGGAAGAGCCAAATGCAGAAGCTCCCCATCTACTTGAGATGTACCTGGAGGAGTATCCCCCATACCCACCCCCACCGTATCCATCTGGGGAACCTGAAGTGGGGGCAGGAGAAGACTCTGGGAGCCTACGCCCACCCGAAGTCACTGGGCAAGTGTCTGTGCCTCCTGTAAGTAACGTGGTAGTTTTCAACACTGTCACTTGTCATAAATGACTTTCTAGGGTGGTTGATCATCAGAAATCAGCGGAACACCAACAAGTAATTATGACCATTTTGTAAGGGATGGTTTGTGTTTAAATTGTCTTGTACAATTTGCTTTTTTGTTTTAAAATTCCCTTGGTACAGAATGGATCTTATAAATTTTATTGAAATATAGTATATTGAGTATAAAAAACAGTTCTTGTTCTTTTAGGAAGCACACATTCCTTTGTGAAGGAAGCAGAATTTTGTTTTCTACTTCAAGATACACACTAACTGTTTCATCTCTAGCTGATGCCACGTATTAGGGAAGCAACACTAGACTGGGAGTGAAAAGACCTGAATTTGAAACTTTTGATCACTAGCTTAGCTCTGTGAAATCAGGCAGATGGTCTAATTTCTCTTACTGGTGATATTGCTCTTTTTAAAACTTTTCTTTTTCTATCAGTGAATTTTGTTTTTAATGAAATATTAGTTGGGACTTTAACCAACAGTTCTGGATGAAATGGGGGCAGGGAGAAGTAACTGGGGCAGAGGGTAGGGTGGGCACCGTATTTAGCCTCTTCCTCACTTCCAGTATGGTTTGAAAATCTCTCGATAATGCAGTGATCCCAAAGTTCCTTTTTACTCTACCGTTAAAGTTACTCTAAAACTTCGTATGTTTGGCTTGGACCTGCCTTCCACACTTCTTTCAGATACTAAGCTTTTGTTCAGAAATTTAGCATGTCACCTTAAATAGGTGAGAGAAAATAAAAATCTCAGAATGTCTTTAAATAAAAATGCTTTTTCAGAATTTAATTTAAAGTCATTTTGTTTCAGTAAGTGCGGAAAGCAGGAGGGTGCTGAATTATGAAATTTTAAAAATGGGTCAAAAGCAAAATTGCATTTTTTAGGATCTCTTAAATTTTCAAAGATGATTATTCAGAGTTGCTTTAACTTATACTTATGGTAAACATTTGCGTTAAAGTTTTATATAGTAAATATTTGATTTCAGAAACAAAAGTTTTGAAATAGAGGTTAAAACTTTTTAAACAGCTCTGCGCCTCCTCAATCCTGAGGCTTGATTCTCTTAATTTGATTATTAAACATAAGAAAAGTAGTTTACACCATCATGGCCAAAACCAACTTACACTACAGTGACTTGTGTTATTTCCCTTTTTGTTGAGTCAAAATTTGTCATAATAGTTCACATTTTCAAGGAAAAAAAAGTATAATGGTGTTATGCTTTCTTTTTAAGGTTGTTATTCTTTTCCTAGGAGAGTGATTTACTTTTTACTTCTCAGTCTCAAGTAAAATGGAAGCCACACTGTCTGTGCATTCTTTGAAAGTGTGTATCGCGAGTGTCGTCACATGGGCATACTTGTGAATTATGTTCCCCATATCATTATAATGTTTGCAATTTCTCTCTCTCTTTTTTTTTTAAGAAACATTTTAGCCATTGCATATTTTGTGAAATGGTCTTTGCTCAGGAACATTTAAGGAAACATTTCTACTTTGCTGATTGTGTTTAAGAAACCTGTTTTATAAAAAGTGGAACAGTTTTTAAGTTTGGGGTCATTGAGTTCTGGCCTCTCCTCGTGGTTGGTCACTGTGCAGGCCTCCCCGGCTGTGTCTAGGCAGGAGTGCTTGTACCTCGCAGCAGCAGGACCTGCAGTGTGAACACTGGGCTCGCCTTCTCCCTCGCTGTGTATTGTCTCTCGGAAGGCACTGTAACCATGTGCTTGGCATTTTTTTCTTTAAGAAATAGTCACTGTATGTTGTGCAAGCACTTGTGGAAATTTGTAAAATAAAAGTTATATGAATGCTTCTATTTTTTAAAAAAAGAAACCTATTTTATAAGGATAGTAGATCTAGTGTTTAAATTTGCCCTTTTTTAGCCTGACTTATTTCAATATAGCAAGACTTGATTATATACTCATGGATCTTTGAGTATAGTTAGAATTTTTAATATAAATTTGTACTAACATTTTAAGACTGGTAGAGTATTACTTAGTATTTTTAAGACAGACTAATAATCTTTATTATTCACTTGAATTATGTGTTTACCCCCTGAGGAGGCATTCTGACATGAGATGATTAAGAGGAAGGGTTAAGAGATGTCAGATGGTCTGAATTTGAATTCCGGCCCTGCCATTGTTTACTGGCTGGGTGCCTGATTTTTCTTCTGAACAATGGAGATAATAGGGTTTTTGTGAGGATTAAATGAGTAATCATTCAGTTGTGCTTTTGCCCAGTTGAAGAATGTGGGATTTGCTATCCTATATCAAATATCTAACTTAAAGATTAGTTTTGGCTAATTTTAATACTTGACAGAAAGCCTGTTTGCCACATTCAATTATATTTTTAATTTATACTATAATGTAAAGAAAAGAAGCCCTGATTTGCATTAAATGTAATTTCAGTAGGTTTTGTAAAGTTAAGTTTCTCTCACTTTGTTGCTTACATGGGATATTCACTTTGTGAAAATTTATTGAAGTATATATTATGATTCATGTACTTTCCTGGATATGTTATATATACCTCAGTGAAATGTCCTAAATGCACCTATATTTTTAACATTCCTTTCACAAACATAGCTAGATGTCATTCCTGCCCTTTTGGTGTTGTTCTCTTCTGCTTGGACCAGAATCCTTTGTTTTCCATGTATCTCCTCTGCAGGGCAAGAGGACAAACTTGCGCAAAACTGGCTCAGAGCGGATTGCTCACGGAATGAGGGTGAAATTCAACCCCCTTGCTTTGCTTCTGGATTCATCACTGGAGGGAGAATTTGACCTCGTACAGAGAATTATTTATGAGGTATGGTTATAATTAGTAAATTTAAAAAATATGACTTTGTATTTTGTTATAAATCTCTAATCAGAAAACTATTATAGAGAAATTCTTTTTTTTTTTTAGTTTTTTCTCTTTTGGAGAGGTGAGATGGTGGAAAGTTCTTGATCATGTTCCAAAACAGACTATGCTATTTTAGAGAAGTGACTGAAGCTTGTGACAATGCAGAAGTTAAATTTTCATTGAGACTGCTCTAGAGTGCTTTTCTTTCTTATGGAGACCATTTCTCCCATTTACAAATTGCTCAGATATAGATGTGTACTGTACAGTATTAAATTACAGTTGTTATCCCTACTTTCCAGAAGCCTACTGTTTAAATGTAACTTCCACTTAGAAAAAAATTTGTGGTGGTAAGTTAGGATAAATAAACAAAAAATGACTATAAAAATATAATTCCTGGTACTTCTTCAATTTTCAAAAACCTTTTTATAGGGAGCTGCCTACTTAATGTGGTTATTTAGTCTGTTTTATTTCTAGAAATTTTTCTTGGTATAGTTTTCTTGGCTCCTATAGGTTTCAGTTATGCTTTTAAAAAAGTGTTGCAAGACTGTTTCTACTGTCTTGACCCTAAGGACCCAGTTAATGTGGTAGTTCAGGAGATAAAAAATTTTGAGTTATTTTTACCTTCTTGTTGATCTTATAGGTTGATGACCCAAGCCTGCCTAATGATGAAGGTATCACAGCTCTCCACAATGCTGTGTGTGCAGGTCACACAGAAATTGTTAAATTCCTGGTACAGTTTGGTGTAAATGTCAATGCTGCTGATAGTGATGGATGGTAAGATTTTATTTTAAATTCCAGTCAAACTTTAGTTGTAGTGTCTGTTGTATGTAAACAGCATTGTAGGTGCTGCTGAAAGGCAAAGAGGTATGCCAGTTATGTACTTAAACTGCTCACAGCCTAGCTGGAGAAACATGGTATAAATTTTTGAGGGGTTGATGTTATATCATGTAAAGCAAGTAGATGGAGTTTTAAAAAAGTTTAGTAGTTAAATAATAACTTCAAATTATCTCACTTTTTGAGATAAATTTAAAAAGTGGCACACTTTTCGTTAACATGCTTAAATTTGAGAAGTGCTAATTTAAGCAAGGTTACCCAGTGTTTTAGTTTCCCTGGCTGCTTCAAGCTAATACCATGCTATGGGTTAGCTTAAACAATAGGATTTCTTGGCTCACGGTTTTGAGGTTAGGAAAAAAGTTCAAATCAAGTCATCATCAAGGTAATGTTTTTTTCCCAAAGAATGGTGTTCTGGGGCTGGGGCTGGTGCTGGGGCCAGTGATCCTTCGTCCTCAGCTAGTCACATGGTGAGGGCAAGGCACCTGGTGGCCTCTCCTTGCCTCTTCCATCTCTTCCTGGTTCTGTTCAGCTTCTGGCTGCTGTCTCTGGCTTTCTTTCTGTCTGGATTTCACTCTACTTTTAAAGGACCCCAGCAATAGGATTAAGTGATGTGGGCCACACCTTAAGTGACCTCATAAGAGAGTTCTACTTGCGATGGGTTCACACCAAACCACCTGAAACTTTTCAGGCTTTAATATATGAAAGTCTATTGTGGGTCTCCAAGAGGAGAATATAATTTGCAGCATTTCCTAGATATATTTTTCATGGAACATTTTATGGAATTGCTGTTGTGGATAAGACAGGAAATATTATTTTAAAGATGAATATTGCTTGCTAGATAATGCAAATGTTAGTCTACGTTAAATAATAGTAATGGTCCTAATAAGTTATAGTTAATTCCAATAACTGTAAGAATGGATGGTATACAGTGTATTTAGGTTCATTTTTGGTTTTTTTTGCCATAGAGCCCTGGGAAATTTGAGAAAGTTGAAACCTCGACCAGGGGCTGATGCTCTGCAGGTTCTTGACTCAGCTATAGGAAAGAATTCAAGAACTAGCTAGTATGCACAGCCAAAGAATTCAAAGACTAGCCAGTGTATACAGCCCAAAATTTTAATGTGTAGTGAAAGTACAGGCTCAAAGGGGGTGAGCGTGGACCTTCTCCAAAGGAGGAGAAATCAGCTTCACTTTTTTAAAAAAAGAAAGTTTAAAAGTTTAATATACTCCCTTTGTGGAGGAGGATAGAAAATTGACTTTTTATGTAGAATTTTTTTTGTTAAGTTGTAATCACACTGTATCTTCTCTATATTTTAATTTTTTAAAAGTATTTTTGTTGAAAAACATCATACACATACAGTCCATCCGTAGCATACAGTTAATGGCTCACAGTATAATCACATAGTTCATCATTCCAGGATCATTTTTAGAACATTTGCATCACTCCAGAAAAGAAAAGAAAAAGAAAAAGAAAAACTCATATATCCCAAACACTTTATTTTGTCTCACTTCTCTCTTCCCTGTTTGTCTGGTAAGGCTTTCTTGATCCCATGATACTGGGTACTGGCTCATCCTGGGTGTCCTGTCTCGTTGCCAGGGAGAGTTACACCCCTGGGAGTCATGTCCCACATAAGGGGGAGGGCAGTGATTCAGCTGGTGAGTTGACTTAGAGAGCGAGGCCACATCTCAGCAACAAAACAGATTTTCTGGAAGTGACTCTTAGGCATAATTTTAAGCAGGCGTAGCTTCTCCCTTGCAGGAATAATTTTCATAGGGACAAACCCCAAGATCGAGGGCTTAGCCTATTGAATTGGTTGTCCCCACTGCTTGTGAGAATATCAGAAATTTCCCAGTTGGGGAAGTTGGATATTTCCTCCCTTCTCCCCAGTCCCCCAAGGGGACTTTGCAAATACTTTTTTACTCTCTGCCCAAATTACTCGGATATATTGGGGCATCACATTAATTTGTACAGACCAGCAAGATCTCGTGCCCTATTCAAGATTCCATGTAATTATGGTGTTGAAATAAACTGATCATACAAGTTAAATTAGAGAATATGCTATCCAAAATACAAATTTCACACCAAATAAACATCTCACCCTTTTTGGTCTCACATAGTAGTTGAAGTTTTAAAATATGGATGATGATATCTTTTATGTTGTATTCTGATTTACCTTAGTCCTATCCAGATTAGCTCCATTCATATCTCTAGCCGAAGTCTGATCCTTTTTCACCTTTCTTAACAGTTGCTGTATAGGGTAATGCTGACTTTCATAGCTTCAGTGGTCTAGCTCAGAGTCTCAGGTGTCACGTAAATTCCCGACGTTTCTGGAAACAACCAGGCTATTCACAAATGGCTCAGTATCTCAGAATTTAGAAATAAGTTACAACTCCTGAATATGAGTGACTGCTGTAAGAATTTACAGTCTAGGGACCCGTAAGTAGGCCCCAACCTGATAACCTGTGCTTTCAACTTCAGTTCACCAAGTTTGTATATTATAGTTAGTCCCTGTGAGTGAAGCGTGATAATATTTGTCTTTTATACTTGCCATTTCATTCAACGTACTGTCCTTAAGGTTCATTCACCTAGTTGCATGCCTCACAACTTTATTCCTTTTTTGTATCCACTCATTAGTCCAGTGTGTGTGTGTGTGTGTGTGTGTGTGTATATATATATACACACCACAGTTCCCCCTTCCATTGCTCAGTTATTGTACTCTTAGACCACCTATTTGAAATTACTTTTAAAGAGAGTAAGATTTACTATATCAAGGTTAAGTAAAAAATATATACCAAAATGGTAAAACTGTGCCTTTTCTTATGAGTCATTCTATTTAGTTTTCTAATATTTAAAAAAATACATCATATTGACAAGGCACGTACCCACACATACCTTTGCGTTTAGGTCAAAGGTATGTGTTATCAGGCCCCAACCTGATAACCCGTGCTCTCGACTTCAGTTCACTGTGTTTTTATATTGTAGTTAGTCCATATGAGTGAGGCATGATAATATTTGTCTTTTTGTTTCCGACATTTCATTCAACGTATAGACCTTAAGGTTCATCTTCCTACTTGCAGGCCTCACAACTTCATTCCTTCTTGGGGCTCTCAGTAGTCCATTGTATGCATACTCCTCAGTTTCCCCTCCTATCCCTCAGTTGTACCCTTAAGACACCTTAATCCATTGCAAATCATGACCACTGCTGCCATAAACACCAGTGAGCAAATGTCCATTGGTGTCCGCACTCTCAGATCCTCCAGGTATATACCTAGCATTGGGTTTGCAAGGATTATATGGCAGCCCCACCCCTAGCCTCCTGTGAAACCACCACGCTGCCCTTCGGAGACGCTGTGCCTCTCAGTTTCCCTACCAACAGTGAATAGATACATCTTTTTCTCCACATTTTCTTAGCACTTGTTTTTCTCTGTTCAGTTTTTAATTTTTTTTTTTTTTTTTTTACATGAACAGGCTCAGAGTCAAACCCGGGTCTCCAGCATGGCAGCAAGAATTCTGCCACTGAGCCACCGTTGCACCACTCTTTGTTCGTTTTTAAACAGTTTTATTTACATGTTGTACAATCCAACCTAAGTAAATAGCCATGCCTTCACGACCATAATCTATATAAAGACATTTCCTTTTCTTTGGCAAAGAATTCATATCCGTCCACCATATCCCCCACTGCTGACATTTAGTTTTGGCGTAATACATTTGTTACATTCAGTGGAAGCATTTTACAGTGTTACTGCTGACTATAGAACCTAGCTGGCATTGATTGTACTTTTTCCTGTATACCATACCATTTTTAGCACCTTGTACTGTTGACATTTGTTTGTTCTCCCTCATGCAAAAACATTTTTACATTTGTACGTTTAATGGCCATCATTGCCCACTTTAGGCATTACTAAATTATACTGTCTCAATCTTTATCCTGTATTGTTGTGCTACCATCAGATAGTATTGTGCTATCCATTTCTGAATGTTTGTAATCAGTCCTGTGGAACATTCTGTATTCTTTCACCACCAAATGCCCAATCTTTGCCTTATTTCTATCTCCTGATAACCTGTGTTCTTAAACTCTCAAAGTTCACTCATTAATGTTCGTATTAGTGAGACCATACAATAATTATCCTTTTGTTTCTGGCTAATTTCACTCATCGTAATGCCCTCAAGTTTCATCCACATTGTTACATGCTTCGTGATTTCATTCTGTCATACAGCTGTGTAATTTTCCACCATATGTATATACCACAGTTTGTTGAGCCACTCATCCATTGATGGACATTTGGGCTGTTTCCACCTCTTGGCAGTTGTAAATAATGCTGCTATAAACATTGATCTGCAAATGTCCGTTTGTGTAGTAGTGTACTCTTTTAACTGCTGAGTAATACTGTAAGGTATGGATGTACCATAGTTTGTTTAAGCATTCTCCTCTTGAGAATATTTTGGTTGTTTACAAACTCTGGGGTGTACATTCTTGAGCTTCGTGTTGTCATTCGATTCCCTGAGGCCCCTGCTCATAATTTTCCATTCTTCTCCCTGTATTTTCTTTTGTGTGTCGAATTTCAGATGTCCTGTCCTCTAGTTCACTAATCCTTTCTTCTGTTTCTTCAAATCTGTGG
This sequence comes from Tamandua tetradactyla, assembly GCF_023851605.1. NCBI lineage: Eukaryota > Metazoa > Chordata > Mammalia > Pilosa > Myrmecophagidae > Tamandua > Tamandua tetradactyla. The sequence continues at coordinate 137,595,439 of NC_135328.1, forward strand.
TTTTTGGTTTGCATTGTTTTCCTCTCTTCTGTTGTGCCTTTCATTCCCATAAGTTCTGCAGTTTATTTTTTCAGGTTTTTGTTCTTCTTTATGTTTACTCAATGTCTTCTTTATATCCTCCCTCAACTCGTTGATTTGATTTTTTATGAGATTTTCCATGTCTGCTTGAACATCCTGAATTAGTTATGTTACCTCCTGTATCTCATTTGAAGTAGTTGGTTTGTTCCTTTGACTGGGCCATATCTTTGATTTTCCTAGTATGACTAGTTATTTTTTGCTGGCATCTAAGCATTTGATTTCCTTAATTAGTTTGTTCTGGAGGTTGCTTTCACTCCTGTTCTTTGGCATTCAGTTCAACTTATACTAGATCTCTAGTATAGGTTCTGTTTAACTAATCAGAATTTTTCAGTTTATTGCCCTGCCTATGTGGAGACTTTTTTTTTTTTTTTTGAGGATGGTCTTCTCAGATAGTATCAACCCCAGTCAGATTTTCCCAGACCAGACAGACCCAGTCTCAGGAGGAGAGATAAGTCTGTATCAGGTTTCCCTGAGGGTGAGACCTAGCAGATGGTCAGACTTTCCTATGATGCCTCTAAACTCTGTGCTCTTCCTGTCCTGCCCAGCTTGTGGTGCTGGTCAGCTGGCAGCTCCGCACTGGTAAAAAGTGATGTTGTGTCTTTAAGTTCAGCAACCTCTCCCTGCCAGTGGTGTGGTTGAATCAGAGCCTGAGGTAGGAGGTGGGCTTTGGTTGCTTCTGGCCCTAGAGCCTGAATTCCCTGAAAGAGGGCCTCCACTTGAGCTGCCCCCATCCCTACCCCTTTTCTTAGAGAATATCTTCCCTTTAGGGAATTAACCCCTTTCATCTAACTAGTTACTTTGTCTCTCAGACATGCCTTAATTCTGCTCTTGCCTGAGGCAGTGCTGGAGCCTGAGAGTGCTTGCAATTTTATGAGCTGCCCAGAATTAAAAAAAAGGCATTTTTGGAGTTCCCTGCTCCCTGGGTTTGCCAGTTAAAGGCTGGTATTGGCCCTGGTCCCTCGTTGTCAGACTTCCTGAGGGGCTGTGGGCCCAGCTGGGGGGCTCTGGCTGAGGGGGTCCTGCATTTGAGTTCTCAGTTTGTCTCCTTTATTCATTGGCCTCTGGTAGGGCCTTCTGTGGGCATCTCGTGTCTGTCCATCTGTATGTTCATAGTCAGAAGTGGGGTTGGTGTGTGAGTGAGAGTAGGAATATTGTATTTATGCGATAAAATGTCCTTTTTCTTGTTGGGGGGGGGGAGTTGGGGGGGAAAGAGCTGGAGTTGGTGTGTGGCTCTATGTGTCCCCAGGCTCTGAGTGCCCCTTTTCTTAGGATCTAGCCCTTTTCCAATATTTTGTGCCATCCAACTAAAAAAAGCCTCTGATTTTTTGTTCTTTTTTTTCCCATCAGCCCCACCTCCTCTGCTGGGCCAGAAGTCCTGGTTCCCTTAGTGCTTATTCCACGTTTATCTGTGCTGCTGGCCTGTTTTCATTAGTCAGAATTTGTTAATAAATTCCACAATTGGAGCTTGGTTGAGCTAAGCCCTTGCTACTAGTAAAGTCTGTTTCCTTTCTCCTCGGAGAACCAGCCTGCCGTGCCCATGCAGGAGGGCTGCCGGCCTCCGTGGCTTGGGGGACTCACAGTTCTGGGTGGAATCACATCTGGTCCAGCTTGTCCAGACTGGTGTACGCTGTGTGTCTGATCACTGATGTGGCCCCAGCAGTTGTTCTGTACTGTTCCTGCCTGTTTACTAGCTGCTCTGGAGGAGGAACTAAATCCCACACCTCAATTAGTCACCAGCTTGCCCTCTGTATTTTAATTTTATAGCCTGTTTTTCTCTTGGAAATAGTTAATGATATATCACATCTCATATATACATAAATTAATTATATATGCACATACATTTAAAATATTTTTATGTATAGAATTTTTATATCTAGAATATACAAGTATATCTATTATATATATATAATTCTATATAATAGAATTATGTATTCTATCAAGTGACTACTCATTTTTTGTGAACTTTTCCCTCCTGTTAGACATTTAGATTGTTTACCCTTTTTTTTTTGTCATAAATAATGCTTGAGAAGCTTTTTGGTTGCAGTGTTGAAAGGTTTATAAAATTAATGTGTGCCTGCTGTGGAAAATATACAAAATATAGAAATAAAAAGAGGAAAATAAGCCATCTGTATGTACTTCCATAATCTAGAGGTAAACAGCATTTAATATTTTAATGTATTTCCTTTAAGCTCTTTTATATGAGGTGAGCTCAGAATGTATATAATTTTGTAGCCTAATATTTTGGTTTAATATAGCAAAAGCAAAATAAATTCTGAGTGTGTCATAATGTCCTTGCTTTTCTAATGTTGGGAGTATAGCTTGATTATTATTTTTCACTGTTAGAAACGATGCAGTTAAAAAATACATAGTAATATTCACCAAACTGTTGCTAGTAGTGGTTTGAGATGGAGGACGGCGAATTACAGCCGACCTGTATTTCATATGTTTCTGTGATGTTTGGAATGTTCATAGTGAACACACGGGAATAAAAATAGGGAAAGAAAGTAATGATGCTGATTGAACATCTCTGCTAAATGGAACCATTTCAGTAGTTAGACTTTTTTCTCTGAATGTGCTAAAGAACTTGACCATGCGGAATCTTTTTATAACACATCACACCCTGTTACTGCGTTGTTTTCTTGGATTCCTCATACGGTTCTGGGGAAAGGGAAATTGTGTTTTCCTGCTAGATTTATTGTGAATACATAAAGTGTAACAGTAGTTAAGAAAAAATATATAGATATAGCACTTATGAAATGGGAGTTCTTAGCGTCACTTCAAAGTTAAAGGGTCTTTGAGTTATAGTTAGAATGTGTTCTTGATACTGCACCAGCAGAGAGCTGGGATTCGAGGCAATGTATTGGATCGGGAGATGCGGTCTGTGTGTCCCTTATCTGGAATGCAGTGAAACAGGATTAACCTGAAGCCATACCCTACTAGGCAGCGCTTGGCTCTCATGCTCTTTAAAGGCTTTTTTTCCTTCTTTTTTAATAAAAGCACTCATTGCTTAATTTGCCAACTTTTTCTGCCCTTCCTTCCTTCCTCTCTCCCTCCTTCCCCAAGGGAGGGAAGAAAAAGAGAAGTAAACCAAGACTTAGTACTTTGGGTCCTGATCCAGTCGCTATTCTCAGGCCCATCGTCGGAGTTTGGTCCGTGATACTGACTCACCTTACACCTTCACTGAATTGCTGTGAGGCCATTTATAATGATACTCATTCATAACACATTTGAGGTGCTGGGGAAGATTCTCTCTGATGGTATTAATAAGTTCTTGCTGCCAGTTACCTGAAACAGATTAAAATAAATGTATTTTAAAGCCACTTTTCTACTCTGAATTTCCAAATAAGATTACATTCAGGTGTCAGGAATTAGGACTACGGCACATCTTTTTGGGGTACACAATTCGACAACTTTCGGCTTAATGCCTTTCGCATTGGCAGTGGTTGAACGGGGGTTGGTAAAGGCGCATGGTTTGAGTGCAGGCCCCATACTTTAAGGGCTGTTAGGTCCTTTGCTTACTTCTGGCAGAAATAATTAACCTGGGTGCTCCAGGACATAGACCTAAGTACATTTTAGTTTATCCTGTTTATTATTAGATTGTTAAAGAAATTTAATTTTCTTTCACTCATTTCTCTCACCAATACTCTGTAACATATTCCTTTGTGGTTGTAATCCTATGATGGGTTCAAGCATCTTTGTTTAATTGCTTTGTTTTATTGATTTATTTTTGTTTAAGAGGTTTTCAGAAGAAAGGGCTTACTAGGTGATAGACTCAAGAATTTTCTTTACAGATATATTGGCACAGTAGATGTCATTCAGATTAGGAAAACATTTCTAGCCCTTGTGTTTTACTTCACAGGACTCCATTACATTGTGCAGCCTCATGTAACAATGTTCAAGTGTGTAAGTTTTTGGTAGAATCTGGAGCTGCTGTGTTTGCTATGACCTACAGTGACATGCAGACTGCTGCAGATAAGTGCGAGGAAATGGAGGAAGGCTACACGCAGTGTTCTCAGTTTCTTTATGGTAGGTAACAATTAGAATTAAACATGCTGAGTACTTATCTTATATTGCTAGCTTGGGTATAATTTGATAATTATTTTTGTGTTTGTGTTGTATATAGTCCTAGGCATTGAAAATAAAGCAGTCTTAGCCACTAATATTAATGCAGCTTTTGTTTGCATGCCTAAGAAACAGTTTTTGTCGGGTACAACTTTAATTGTAAAAATAAGTGATGTAACACTGACCTAGTTGTGTTAGTGACTTTTTACTATCAAAATATCTTCTAAGATTTTTTAATACCTAGTAAGTGATGGTATAACCTTGCAAATAAGTAAATAGGACTGACTCCTTCCAAGTTGATTCTAGAGAAGTGTGTCAGCAGTATCAGTATAAGAATCCAGATGGCCCAAGTTTCCCTGCTAAAACAAACTTTTATGAAATGAAAACAACATGTATTGGAACTAATTGTCTTACACTTGTGCTGATACCACACTGTTTTGATTATCAAGTTATGTTCTTCATCTGTCTCATTTTTTTGTTTGTTTGTTTAAGTTTTGAACTCTGGACCATAGGATATTTTGATATATTAAATTAATTGGCTATCTTGAACTATATTTAATTATGGAATATAATTTAAAAAACATTTAGGGACATTTGATCAGAGGTCTTTTGTTTATTTAATATGGATACTCTGACTTTTCTATCATATCTAAAATGCCATATTTCTGCATTCTAACATTATGATTTTAAAAAATTGTTTCTTTCCCTGTTTGGCAATTGGTAGAGAGCACTGTAATTGACAAAACATTTAATTGAGATTGTTTTTCTCACTCTGCTCTTAGTGCTAGGTAAAGAAAGAAATCCTGTTTTCACAGTTCTTTGGTCATTATGCTTAGAAGTAGCTGAAATTTGACTGTCATGCCATTCTTTTTTGTGTGTGTGAAATATAACATATATCCAAAACAATATAAATTTCCAAGTACATTTTAACAAGTAGTTATAGAGCAGAAATTTTGGTATGGATTTTTAGTTTTTTTCTTCTAGCTGCTCCAAAACACTGGAGACCGACAGAAATATCAATATAGTGATTCAGCAGTCATATTCCTTTGTTAAATCCTATCTTCTCTTATACTTCTCCTTCGCTTTGACTAGCTATGTACATAAAAGCAGTAAATTTAGGAGTTCATCACAACAATTAGTTGTAGAACAGATTTCAGAGTTTGGTATGGGTTACAGTTCCACAATTTTAGGTTTTTATTTCTAGCTACTCTAAGGTACTGGAGGCTAAAAGAAATCTCGGTATAATGATTTAGCACTCATACTCATTTGTTAAATACAGCCTTCTCTGTACAACTCCACCATCACCTTCATACTTTTTCCCATTCTTTAGGGGTATTTGGGCTATGCCCATTCTAGCTTTTTCATGTTGGAAGGGTCACTTTTTTTTAAAATACTCTATAGGCTCAGAACAGTTCTTTCTTTATTTCCACAAAGGTTTGCGAACATTTTTGTACTCTGAAAGACCAGTTTAGAGAGATGCTTATATTTAAGGTTCATCAGTTTGTAGAGCTGTTGTAGAGATGATAACGTATGTATGTGTCTTTTGTATATTCCCTATACTTTCTTGGCCCTCCATTCTTGCCCCTTGTCCTCTGGAAGTTTATTTATTGAATCTTTAATGTAATAATTCTAACATTCTAGATGTACCCATTTCTATTTCTTCCCATTTGTTTTTATATAGCTAAAAGTTCTTAAGAGTGATATACTCTGAGTTATATATTCTATGCTGTATCTTACTCTTACAATTTTAGGAGTTCAGGAGAAAATGGGCATAATGAATAAAGGAGTCATTTATGCACTTTGGGATTATGAACCTCAGAATGATGATGAGCTGCCCATGAAAGAGGGAGACTGCATGACAGTTATCCGCAGGGAAGATGAAAATGAAATTGAGTGGTGGTGGGCACGCCTGAACGATAAGGAGGGATACGTTCCACGCAACTTGCTGGGAGTAAGTACTTCTAACATGTAATGATAGTCTTATATGTGTCAGAGAGGAGCTTTGCAAAAATTGCTGTTATGGCTACAGTGCAACTTCCTGCCCTTTAGTTAGATAATTGGATAATATGAGAATTGAGTTTGTGACATTTGAAATGGATTTTAAATCTTTCTAAATCAGGATTTATAAATCTGATCCATCTAAGTGTATGGTAGAGAGATGAAAAGGGCATTAAAGGCAAAAGTCTTTTTGACTTTGTTCTTTCTCTGCTTTTTTTTTTTGCATGGGTAAGCACCGGGAATCGAACCTGGGTCTCTGACTTGGCAGGGGAGAAGAGCCACATGGCCCGCCCTCTACTATTTGATTTTCATAATGTTTCATAAAGGGCGGGCCACGGTGGCTCAGCAGGTAAGAATGCTTGCCTGCCATGCCTGAGGAGCTGGCAGTCTGGATTCTGAGCTGCACCTCCTCCTGCTGAATTTTCCTCGTCCATGTTGTTTGTCTGGTGTATATTATAAATGACATCATACATCTTGACTGCTGCCTTCCTGATAACAGAATTTACTGTTACATAAACATTTGGGGTTTAGACAGCATTCATTTGTGTGAGGAGAATGCAAATTATAAAGAATAATGAAAGCGAAAAAAAAAATTAGGCCATATTTATTGTTAAAAACAACAGCAAACTTTCAGATTACCAATGAAAGTAGAAATGTAAAGGGCGTACTCTTTCAGGTACCTCGGTTTACTTCTGTGAAGTCTGTAGAACCTGAGAAGTATAATATCTTGCATGTTTTTCTCTAATAAACATTAATAGTAAATAAACACCATTACTTTTCATAGTTGTTTACCTGGAAAAAGCCCTCCTTCTTGGAAATTAAAATATTGATTTTCTAAAGAAGAGGCTCTGTGCTGCTGAGACATACGGGGAGAGTGATTCATTCCCAGGTGTGGAAGCAGTTAGTCAGCATCTGTAACTGCCTTGTGAACACGGCTGTCTCAGGGTTCTCAGATCAATAGCCTGAAGAGTTCATCTTAATCCTATGGTTAAATATTTGTGGTCTTTTGGAAATCCTTTTCTGGGTAGCTTCTGTTCAACTGTTTTTTGTTTCTTTTGAGGTCTTAAAAATTAAATTGCATAAATGTTGACTATTTAAGTCAGAGGCTCAGATAGCAACCCAGAAAATTATATTGGCTAAGTATTTTTTCTCAGATAGAAAATAATCCTTTACATGGTAATAATCCAATAGTTAGCTTTTCAGTTTTGGCTAGAAGTCGAGTTTTCTTTTCTCTGACTTTTTTCCTTCACTAATTTCTTTTACTAGTTTTTTTTCTTTTTCTTCTTCAAGGGTAGGAGGAGGAAGAAGTTTTGTTTCATTTGCCTGTTGAATTACTAGTTTGACTGGCTGTTAGCCTCAAGACTAGAGGTCTTGCAAACTTCACAAAACTCTCTAGCCCTCCTTATGGAAAATATAAAACAGCGAAAATCCTAAATTTAAAGACCTGCTCATCCTTCCTTAAATATGTAGAATTTTAGTCTGTGAAGCTTCGTTTCTCATAGCCGGCCCCTGACAGCATTAAATCCATTCTGAATGAAGTTAATCTCTTACCTTTCTTTCCTAGTAATGGGAGCTCTGACAGCTGGGATTTGTAGCATGTCGCAAACTGCCTTTAATAGTTTGTATTCCTTGTTAGGTTTGATTTATTGTTCAATGAACTGTGTAAATTGAGTTTATGCTTAGACCTGTCATGGTGTGGCTAGCCTTTGATTTTTATATTACTACACCATGATATTGTCACAGTTGGTAGGTCCCTGTGACGTCTGAATGTCTTTTGCAGAATAGATGACTAAAGCACTTGCTAAATGTGATCTTTGTGTACTCAGGCAGGTATGGGTGCTTCACCCAACAGAAAGTCCATCTTCCTTAGTATGATTTCCTTCCTCTGATATCTGCTCCCTTCCCAGTATTTCTTGAATTCTTGTTGTACTCACATGCTTCTTTGTATTTTGTAAATAATTTCTAAACTCTCTTACAGCTGTACCCAAGAATTAAACCAAGACAAAGGAGCTTGGCCTGAATTTTACAGAATTTTACTTAACGAAGAACTAATTCCCATCATCACCAAGAAGAAATGATACAGTTGTTTTGGGCAGAAAAATTCACAAGACTTGTTTCAACGACAGTGTAGTGTGAAAGTGCTGAAGATGTGCTTTAGAAGAAAGTGAAGGGCTGAAAACTGTTAGTGGAGTCTATTCGGCTTGATGAAAGGGAGCTTAGGAGGAAGCTGACGGTGCTGCTGGAGGTAAAGGTGTTCCAGGTAGCACGAAGGAAGGTGGGCAGCAGCAGTCTGGTTTACTACAGGAAATAGGACCATTTGTTTTGCTGTTGTGAACATCAACTTTGTCTCCTGCTTGGTTGGTGTTTCCAGCACTTGCCCCTGTGCTGGGCCATGATAGCCCCATCCCTGTCTCCACAGCACCAGAGCGCCCACAGCAGACTTGTGTGAAGGTTCAAAGGTGCTGCACACTTTTATATTATCAGTGAAGAACTGTGAATTGGTTATCAGCAATAACTTTATTATATAAGGTCTTGTAGCATCTTACTAATTATACATACATTTCAGATATTGAAACTAAGCTACACTATAGGTAATTAGATTTAGAATACTATTTTTAGGCTGAATTTGAATCTATATTTATTGTCTTTTGTATCTTGGAAATTAGAAACTTGCTATAGACTTACCTATAATGTTTGTCAAAATCATAACTGACTTTAAAAACAATTGTAATAAACTTTTTTCTCTAAGCTTTTTACTGGTTTTAGTTTTTAATGTCATAAACAGCCTTTGTTTAAAAATCACAAGCCACTGGAATATCTTACACAGCAGAATGATGACTTACTTAATGCAATATGTATTCATTGTAATAAATTTCCTTACTAGCCATGTGATTAAATATAGAAAATATTTCTTTGTTCATAAAAACCCTTCACATTTGCAATTCATGACTTTTGAGAGTGGTCTTTGATAAAAAAGTGGGTGCTTTTTTTTTTTTTTAAGCTTAGAGATCATGGTTTATAGAAGCTTTCTTATGCCTTTTGGCTAGAGCCTCTAAGAAACTGTTCGTTTTTGCATGGGCAGGTACCGGGAATTGAACCCAGGTCTCTGGCATGGCAGGCGAGAACTCTGCCACTGAGCCACCAGGCCCACCCTAAGAGACTGTTTTTATGTCCTGGTTTTATTTCAGGTTTTTCATAGAGTTATATAAATTGATTAATGGATTGAAAGCTTATATAGACAAATTTTCCACATTGTTTTATTGTTACCAAGTTTGTGAATTGTGTTGGAACCCATTTTGCTTAGTGAAACAATTTTATTTAATAGATGATATAAATGACAGTGGTCACTTTCCTTAAACATTTTTATGAGTTAAATTCTAACAGGGAAGGTAGATGAAACAGATTATACCATACCTTTCAGAGTATTGTAGAAATACTGATAACATGAACTAACTGTCAAAAGACTTGGGTATTAAGGAGAATTCTCAGTCCCCCCCACCAATATTCCTGTCACTGGTTATTCAATCAAACATTTATCTAGGTACTCTTGTGAAGGGGTGTTCAGATATAATTAGCTGATCTTAAAATAGGGAGATTATCTGGGTGAGCCCAGTGTAATCCTATGAGCCCTTAGCAGGAGGGTCAGACCAGAGAGATGAGGTCAGAGATTCAAAAGTGCAAGAACTCAGTCCACAAATGTCAGAAAAGAGATATAAAGCCATGATGATGCTTTTATATTCCTTAATCCTAAACTTGGGAGATCATTTGTTATTGTTCCCCTCTCACATATTTATTTTATTACAAAAATAATACTGCTCCTTGTAGAAATATTCGCAAGTACAGAGAATGGTTATGGAGCAGAGGGGGAAAGAGACCACTCCAGAGGAACTACTGTTAATATTTGGGCATATTTCTAATCTTATCAATGATTTTTTTTCCTTACATAGTTCAGTGCATGCTATTTTAGGAATTCATATTCTCCTGTTTCATTCTTGACATTGTATCATAAATATTTATTATCATGATTTTAATGGCTGTATAATATGTCATCATGTAATGCGCCCAATCATTTATCTAATATTGAACATATGACTTAATATTTTCTAGTTCTTATGTATTAAAATAGATGCTGTAGTCACATCTTTGTGTTAGCAGAGCTTTCAGGTTTTTGAAAAATAAGGTGGGTGGGGAAGGCAGTTGGAGCATAGTCCATGCTAAAGTGGGTAGAGTGTGAATTTTAGCTGTGTTCAGAGTGTAAAGGCAGTGGAGCCATAGGGAAATTTTAACTAGGGGACAAAGAAAGAGGAACACGTGAAAGAAGAGTCCTGAGAGCAAGAGAAGCAGAAGGGAAGTCAAGGGAGAATAGATTCTCAAGAGAGAGGGGATAGTGAATGGTGTTAAAGACAGCTGAGACATCCAAGAAGATACTGGCTGGTGCATATTTATATGATTTCGCGTCAGGCACTTTTAAAAGACTGGTAGATGGGTACAAGGGTGGTTCAGTGGTAGAATTCTGGCCTGCCATGCAGGAGACCCAGGTTCGATTCCAGGCCCATTCACTTCCCAAACAAACAAAAAACAAACAAAAATTCAACAAATGGTGCTGCAAAAATGGGATACTCACATGGACAAAGAATGAAGTGTGACCCCTGCCATACAGCATACAAAAAGAAAAGTGGTAGGGCCATTAGGCAGACTGCAGTAGGTTGAGTCATTGGGAAACTGAAATTGGAGATCTAATGTGGCCAGCTTCTCAGGAAGCTATGTTCTGGAGGGAAGGAGAGATAAGGGTAGAGGTATGTGTATGTCTGTACTAAGTGTACTTGAGGATGTGGTAAGCACTTAGGTATGTTTAAATGCTGTAGGGAAAGAAGAATGGAAAGAAAAATTGAAGATAGAAAACAGAGGGGGTCTAATTGATAGGCCTGAGGCTGTAATTCCGAGCAGAGAGTCTGGGATGGTTTTCCTCCAAGCGAAGAAGGAAAGAGGTATGATGATTTAGGTAAGGGTGAGTTTATACAGAGTCAGACAGTTGAGAGGATAACTTTACCATCTTTTTTTTCCCCCTGTGAAATAAAATAGGAATCAGCAAATGTTATAGTATGTGGGAAATCTCAGCATACTTAATAATATATATGGTATAATTACATAAAATTACATGCATGGAAGGAAATATATTAAGTTGTCTTTAGATGCTGATTCTATTGGTGATTCCCTTCCCCTTCTCTTTTTCAGTCTTTTCTAAAACTGCTTTGATAAACATCTACCAATAGCATATGTTGAGGCTTAAATAGCCTATTAGAAATGAGATTGTGAACTAGGTCAGCTCTACCGATGAAAGTGTGGCAGAAGGGACCCAGTACTCAGCACAGCAGTAAAGGTTTGGAATAACCACCCTGCGATTTGGGAAGGGCTTGCCTTTCTCCTCTCTTCTATACTCAGTCTCTAAGGCCCCCTCCCTCAGATCTCTTCTGACTCCACTTCTGTCCCCTCCCAGCCCACATCCTATGTTACCATATTCTAGCCACTCGAGTCACCAGCCTCAGTCTCTTCATCCTGTGTCCTTCAGCCTTACTTTGCTTGCCCACCTTCCACCCTGAATCCGTTCAGGTACCTATTAACTCTACCCCTAAACCTGTACTGCTGAACAGAGAAAACCCACTGAAGAGTGGATTAGGATCACTTCTTACGGTCGTCTCCAATCCCCTCTGGGCCCTCAAAACCACTCTGCAAGCAGGAAGAACTTACACTCATTTGAGGAGTTTGAGAAATCTCTGCTCTCCTTTTTTTTTTTTTTTTTTAAAGGAAAGACAGAGAGAAGGAAGGAAGGATAGAAGGAAGGAAGGAAGGAAGAAAGGGAAACATTTTTAAACATTTTCTTGTTTTATTGTATTCTGTTTCTCCGTTTTTTTGTTACATGGGCTGGGGCCGGGAATCGAACCGAGGTCCTCCGGCATAGCAGGCAAGCACTTTGCCCGCTGAGCCACCGCGGCCCGCCCTCTGCTCTCCTTTTTATGACAAACTAGGACATGCATCTTTCCCATTTTCTATGGTTTCTCAAGAATTACTAGAAGCAGACCAGTGATTTCACCTGCATGTTTTCTCTGCACCTTTGTTCCCTATGTAAGTGGGGGTCAACTGAATTGAAATTTAAGTGGCCCAGTAAAGCAGGAACCTTCCTTAGGAGCACGTGAATCCTTGTCTGTGCCTCCTTAAAAGAGACCAACAAGCAATAGAAATCAGAGCTGTGCTGACTTTACTAGGACTTCTGAATTGGATTTTTAAGAACTTTACAGTTACAAATTTTAATTTTCGGTAAGATGCCTTTTCCTCTCAATAGGTGAATTTGCAGAGGTAAATTAGCTACCTTGTTAAAGTAGAAACAAGCTATAATTATGTGTGATCATAAACCATCCTGCTGGGGTCACCCTTCAGAAAGGAAAACAGATACGGTGTGATTGCACAAGGCTTATTTATTTAACAGTACATTTGGAAGAAGATAAGGCAACAAGGCAATATTTTTATAGTTTTGCTAGCATTTTCCCAAGGTAAAGCCAGGAAACACCTTGTTTTTTTTTTTCCCTGTAAGAATTCCTACATGATATCTCCCTAACTCCATGCACAAACACTAGACAAGGTGAAGCTGGGAAAGTTTTGTGGCAGCAAATACTTTGTTTTGTCTATCATAATTGTTTTGCAAACTGGACTCCTGGTTTTGGTGTGCTGCTTCATCTGATCAAGGGCAGAATCTCTTCGCTGTTGATAACACGAGATGCATAAGCCAAATATGCCCAAGCACTTGAGTTGAAGACATTTTGTTGTTGCCAATCAATACTATATAAAACCTGTTTAACACAAATGTTGGAGGTAAGTCTCCTTACCTTGACAAAATTTTTCCTTGATGCATATTTCCCACTTTGCGCAAGGGAAATAGTAATTCCTGGGCTGCTGTTTGGTAGATGCCACAGTTGCATTTTTAAGCTCAAAGCTGCTTTAGATATTACCACCAAGGGCCTCCTGCCCTTTGAGACTGACTTAATATTTGCTCAGCTGTTAAATACCTTCCTGCATCTATCCGGATTTAATATTGCTATAAACAGGAAAGTGTGTAAAAGTAAAAAATATATACTATTTACAGACTGAAAGCTTTCTTTGAACTTATCAAGGGTTAAGTGACTCACTTTGCATTATTGTAAGATATACAAATCTTTTACTTTGAAAGTTCTGTTATGTCGATTAGTATTATTTTCAGCTATAATCATCAGTTGAAATAAATGCTCCCATAATTTCATAATCCAGATAAAAAGTGTTTCTCTGTGGAAATTTAGTCGTTGGCTGGTTTTCTTCCAAGGGAAGTCTTCATGCAGATTTGTTGTAACTTCAGAGTACTGAGAAACAGAGCCACTGTGAGGGAGAAAAAATACAAGTCAGATCAGTGAATGTTTTTTCAATTAAAGGCTATTTAAAAGTACCTGTTGGTTATTCTGCAAGTTCAAGAAAACTGACCCAAGGCTAAGATATAAATGCACTGACTCCTATTCTTTCTACCTAATTTTTAGAATCTAGCATTTTACACAAGGTTAGTAGCTGTGTGTAATTTGAATCAGGTAGTCACAAATCATATTACAGGGTTGACTGAATATATAAGATTTGAAATTCAGACAACATATAAATGAACATTTTCACTTATCTCTGCCTCAGAAAAGTTACATCAAAAGCCTTTAAACAGGAAGTTTTCAACTTTGGTTCTGGTTGGAATGACCTGGGGGGACTTTAAATCAGATTCTAATTTTAATTGGACTGGGATAGCACCTGAACATCAGGATTTAAAAACAAAAAAACAAAAAAAAAACTCCCCAGGTGATTTAATCTGCAGCCAAAGTTGAATGAAAATCAGTCAAATTGAAGGAGAGATTATGTTGCTCATCCTTAGCAGAGACTGCTAAAGTGTGGGAATCTCTAGGAACCTGTGAAAGACAAGTTGAGGAGTAGGAGGGAAAGCCAGTGGGTAAGATCTTTCTCGGAGGAAATGGGATGAGAGTGGACTGAGTAGGCAGGCCAGTATAGACAGGGTGGGAGCTGGGATGGAATAGGATCCCTAACAATAATGATAAAGAGCTAGAGGTTCCAGAACTTAATGATGTGGCATGTTTTATGTCACAATTGTATTGATTCTACTTTGTCTTACAGTCTCAATGTAGGGATATTTCCTGGGCTTCATATAGCATTAATCAAGTTGAAGTTATTTGTAACCAGTTAAAATGTATTTTCAACTGGCCAGAGATTTATGTCTCATTTCATAGTAGCAAACTTTTTTGCTACTAAATTTCTCCAGAGTTCAAAATTCAAGGAAAAGAGTTGCCAGTCCCTTATTCCAGATTCCTTCTTAGAACCTTGTTCCTCTGTTTTGTGGGGATGGGGCTGATTGCTTTGCCATTTCCACCCACTGCTGGCCACCTGACCCACTCCTCCCCATTTGGCTCATTTGCAGGGAAAGACCTTTCCTTCACGTTAAGAGAACATTTTGCAGTTTGCTTTTTGTGAAATTGGAATGCCAATGTAATTTGGATTGATGATTATTTCGGATGTGAGCACTACTGGATTCCAGACACATGAGCACAACGATATCATATATGGCAAGATTATTTACTTGTCAGTTTTTTTTTTAAAGGGGAAAGAGCAAAGTAATTAGCTCAGAAAGCATTTAGAGCTGTTCTAAGAATGACATCTTTCCAAAACCAAGTTGAATTTTATCCAGAGCGTTTCTTTATATAAGCAACTTCTCTCATGCATGTTAATTAGCAGTTCATTTTCCCAGCAGTGATCTGCCCTCTTTTCTTCTTTTAACCTTGCTCTAAACTCAAGGAAAGTTCACGGGGGACAGAGCCAGGTGTGTTTCCTTGGACTTGAGAATCAATTGGGGAAAAAAAAACTGCAAAAAAAAGTGCATCATGGCATCTCAGTGCCATTTACAGGCCTATCCCATACAGACCAGAAGGTTTAAAGCAAAGTTTTAAAAAGTAGGTCAACAACCCATAGGTCTCTGCCACTTACATAACAGTTCTTCTCCCCCTGCCCCTGTCCCTTTTAAGAGTGAGGTGGTTGGTGAAAAGCTGCAGACTTACAGAGATAAGGTTGAGCTCTATTGTTCCGGTATTCTCGGGATCCAGCTGCTTAAATATCTCTGTGGAGAAAGAAAAAGAAATGTCATACGTTACTTAGCTGAACCATGGATCACATTGTCTTCTTCCCTTATTTGGCAGGTGACTTAACTGAATGTCATAAGCTATTACTTCTCCCTCCCCCAAATTAATAGAGGACATTTCATTCTCAACTCTGGGAGAAGCATGTTTCACCTGGGGTGAAAAATAGTCTGCTTTAATACCAAGAAAACAGAAGTGGGTCTTTTCCCAAATATCCACTTACTGAACAGTGTTTCTAGGCGAACTAAGCACCGAACAAAATTATCAAAATCGATGATGAGCTCGTCGTCTGCAAACCGAGCGACGATGACTTGGTGGAGCTGGCAGGGCAGCTTGAAGCCTGGAGGTACAAGGAACAAGCAATCTGATTGGGAAGTATTAGATGGCAATGGATAGCTGTTCATGGGATACAGAACTGATGTGGCAACTTAAATGACAATTAGAATTGCTCTTGTCTCTTGGCTGCTCTTCTGTGAGACTTGTTTTGCAAAGCCAGTCTTTGCAATAACAACCTTCTGCTGTTTATTTTCACGTTTGCCCTTTCCCTGCCTGTTTCCTTACTGTTTTCTTCTACTGACTCAAATTTCCCTGACTACTACTACCCTTTGTTTTGAACAAACCTAACTCATGTTTCCCAAGACTTCTCTTGCCTGTCACTATTTCTGTGGTCCATGCTGTTTCATGACGTTAACGGTGCTACCCGTTTTTTTGTTTTTGTTTTAGCTCAGAATCATCTCAAAAACTAGATGCTACCTCATATATGTGGCAGAAACTGTGGTATCCCAATATTAATTCTCCCGTTTTCTATAGGAAGAGAATTTTAATGGACTCATAGCTGCCTAGAATGAAGGCCATATCTCCCAGCTTCCCTTCCAGCTCTTTACCACCTTGTGACTCAAGTCTGGCCAGTGGGATGTGAGCAGAAGTGATGCGGGCCTTGAAGGCAAGGACCCTGAAGAACCTTTAAGATCGGGTTCTTCCCTGTCGCTCGGATGTGGTTGTGTCCCAGGTCATGTAGGTTTGGGCAACACTCTAAGGAATGTTGAAGCAACATGACAGGAGGAGCAGATCCCCGATAGCATGAGGTGCCATTCCATCTTGGACTGCCTGAACTTGGATTGTTCTGAGGGGAAAATGTATCTTAGTGAAACCACTGTTGTTTGTGGTGTCTCCAGCAGCATTATATCCCAATTAATAAACTGCATGATTTCATGCTTTCATACTCTTAATCCCCACTCTGCTGGTCTACCTCAAGCTTGTATGCCTTTTACTGATATCAAATTCCGTCTAACCAACCCTACACCAGAATAGAGGAGCTGAGGGAAACCTATTGAGAAGCAGCTTCAGCGGCCTGCTGTGCCAGATTTCTCAGAAGGAAACTTGGATTTAAGAAGGCCATAGAGGACAAAGAGTTTTATTTTACCAATTCGTCTTTAAAAGGGGAATGAAAATGATGTGCCTGTATTAAATCAGCACCTACTTTATAGCCTACCAAACTTTGTATTGTCCAGTATAAAATAAGATCTTTTATTCTATAAATAAAAGAAAATAGTTACGAAGTATTACCTGCTTCTTCTAGTGCTTTCCGCATCTCATAGGAATTCATGGTACCAGACCTGTCAACATCAATTTCCCGGTAAATTTTCTGGAACAGGAAAAACAGCTATAAGAACCACGACCCAAAGCAAAGCAGGCGGCAAGTTACCACAGTGCTTTGTGTTGAGTGGGGATGAAGTTTTTCTAGATCTGTGCCTCTAGTTTGGCACTGGAAGACTCACTCGTGTTTCTACCATAAATATCTAATGGTACTTTGCCTCTTTCTGTGAGCTGGTTTGTAAATACTCCCATCATTATATAGTGGTTGCCTGAGAAAACCTAATTATTATTATTATTTTTGCAAGTTCCACTGCTTAGCAGGCTGCCCTTCTCAGAAATTCTCACCATCCTGTTTTTCAATCAATTAGCCTACTACCATGGGCCTTATGTTAATTTTTGTACTTGAGCTACCAAATATCCAAACTACAAGAGCCGCACAACCTTTTCAGGTACCCTTATGGTGGCTTTTTGATGTCTCCATATATGGTAAATAATCATGTGAAGATAGAGAGACCACTTAACTTGACAGGTCCCTAGTTTTCTCTAGGTGATTGTTTGCATTTCCCCTGCCCCATCTTTACTGAGCTCCATTATAGATAAAACCTTAAGTCCCATAAAACTTTCCTCACCCTCCTGATTAGTTGCTGCCTCGTAAGGTATGTGCACAGCATGTTCCTCAACATCGATCCACCCGTCCCTCCCATTAGCCCTCCCGGAGTCTTACTTGGTATTTCTGAATCTTTGTCCAGAGAATGTAGAACTCCTTCAACCCCAACTTACCACTCCCATCCGACTGCCTTCAGTTAAGGAAAGCTCTTTGAGTCTGGTTTCATTTGGGCATCTAGTTTGTCCTTTTAACCGGACACTTCTAATAATGAATATCCACAAGGAGGTTTGGCAGATCCTTGCAGAAAGACTTTTCTTTCTTTTCCATTGCCCAAACCTCCATCTAAAGGGTTGGAGGAAGGGCAAGGTAGATATCTGGCTCCCTTCTGATTTAAGTCAAGTTTTTTTTTTGTTTTTTTAATATTTGCTTGGCTTTTTTTTTTTTTAATTTTTAAAATTGTATAATATAACATATATACAAAACAAAGAAAGAGAAAAGCAATAGTTTTCGGAGCACTCTTCAGCAAGTACACAGGACAGATCCCAGAGTTTGTCATGGGCTACCATACTGTAACCAAGAAATCAGGATTTAGGGGGTGATTTTGATTAGTGAATTATTATATAAATATTCCATTTTGCTTTCTGGAACACTGGAGTAGACAGGGAAATACCTGAAATCTCTGAATTGTAATCCAGCTGCCTTAGATCTCTGATAATGATTGTATAGCCCTTATCTTCTGCCCCTAGGATTGTAAATACCTTGTGACTAGCTTTCATCTGTACCTAGGTATCCAGTTTTTCAACTTCAGAGTCTTGTAATCAGTAAAGATATCCCCTAATGGCTGTTAATGAAGGGTCTTGGGTCCACTCGGAACTAGTCCATCCAAGTCTCAAATTATCTTGATGACACAAAACTGGATTTAACCTAAGTGAGCCCACCTGACATGCGCAGTTCTTAGACTTTAACCTTTAGTGAGCCACCTATACCCCATTCTGCCATTTTCTTTCATACATTCTGTGACTAAGCATGGAATCAATCTGTGCATGCTTAATAATAATGATGTAATTACATCATCTGGGGCCATGGTGCTCATTATCCTAAACCCTGCCCACCTTTTCTCTAATAAAACTACCCGAATTACTGCAGATTTTGGGTTGTTAGGCCATCTGCTCTCCTACTATGCATATAGTAATAAACTCCTTCTCTGTTTGCAACTCTGGTGTCTCAGGAATTGGTTATTGAGCATGTTAGGCAGAAGAATCCACAGACTTTGGTAACAATATCATCTCAGATTTTTCTAGACCATAGGAGGCTAGAAAGAGTAAAATTTTTTATCACAATCAACTTTTTTTCTTTTTTGTAAAAAATAACATATATACAAAAAAAGCAATAAATTCCAAAGCACAGAAAAACAATTAGTTGTAGAACAATTTTCAGAGTTTGGTATGGGTTAAAATTCCACAATTTTAGATTTTTACTTCTAGCTGCTCTAAGAGACTGGAGACTAAAATATCAGTATAATGATCCACATTCATTTTTTAAACGCTACCTTCTCTATATAACTCCACGATCACCTTTGATCTTTCTGTCCCACTCTTTAGGGGTATTTGGGCTATGGGCCATTCTAACTTTTTCATGTTGGAAGGGGCTGTCAATAATATGGGGCAGGGAGATGGAACTAGCTGATGTTCTGGAGAGGTTGGGCCCTCTAGGTTTCTGGACTTATCTAGTCCACATCTGGAAGTTGCAGGTTTCTGGAAAGTTTCCATAGTGCATTGATTTAAGTTAGTTTTGATCTAGAGATCAAAACCTGTGGCAGCCCCAGATTCTGCTAAAGACGAGCAGAGGACTTCAGATGGCTCCTATTGGTTGGGCCCTTGCCATTTTTTTGAGTATTCCTGAGGCCTCTTGTGAGGGGAGCCCCAGAGTAGGTGCACACTGTAAGGAGACTCAGACCACCCCTTTCCATCACTTCCCATGGAGCGCATGAAGCAAGGTGGGTAGACTGTTATCAGTGGCCTTGGAAGGGACAAAGGGAAGGAGAATGATCATGGAGAGTGAAGCCCCTTATCTAAAAATCAAGAAGGAAATCTTGATCAAAGAACAAACAACCCAATTATAAAATGGGCTAAATATATGAATAGGCATTTTTCTGAAAAACAAATACAGATGGCCCAAAAGTACATGAAGAGATACTCATTTTCATTAGCTATAAGGGAAATGCAGATCACGACTTCAATGAGATACCACTTCACACCTATAAGCATGGCTGCTATTAAACAAACAGGGAACTATAAATGTTGGAGACGATGTGGAGAAATTGGGACTCTTATGCACTGCTGGTAGGAATGTATATTGGTAGAGCCACTATGGAAGACAGTTTGGCAGTTCCTTAAGAAACTAAATATTGAGTTGCCCTATGACCCAGCAACAGCACTACTTGGTATATTCCCAGAAGAGCTGAAAGCAATGACACAAACAGACATTTGCACACCAATATTCATAGCAGCATTATTCACAATCACCAAACGATGGAAACCATCCAAATGCCCATCAACAGAGTAGTGGAAAATGAAAATGTAGTATATACATACGATGGAATATTATGCAGCAGTAAGACAAAATGACGTCCTGAAGCACTTGACAAGATGGAGGAGCCTTGAGGACATAATGCTGAGTGAAATAAGCCAGACAAAAAGGATAGATACTGCATGACTCCACTTTTATGACCATGGTAAAGGTAAAATCAGAGGCTTATAACACAGAGTATGGGGGAAGTAGAGATGGGTGAATGATTAGCTAATGAGACTGAACTCAAATGTAAGGGAATAGATACAAGTGAAGGCAGTTCTCAAGTGGGTCTATAAGTAATATTACCATATTGAAGGTGAACAAAATTGAAAGGGGTTGTATAAACATATGTGTACCCCTGATTAACACTAGAAATATGTGAGCTCTTCCAAGAACTATTCCAAAGGTATGATTCATGTACAAAGAGTGCTTAAGTCCATGGTATGGGGGGGGGAAACTGCTATTGCATGTTATGGGCTATGTTTAACAGGAAAACATCAGTACTACCACAGCAACAGCAGGGGTAAATAATGGGTGAAAGGACAAGAGTTAAGGAGAGGTTTAGATTTCCTATTTGGTGAGGGTGTGTTTATTGGTTATCTTTCTTTTGCGAACAATGAAATTATCTAAAATTGAGAGTGTTGATGGACTGTGGACTTTGGGCATAATACCTGATGCCTAATGAACGCAGGTGGCTGAAGGATGTACTGACTGAGAAGTAGATTGGTGAATGATGGTGTATACGTTTGATTGAATATTGTGCTGCTACAAAAAAGTCCGAAGTCATGAGGCATGCAAAGATGTGAATGAACCTGTGGGACATTTGGTGAGACAAAATAAGGCAGTAATGAAAGAACAATTATTGTATGATCTCTTTTAGAAAATGCTTATAAGACAGGGGCCTAAACTGTAAGCTCTTATAGCAGATGTTTTAAGTCTGGAGTGATAATTATTACTTCTGGATTTTGAAAGACTGTTTTATGTATCTATAACCTGGTATTAGAGGTAAGAACGAAGCCAATCAGGTCCCGATTAAGGTAATTCAAAACAAAGGGGTAAGGAAGACATTGTCTATATTTTAGAACTGCACCTACTCTTTGAGACAAAGGAAGAAAGGTTTATTTTGTCCAGAACCTAAATTTTCTGTAACACATATTCTAACTCAGCTCATTTGAACAACTGAAACACAGGGAGCCCAGAAGAACGAGAGCCTTTATAAGTACATGGAACCTTGGGTAGGACATGAGATTTTGCTGGTTTGTCCAGAGTGATGCCCCGATGAATCCCAGAGTGATTTGATCAGTGAGTATTTGCAAAGTCCCCTTCGGGGAATGGTGAGAACACGGGAAAATTCAACTTCCCCAAGTTGAATTCTTGATATTCTCACAAGCAGTGTGGACAACAAAAGCTACAGGCTGAGCCTCCAGTCTTGGGGTTTGTTCATATGAAACTTAACCCCACAAAGGATAGGTAAAGCCTACTTAAAATTAGGCCTAAGAGTCACCCCCAAGAGAACCTCTTTTGTTGCTCAGAGGTGGCCTCTCTCTCCAGCCAACACAGCAAGCAGACTCACCACCCTCCCCCTGTCTACGTGGGACATGACTACCAGGGGTGTGGACCTTCCTGGCAACATGGAACAGAAATCCCAGAATGAGCTGGGACTCAGCATCAAGGGATTTAGAAAAACTCTAGAATGAGCTGAGACTCAGCATCAAGGGATTGAGAAAACCTTCTCAACCAAAAGGGGGAAGAGTGAAATGAGACAAAGTGTCAATGGCTGAGAGATTCCAAACAGAGTCGAGAGGTTATCCTGGAGGTTATTCTTATGCATTAAGTAGATATCACCTTGATAGTCAAGATGTAATGGAGAGGCTGGAGGGAACTGCCTGAAAATGTAGAGCTGTGTTCCAGCAGCCATGTTTCTTGATGATGACTGAATAATGCTATAGCTTCCACAGTGTGCCTGTGTGATTGTGAAAACCTTGTGTCTGATGCTCCTTTTATTTACCTTGTCAACAGATGAGTAGAACATATGGAATAAAAATAAATAATAGGGGGAACAAATGTTAAAATAAATTTAGTTTGAAATGCTAGTGATCAATGAAAGCGAGGGGTAAAGGGTATGGTATGTATAATCTTTTTTTTTTCTGTTTTTGTTTTATTTCTTTTTCTGTTGTCTTTTTATTTCTTTTTCTGATTTGATGCAAATGTTCTAAGAAATGATGAAAATGCAACTATGTGATGATATTTTGAATTACTGATTATATATGTAGAATGGTATGATCACATTACTGTTTTAGTTTGATGTTAAATTTTTTTTAATTAATAATTTTTTTTAAAAAACAGAAAAAAAAGAATGAGGTCCTTTAATCCTGTACAGATTATTGTAATACCTGGATACATCCTAGAATATATTAAACAGATAATCAAAAAATATTGGCAAAGTACCTTGAAGGACGGGAGAAAAAATATGGAACTATTAAACTTTACCATCACGGAATCCCCTGATACTGTGTCAAACATTAGGGACAACCAAGTCAATAGGCCAAGCCCTTTATCTTGTGAAGCTTATGTAGGTAGCAGAAAAGCTTAGACTACCTATAGGCATGCCTAAGAGTTACTTCTGGAGGACCTCTTTTGTTGCTCAGATGTGACTTCACTCTCTAAGCCCAACTCTGCAAGTGAAATCATTGCCTTCCCCCTCTACATGGGACATGATGTCCAGAGGTGAAAGTCTCCCTGGAGACATGGGAGTTGACTCCCAGGAATGAGTCCAGCCCTGGCACCATGGGATCAGTGATTACATCCTGACCAAAAAGGGGATAAGAAGTGTAACTAATAAAGTATCAGTGGCTGAGCAAATTCAATTGAGTTGAGAGGCTACTGTGGAGGTCCCTCTTATGCAAGCTTCAGTTAGACACTGCTGCCTATCACAACTTGCCAAAACCATTCCAGCCAATCATAAAGAACTCCTAGGGCAATATATAAAATTCTGCAATGGGTCCATGTGCTAGGGTAACTTCCCAGAAACCTACAATTTCTAGATGGGTCCCTGGACCAGATAAGTCCTGAAATCTGGAGAGCACAGCCTCTTCAGAACATCAGCTAGGTCCATCTCCCTACTCCATATTATTGACAGCCTCTTACAACATGAAAAAGCTAGAATGGCCATAGCCCAAATACCCCTAAAGAGTGAAAGAAAGATCAAAGGTGATGGTAGAATTATAAAGAGAAGGTAGGGTTTAACAAACGAATATGATTGCTGAATCATTAAATTGATATTTCTTTTATCTCCAGCATCTCAGAGCAGCTAAAAGTAAAAACCTAAAATTGTAGAATTTTAACCCATACCAAACTCTGAAATCTGTTCTTCAACCTATTGTTGTGCTGTGCTTTGAAATTTATTGCTTTTTTGTATATATGCTATTTTTTTACCAAAAAAGGAAAAAAAAGTTGATTATGATGGTAAAGAAATATTTATTCCTTCTAGCCTCCTATATTCTGGAGCAGCTAGAAAGAAAAATGAGAGGATAGTATAGTAGCTCATGACAAATTCTGGGATCTGTCCTGTAACTATTTGTTGAAGAGAGCTTTGATAACTATTGTTTCTTTCTTTCTTTGCTTTGTATATATGTTATATTCTACAATAAAAAAAGTTAAAAAAAAAAAAAAAAAAAAGAATACGAACTCAGCTCTGGCACTGCGGGATCAACAAAGCCATTCTGACCAAAAGGGAAAAAAATGTAACAAATAAGGTGGCTGAGAGAGTTCATATAGAATCTATAGGCTACTCTGGAAGTCACGCTTACACAAGCTTCAGTTAGACACTGCTACCCATCATAACTTGCCAAACCCCAAGCAAAACCATTCCTGCCAATCCTAAAGAATACCTGGGGCATTTATAAGACTCTGCAAAAGTTCCATGCACTAGGATAACTTTCCAGAAATCTACAACCTTCAGATGGGTCCCTGGACCAGATAAGTTCTGAAATGCAAAGGGCCCAGCCTCTCCAGAGCATCAACTATTTCCATCCCCCTATCCCATATTATCAACAGCCCCTTCCAACATGAAAAAGTTAGAATAGGCATAACTCAAATACCCTTAGAGAGTGGGAGAAAGATCAAAGGTGATGGTGGAGTTATACAGAGAAGGTAAAGTTTAAAAAATGAGTATGATTGTTGAATCATTATCTAATCTTTCTTTCAGTTTCCAGTACCTTAGAGCAGCTAGAAGTAAAAACCTAAAATTGTGGAATTGTAACCCATACCAAACTCTGAAATCTGTTCTACAACTAATTGTTGCAAGAGACTTGGAAATTTATTACTTATATATATGTATGTTATTTAAAGAGAAGTTCATACTGTACGTTGATTGATTTTATTAATAAAAAAAGAAACCTAAATAAAAAATAAAAATATAAAAACGAATTTAAAAATTAAAAGAAAAACAAAAAATAGAGAACGAGAAGTATAACAAAGGAGATAGGATTTTAAAAAATAATAATAATACAGATTCACATCAGAAATTTTATGGTTTAGGAAATATTTTCCTAGGGGAAGTAATGGAAACCCTGTGTCTGAGGAAACAAATTTAAGCTCTTTTGGGTAGAGGGTGGTGGGTGTGCTGTTGGGAATTTCCTGCGCCAGCTTGAGGAGTGGGCGGGCTGCTCTGCAGTCTGAGCCTCTGCAGGTGGCAGAGGTGGGATGTCTGTTTTCATCATCTGAGGTTTCTCACATCACGTTAGGGAGGGAGGTCAGTGCTGATGAGGGTCCTACAGCCATTCAGTGGTTTGAGCAGAACTAGCTGTTCTGAAGGGCGAGAAAGCAACGTGTTTGAATCTTTTCAGAAGGGGATTTTAAATTCTCTAAGTTTTGTTTTTGGAGCAACATTAAAGGATACATCCAGCATGTCAACCATGATTTTGCAAGTCTCAATGCTGAAGCCATCTGACTTGATGTCTTGGCCTAGAAGACAAAATAAGTATGAAAGGCAAACCTTCTAGAGCAGCACCATCCAAATCTTTCTGTGATGACGGAAATATTCTATATCTGCGCTATCCAGCACAGTAGCTATAGGTGGCTACTGAGCACTTGAAATGTGGCTTTTATTTAGTTTTTGTTAATTTAAATGATTTTAAATAGCCACATGTGGCTAGTGATTCCTATTCTGGGACAGTTCAGAGGGTGACTTCTCTGTATATCTGCAGTGGGCAAACAGGGTTTTAATTGCTTTTTTGAATAAGTGAAAAGATGATAAATGAATGTGCTAACAGAGTACAAATCTCTTGTGGCTGCCAGGCAGGGAAAAGAAAATTGGAGGGCATATGTGTTCATTGTAGGTTATGCCCTGTGATAGGAGGAAGTTTACTATAGCTGTCAGTCTGCACTGATAGCTTACCTCTATGTCCCCAGCTGAGTGAGAAACCTGATGACCAGGAGAGACTGTGTTCCACTGGATAATTCCAGTTGAGTTGGTGAGTGGCAGGGGATATGAGAACCTTGTTACAAATATGTGTATCTAGGCGTCCCACAGACTTCACAAAGAGCGAGGAGCCCACGTGTTTGCTATGTCCTTGTTAAAGGTTCTATCCTACTGATCTATCTGAGAGCTGCTGCCTGGGTACCAACCCCTTCTTAGGTGTAGAATTACAGCCCAGAGGCTGAGCTAGAGGCCTCGGGCAGAAGACGGGAATCTCCAGGCAGCCAGGGGGAGGGGACGTGAGCACAGAGGCAAGTAGTGTAGCAAATGGTGCTCCCCCAGCAAGGAGCAGGCTGAATCCAGGCATGATCTGATCCTTCCCCACCTCCCACCCACCGCTCTCCATCTGTGAAGAAACAATGAGGCTTTAGTCTTCCAGCACACATCTGAAAAGCCCCATGACCTCACTTGTGCCTGGCCGCCTCGAGGGGGACCGCCATCTTCTTACCTGCCCCCAAATCAGAGGAGGGAGGGCTTCCCAGGGAGCCCTGCAGCGGACTGGCCATTATGGCCCTTCCCTCTTGTGTGGAGGAGTCCTGGCTGGGAGCCCAGGGAATCCCAGAGGCTCTAATGTGGCCCTGTATGCAGTGGCCACAGGGCAGGGGGCAGTTATGTGTGGTTTCTGTGAGGGCATGGCATTCCCACGCTGGGCTCCTGCGGTGCTGACGGAGGCCTCTCTTTATCCTGCGGGCCAGGCCAGGGGCCGTTTTCACTGTCAGAGGGAACAACTTCCCTTGCACCCACCAGGCTTGTTGAGATGATCCACAGGGCTAATGTCCAGGACATAATGCTTTTGTTTCCAATCCAGATTTATAACTTACTTCTAATATTGTAAAAACCCTGCTCATTGGATTGCTATCTGTGCTGGTTTGAAAGTACTGTGCACCCAGAAAAGCCATGTTTTAATCCTGATCCAATCTTGTGGGGGACAACCATTTCTTTTAATTCTGATTCAAGAATGTAGGTTGGAATCTCTTAATTAGATCACCTCCATGGAAGTGTGACACATCAAATTGTGGGTGTTAGCCTTTGATCGGATGGAGATGTGACTCCACCCATTCAGAGTGGGTCTGGATTAGCTTATTGGAATCCGTAAAGAAGAGGAAACATTTGAGAGAAACCTGAGAGCCAACGAAACTTCAGAGCTGACAGAACAGAGACACGGATGTATGGAGATGCTTGGAGCCCAGCAGATGTTGCCGTGTGCTTTCCCATGAGATGTTAAAGAAGCCAGAACCCAGAGAGAGCCAAGGGAAGCCAAGAGTTGAAAGCCAACTTTCAACTTCCCCAGAGAAGCAAACTGAGGAACGCCCACAGGAACAGAGGCCGAAAGCAACGGAGCCCAGGAGCAAGGGACCAGCAGATGCTAGCCACGTGCCTTCCCAGCTGACAGAGGCATTCCAGACAGCATCAGTCTTTCTTGAGTGAAGGTAACCTCTTGTGGGTGCCTTAATTTGGACACTTTCACTTCCTCAGAAGTGTAAACTTGTAAATTATTAAATTCCTCTTTATAAAAGTAGTTCTGGCTCTGGCATATCACATTCCAGCAACTACAAATTAGAACACTATCTTTATCAAAAACAGCACAATCCTTGTTATTAATTTGAGAATATATATATATTTCCCCCCAGTGGCAACGAACACTGAGTGGGTTAAACAATCAATCCTTTGATAGTTTTGCTTAAGAAATAGTTACAGACTGAAAAGATTTTCAAAAATCGGGGGTCCGGTCCATTTCTCAAGTCTCTATCCAATTAAATTCATTGTGTGGAGACCCTGCAGCCTGGGCTGAAGGCAGCCACTTCTGGAGGCTTGCAGTTGTTTGCTTGGCCCACTGGCTTAAGTGACTTGACATTTCAGACTAGACTTATTTATACACAATTGGGAGATGAGGCCTGTTAATCTCTCTTTCTCTTAGTTTCGGCACAGGTATAAGATGGTCCATTGACCTTTCCATGCTGGCTCATCAGTGGGATTTTATCACTATATCAATGTTTCCCCACTAAATACAGCCACAGAATTCAAGAACTCGGGAATGCTTTCTGGCTCCCATTATCTGTGCTGCCTCAGTCTTTTCTTATCGATTTGCCATCATAATAGCTGCCATTTGTTGACACAGGCTCTGTGCTAGGCAATTCCCACATTTAAGGCTTTCAACTACTCTAAGAGCCAAGCAAAAATGCCTATTTTGTAGATAAGGAAACATGTGAGAGAGGCTACATGACTTGGTTTAGATCATAAAGTGGTGGAAATTTGGACTTGATCTTTGGCCTCTGGAAAATTTTGTTCATTTAAAAAAAATTACATTATATAAGAGCTCCCTTCATCCAATTCTTTGGGGGTAACAGTGTCTGTAGGAGTAGGGAGTGATGCTTTAGCCACAGCAGCCAGTATGTAGAAGGGAAGGATTCCATGTTCCCTCATGCCCATAGGAGGAGGATCAGGATGAGAGATTTACAGTGAGGGGATACTTACGCTTTGCTAGAACTCTTCTCAGGATTGTCTGCAACTCAAAGGCAGAAATCTCTGCATCCTGTGGACATGCAAACAGAGCACCATTACTCCCTCCTGCAGAGACAGATGCACAGGGTGGCAGGTGTGCACTGGACCCCTCCTCTGTTTAATCTTGTTCCAGCCCTTGTGAGGGGCATTAGGTAGGCCTAGGGAAGCATCTATAATCTGCAAGTCTGACAGCCCTGTATGCTGCTGCTGCTGTTCCAGACCACACTTTGAGTGGCACTGCCACAGCCCAGTCATCCATGTTTTAACATACAGTGTGCTCTACGGGGAATTCATTCAACATTTCTTTGCTGTAAAGAAGAAAGAATAAATTCTCCACCCTACCCAAGTTTGTGTCTTAGTTCTCTCATACTGTTTCTCCTGTCCAGCATGAATTCCTCATCCCTTACAACTCAAAATCTCAGGCTTTCTGTAAAACTGACTAAAACAAACTAGCTGCCCCTAAGAATGGTGTAGCCCTTTCTCCATTGTGTCGGGGCTCCTCAGAACTTCTTCAGGTACTTCCATTTACTTACGCCTATTAAGTGTAATCGAGGCGCAATTGCCTTTGTTTAAAATTGAGACTGACTGTAGTCATTTTTGCTTTTGGGGGGTGTGTGTGTATGACTCATGTCAGCAGGAAAATAAGTCGCTAGAATGCCCCTTTCCCTTGAGAAACTGGGAAGAGGAAAACAGGTGAGTTTTTGGCTAAGGAAAGGGAGGCCCAGATGAGCTCGATAGTAGATACTGGACAGGGCTAAATTTGTGTGTGTGTGTGTGTGTGTGTGTTGGGAGGAAAGAGGGCTGAATAATTTTGTAGAAAACTGCAATCTAAATGGCTGAGGGATTTTTTTAGGACAGGGAAGTCAATTACAATACTGAGTTGTAAGCTGTTTGCATTTTTGTGACTTGAAATACTTTCCTTTCCTCAAATGCTCATAAATGAATTGCTTTTGTGGAAATCCAGGATATGGGGCTGAGTTCCATGTCTCAGTGGGCATGGACAGAGAAAATAAAACAGCGACAAGATGAGAACAAAAACCCCTTGAAAGGAGAAACCCAGAGCCAGTATTGTGCATGAAAACGGAGGCCTCTGGCAATGGGTGGAGACCTTAAGGAAGACCCGTTCTCCTTTGCTTTTGTTCAGTTTGTTTATTCTCCCCTTTAAATGGAAGTTTTTTCCTTTGTATTAGGCAAAGTGCATAACGGAGGTTTTTGGAATATCTACCTCTCCTGCCAACTGGGCGAACAGTTTTCTGAATCCATCATCAATGTCATCCTCGCTGATATCAATCTGGAGGTGAGCGGCAGAAACAGAAATAAGAAAACATGGGTCAGAGCAAAGAATGATCACAAGGTCTCCCTTCCATGGCTGCCAGCTGGCCCTCTTCCTAGCTCTCCAACTCCATCCTCCCTTTGTAGGTTCTCTTGGGCCTGAATTCTAAGGTTATTGGGATTGAGATCAAGGACAGTGTGCAGAATTAATGATAGAATTTCTTTCCAGTTAAAACACATGAGAGGGAATATAAACCGTGTGGGAAGGAGTTATACTCAAATTTCTCACAACAGGTATCTTCTCTAGCATCCAATCCAAATCACCTTTCATGATCCACTCCAAAAGGCACTGGTAAGCTTAATGCCTAGCCGGAGTGTCATGGAAGAATTTTGACAGTGGCTACTGAGTGTAGCCCATGGGTCCCTTTGAAATTGTTCAGCCTCTTACTCAATAGAGACAAGCACAGAGCTTCAGCTACTGAAGCCACCTCAGTTCCCAGGACAGAAGAGAAGGATGTATCTCACGTGACTCCAAAGCTATGCCTATCGGTGGTGCTCTCCTCCCTTCACTTTGGATATGCTGATGTTCAGCAGAATTTGCAGTTCCCGAACTGAAGCCCTAAAATACCTTCAGGATTGTTACTGAGTCACAATTTTTGGAACGCTTAGGAACTTGAGAAATCATGTCATGCAGCTCTTTCATTTTCATCTCATTTCAGAGGAGCAATCCAAGGTCCAACAAGGAAAAGTAACAAGAATTTTGTTCCTCCAGCCCTCAGTGCTGCGTGGAGGTGCCTCCTTGTCCCAGCCCTCTCCATGCAGAGGGCCTAACTCAGCCCTAAC
Organism: Tamandua tetradactyla; assembly: GCF_023851605.1. Classification (NCBI taxonomy): domain Eukaryota; kingdom Metazoa; phylum Chordata; class Mammalia; order Pilosa; family Myrmecophagidae; genus Tamandua; species Tamandua tetradactyla. The sequence continues at coordinate 137,625,650 of NC_135328.1, forward strand.
AGGAAAGGAACTGGACCCCACACCCAGCACAGTGGCCAGAGCCCAGGCAGGGAGAGACCCTCTGATTCCCACTGCATCTTCCTGCTGTATCCTGCATTTTAATCCGTGTTTATGAAGTCTTAGGGGCCTCCTAAACTCTTGATATTATTTTTTGCTGCTCTGTTCTCTGGGCTGTCCGTGACAGAGAGAGGGTGGGACTCAAGGGGTTAGTTGTAAGTTTGTAAGTACCTCTTCAAGGTTGGCCTCAATTTCATCATCGACAACCCTGGAAATAGAAGGAAAGTATATGTTACTGGAAAGGAGGCTAGGGCAAAAAACAAAGTGTTGCAGAAATCATTGCTAAAATTGAAGGGCAACATTAAAATCCAGCTTGGGGTGGGGGTGACAGGATGATTCTGTGTCCCAAGTTTATATGATAGCAGATCACCTAAAGAGCAGAAATTAAGACACAAATGATCCATGGGAAGTGTCATGGCCAAAATAACTTGGAAAGTTGGAGATTTTTGTTTGCTAGTTTTCAGTCTTTAATAAATAGCACAATCTTTCCATCTGGTACAGTTCTAGTATTTTAGGCATCTCATTCAGTGCTGCCCTGAAGGAACAGCTCTTAAGTTCCAGCTGAAATGCTCTTCACCCTGGTAAACATATTGTCTACCCTTTTGTGTAAGGTTGAGAAGGCAGGCAGTGTGGAGGCCTTGTGTTATTTCAACAGAAGCACAGGCACTGGGTAATTTATTCCTGTGCACAGGCCTGCATATAAGGATGTCTTCTGCTTTATGAAGCAGATAAGGGTATCTCCTTGACCTGAGCATCCTCATAGAAGAAAAGATAAAGGGACCTCTTGTGGCTGATAGAATCTGGAACAGATTAATATCTTGGGACAAGGAAATTAGACACCTTTATGGGCAGGGGGAAGGGAGGGCTGTCCTATTGGGGTGGAGAAAAGAGTTGAACTGAGGGAACTGAGGCTCCCCTTGGACACTGCCTTGTGATTGGCAGGGAGGAGCAGTACTGAGTTTGATGCACACCAGTGTCATTCAGGTGCCATCTGGTCAAGTTCCCATTTCTGTGTCAGTGGGGACTGCAAGCTGAACACACGAGGCTTCCTCCAAGGATCCTAGTGGCAGCTGCGAGGGAAAGTTCCTTCCCTGTGGCAAGCTTAGCAACAGAAGAGAACCCATCGATGGCAGGAAACCTACAGCCACACTGTAGTGACGTGTGCCCTGCACTTGCAGCTGACTAGCAGTGTTTTCTCTCCTAAACAGCATCCTGATTTCTCATGTGAAATAATTTCTCTGTCATTTATTGTCTGGAAGCAAGGATAATTCCCTGCTTCTACCTCCCACTGCCCTCGTCCCTCTACAGGAGCCAGCAGGCTGGGTGGCTGACTGGTGCCCAGGCCCCACCACTCTCTACTGGGTCTCTGGATGTGAGCAAGGGGCAGAGGTGACCTAGCAGCTGCTCTGGCTCCTGCTTCCATGCCCAGGAACCTCCAGCACTTCCTTGGTTCCTGCCTTTCTTCATCTCATCCACCTGCCTCCCAACCATTTTGGACTCCCAAAGGCCTTTCACTGTTTGTCCTTTTGCTTAAGTTGTCCAAGGGTGATTCTGTCCCTTGCAGCCATGTACCCAACCGAATATACATGGCTGAGGCAGTGGGCAAAGTGGCAGGAACCTGTGTGAATAGAGGCCACTGAGCAGTGGACTAGAGATGATACTGAAACTGACAGTGGCAGGAAGCGGTAATGCCAGCCACAAAAGGGTACTCAGACAGCTGGGAGCCAATGAGGAAGGGGAGGGACCTGGAGGCCTAATGACTATGATAGGGAGAGGATATCACTTATATCCTTGGGGGCTGTCCAGGCCAGTGGAGAATTAGACCAGAACTGCCCACTTTTCTCCAAATGATGAGAGGGGGTTCAGAGGTAGTCTAATACGGGTCATTTAAATGAAAATAATTCAGTAATCCAGACACACAACTGTGAAATTAGATTCTACAATTCACTCTACAATCAAAATATCCTTGAGCGACTTTTTTCTTTGCTTATTTGACTATAACACTAAAAAATTCTTCGATCCCTCAAATTCCCATACCAACCCTTTGAAGCAGGCAGGAATGATGGATAAAGAAATCAATATTCAGAGGAGCTATTTATGGGTCAAGAAGAGATTAACGGATAAAGAAGGGGTGTGGGGGAAGAAGGGGGCCAAAACAACCTACTGGTAGTCAGCTTTCTTTTCAGAAAATACGCGAATGCAGAAATCGCCGTCCTTGTTGGGTTCGAAAGTGGAAGGCACTATGATGTACTCGCCCGCCGGCAGCTTAAAGCGGTTGAGCACCTCACGGAGGTTGATGAAGGTATCTGACCGCTCCCGCGCTCTGTGCGTCAGGAAGAAGTTTTTGCTGAGGTGGATGTTGGTCTGCCCTGTGAACTGATGGATAAACAGAGAAACAAGTGGAAGTAGCGGGGCAAAAGGCTCCACAGACATGTCTTTTCCACTTATCGAGATAAAAGGATTACAGTGACAATGTCTGCCTCATTTAGATATAAAGCAAACTTTCTACCCCAAACAAGTGTCCACTGAGAAACTCGTAGGCATACATGCAACGGGGGCCCTTCAGTCGCTCAGCTCTCTCAGCAGAGATGCCCCACTTCCCACAGGAAGTTAATTCCTCGGCCTTCACACAGGGGCACAGAAGACATCTAAGGAAGAAGGCCGTGTGACGACACAGGCAGAGATTGGAGGATATAGCTGCAAGCCAAGAATTGCCGAGGATTGCCAGCAGAAGTTAGGAAGAGGCAGGGAACGATTCTTCTGTTTTTAAAATTCTACTTTTAGAGACAAACACTACCCCCTTCCTTGCCCCACCAAACAAGGTTTCCCTAGAGCCTTCTGAGGGAGCCTGACCCTGCTGATACACTGATCTTGGACTTCTCGCCTCCCAAACTGTGAAAGGATTGTTTTAAGCCACCTAGTGGTAGTACTTTCTTATGGCAGCTGTAGGAGACGAATGCAGTTGTCTACCTGGAAAGAAACCATGCGTGGGCTCTGCCAGGCGGCGAGGAAGCAGCAAGCCATACAAGGAAGCCCTGGATACCTTGACTTGAAACTTAGACCAGTGGGATCTAGAACCTGGGCCCCTCAGCAGGAGGAGAATCATCCTTCACAGCCACCAGCCCTCCCCAGGCTTCATGAGATCCCCTGAGCTCCGGCAGCCTCAGCCTCTTGCTGGCTGATGAACCTGAATCCTCAGGAACAGGAACTAATGCAAGCCAGACATACCTCCTCTGGCACCTGCAAAGGTAAAGAGAGCCACGCTTAATTCTGATTCTGGGAAAGCTGCAAATAAAAAGCCATCACTCTGATTGTCTCTTTTATTACCCCCTTTCCTTGGAAGCTTTAGCAATATTAGCCAAATCAACATGATAATTATTTTCCAAGAAACTCAAAGCATTTCCACCTTAAAAAAAAATCTTATGACGTGGCAATTTATTTTAACTTATAAAGTCCACATTTATAGACCAAAAAGCAAAGGCATGGAGATGTGAAAGGACATGTCTAAGGTCTCTTAGCAGGGGAGCACAGCTGTACCCAGAGAAAGCAGGTGGGCTCCTATTCTTTGGGTTAGGAGCATGTGTCAGTTCTAGGCTTCTGTCTGTCACAGCCAGCCTGTGTTTCCTACTTCCTCTCTCTGGTCTTGGTTTCCTCATCTCTAAAATGGGACCAAATGATCACCAACATCCTTCCCAGCTCTGCAAATCCATGTCTGCATTTCCAAGTGCATGGGGGTGATGGAGGACCATATCTCACAATTCAGTTTGCACTGTCCCTGGAGCTATTCTGTCCCACATCTGAAATCCTCAACTGCTATTTCAGAGACCAAGGGGTATGGAATTATGGGCACTTTTAGAACTGATGGTACTTGCCCAGCTCTTGCCCAAATCCATTTCTCAGGTGGGTGAATGGTATGCAGTCAGTGTCCCGCCAGGGGAAGCCACATTGCCGGTGAGGACACCTTCTCCCTTGACCCCCTTGTCCAGGTTTCACTAGAGGTGTGCTGATAAACTGGTTCTCGGGGAATGGCAAGAGCCCTGATTTGTAGTATCTGCCAATTTCCATGGTAGAAAGACCCCCAGCGTTGTTCTCAGGTCAGTGTGTCCTCACTGATCACAGGGCTGGGAAAAGATGCACACATTCCGGCTTTCGGGAGCTGGGGGGGGGGGGGGCTGGCTCCCACACAGCATGGCACACCACCCATCAAATAAAAATGTACCCCCACACCCGCTGCTCTGACGTCTCCCTTTAGAGTGGGGACCCCTTTGCAGCTCTCTGAGGCTCCTGGAAGTTCTCCTAAGACTGGCCGGGCCTGTAGCTTTGCTCTTCCTTGGCCAAGACCCCTGTCTGGGTCCCATCCCCAGTCCTGCCTCCGGGGTTGGCCTTCCACAGAGAGGCTGGGAGGGCAGAGGAGGAAGGGGGGGCCCGCCTCTGGCCTGCGCGCACCTCGTAGATGCCGAAGCCGATGGTGTGCATGTCCTCGCCCATCTTCCTCTGCCGCCGCCGGTGCTTCTGGATGAGGCCCACCAGGAAGGTGCAGCCGCTCTCTCCGTCCTCCTGGTCCTCATCCTCCTCCTCCAGCTTGATCAGGTACTGAGGGTTCATCCAGAAGGTATCTGCAGCCAGAGAGGGCCGGGGCAGTCAGCCGGGGCAGCCCGGACGGGCTAGCACTGTCAGCACCGGCGTGGGCGGTGGGAGGAGCCTACAGGAACCCCGCCCCCCGGCAATGGGGTGGGGCAGCAGGAGCAGAGTCCAGGAGGGGCTGGTGGGCAGCGCCCTGCCGGTGAGCAAGGTGCAATGGGGGGCTGCGGAGAGAGGACGCCCCGTTGTGGCTGAGTCTCTTGGGGATCCTCTTGCAGTTCTCTCTCTCTCTCCTGCCCTCAGTCTGGCTTGTCTTGGGGACTGTTTCTATCACCTGGAAGCAGAGTGGTTAGAGCCCCAGGCACAAGTTTCCTTCGGCTCGGCTTGCAGCTCCCCTAGCAGTACTTTCCTGTCATCATGCTCTAAGGGGAAAGGAAGGATTGGCCAAGCTGTGTTGGCAGAGGAGATTCAGGGCTGTGTTCTCCCCTCAGTGAACCCAGAGGCCAGGAACAGCGTGTGCACAATATCAGCCTTGCATTTTGTGTCCCTCGCCCTCGCTACCCTATCCCTCTGCCTACGCTCGTGGCGTCTCAACAGTCCCCATTTCCAAAACCTGTTTACAGGAAGGATCTGGTATTCATTCATGGTTAAGGGTAACTGTGCTGACTGCCTACTCTAACAGGAAAAACTCTAACTGTGGAATTAGCAGCATCATCTAATGCAGCAGGCCTCGGGCTGCTGCCAGTTTCTGTAAATAAAGTTGTATTGGAAATGCCCATTTGATTAAATAGGATTGCCTTTGGACTACAGCAGGAGAGTTGAGTAATTCCAGTAGAGCCTGGATGGCCCTCAAAACTGAAATACTCTCTGGGCCCTCTACAGAGAGTTTGATCTAGAGGGTAAGGGAGGTAATAGTGTGGGAGGCGGAGGGTCTTCTCTGCACCTCTGAATCCACCACTTGGTGGCTGCGTACTTGAGGTGAAGGAGGAAGAGCCCCACATCTGGAGGTACCAGCCAGCTGGTCCCAGTGAGCCTACTTGCTCTGTGGCCCTGGTAAGCCCTTGGAGCCTCAGTTCCCTCGTCTATAACAGAGAATCAAGCTATGACAATGATCTGCCCACCCGAGTACTGAGAGTCAGACTGCTTGGGTTCACAGCCCAGCTTCCTACACTGCAAGGCTGAACCTCTCTAAGGCCTCCATTTCCTCATCTTGAAGACAGAGATGGTCATCAGAGGCCTGTCCTGAAAGTCTGTGGTAAGGGTCAAATGGAATAATATATACAAAGCACCTAGAGTAGGTCCTAGCACAGAGTGTGTTTGCTCCATACTCGGCAGCTACTGTCAGGGTTAGGGGATTCTGAGGGTGGAAGGGGAGTGGAGGATTGAGCCATCAGGGCAGAAGGGCCCAGAGAAATCCCCACCCTCCTCTCAGTAGGGGGTTAGTCCACATTTGCTGAATGAGTGGGGCAGGTGGGAGGGCTGCTGGCCACAGCGAGGACCTGGTATGCAGAGGGGCCTCTGGATGCGGTGGGTGTGGGTCCCTGCAGGGCTTGGCTGCCTGGGCTCAGGGTGGATAAGGGCGCTCCTGGGGGCGGTGGGGGGAGTGGGATTGTGCACAGATTCAGTGGGCACAGCGGAAGGTCACAGGTGCCAGTAAAGGACATCAAAGAAATAGCAAGTCATGGCTTCTACCTATGGAAAAGAAGCAAATGAATGCAGAAGATAATGGGCTGAGAAAATAGAGAAGGATGGCAGTCTGGGGCTCAGGGAGGAGGGAGATGGAGAGGATCTATGTGAGTGAGGGCTGCTCCTCTAGGCTGCCAGGCTGGGGGATGGCACACGGGGTAGGGTGAGGGGCGTCCTTGGCCTCTCATGCCCCAGCACGGTGACAGGCCTTACTCGGGTAGTTCCTGCAGCCTCCTGCGGTAGAACCCCGCCTCCAGTTCCCATCTTTCTTGGTGAGTTTCCACTTCTTATAGGAATCGCTGGTGAGAGTGTCGGGGGTCAGGTTGCAGATCTCCAGGCGGGAATAGTGCCTCAGGAAGTCACTGAAAGACATCCTGGCAAAAGCAGACACACAAGCATCCCACAGTTACAAGAGGATGCACCGGTAAGCTCTGACCTTCCATCTAAGGCCAGATGAGGAGCGCCCAGGAGATGGCTCCTTGGGACTGAACGGGCACGAGTTCTGGTCCTTACTATGCTACCTTCTAGCTGGATGACTTCAAGCAAGTTACTTAAACTTCTCTGAAGCTCAGGATGCTTCTCTATAAAAACGGGAGAAGGAATATCAAATGATGTTGTATATGGGGACTCATTTAGTAAAATGCAAGTTCTGTACAGATGTCCATGGTCCTCAGGGTTGCACAGACTCACAGACAAGTGGGTCTGCTGCTGCTGGCTAAGGGACCAGTGCTTCAGGGGCTGGGTAGAATCTCCAGGAACCAGTTAGGAGAAAGGCCCCATTTTTCTCCTAATTTTCTTTTGGCATCTGAGCATTCATTCCTCTCAGCCTTCTTTGTTTGTAAAGCTGCTCAGTTTTTTTTTTTTTTTTATTAATTAAAAAAAGAATTAACAAAACAATTAGAAATCATTCCAATCTACATGTACAATCAGTAATTCTTAATAACATCACATAGTTGCATATTCATCATTTCTTAGTACATTTGCATCGATTTAGAAAAAGAAATAAAAAGACAACAGAATAAGAATTAAAACAATAATAGAAAGAAAAAAAAACAAAAAAAATAAAGCTGCTCAGTTTTAAACCCTTTGTTGAGCTAGCCACATTGAAGTCAATTAGATTTAAGAACGTTTTGCTCAATGTTGCATAGTGAATCACTGAGAGGAATTTAAAATAATGACAACAAAAACAACAACAACGAAACCAGGATTCTGTCTCTTCTCTACTGGAATAATAATCTCATTTCTGGTTGACACTTTTTTCTAGTTAGAAACCTGCCCTTTACATGGGCAGGCACTGGGAATCAAACCCGGGTCCTCGGGCATGGCAGGCAAGCATTCTTACCTGCTGAGCCACCGTGGCTCGCCCCCCCCCCTTTTTTTTTTTTTAACTAACAATTTTCTAGTAAAAAAACCAACAACACGGAGGCAGATGCATCTTTCCCTGAAGACGCTTCTAAACTTACCAGAATTCCCCATCTTCATGCTGATTGGTCAGCCTTTCTCTGACCTCTGGGTCTATAGTGTTCCAGTTCGGGCAGCTGGAAAACAGCAATGGGAGAGGTATGAGAAGCAGTAAGGGGGATGATGACGTCCCCCCCCAGGACCCCAAAAGTTTCGGAACAGGGATGTCGACCCTCACCTCTGAGGGCCAGGAGCCCCAGGGGAGGAAGGCAAGGGGATGATTTATCCTGGGAGTTGTTGACCAGGAGAGCCCAGAAATGGAATACAACCCACCAGTGAGCGAGAGGAAGTAGCATCAACTGCCCAAACCGAGATGGGCTTGCCTCTGTTTTAGGGGAAAGTGAAAGTCTGACGAGGAGCGCTTGGCCCTGCAGCTGCCCTGGAAGCTTGTCCAGGTGTCTCTCTGCTGTGGCAGAGGTTACCTGGGATTGGGCCAGGGAAACGGTGGGAGAACTGCAGGTACCCTGCTGTGGAGGAGGAGAAAAGAGAAGCAGAAGGAAGGCTACAAGAGAGGCTCAAAGGAGGAGATTATACCCCAAATAGTTGAAACTATGGCAGGCCTAAGGGTGAGCTCCAGAAATCAACAGAGGAAGTTCTTTCTGGTCTTTGGCATAAAACTCACATCCTTGAAATAGAACAAGTGCTTGGTGGTGGCGGGGGAGGCATTTTTTTTTCCTGGAGGCTCAATGGAACGGTGAATTTGAGCTACAGAGGGAGTTAACCATGAGCTATAAAAGGAACAAGTATCACAGGAGCCCTGGGCTTTGCCAAAGGGCACCCGGACTGCTGAAAGTAGAGGCCCGGTTAAAAGACCCTTAGAGGTGCCCCCGACACCTACGCTCTCGCTTCACCTGGTCCCACGATTCCAACCTGGGGCACCTACTTGTCATTCCATTTCCCGGTCCACTCCACTTCTCCCCAGGGATTTCGGATGCGGATCAGCTTCTGCAGGCTTCCTCTACTTTCAACCTGAGGAGAGAGGCGGACTTCAAGCCAGGCCTGCAATGACTCGGGCTCGAAGCCTCCTCGGCATGAGCCAGGGGAGGTTTGGGAGTGCGAGGCGTGAGGGTGGGACTGGTGGGGGACAAAAGGTGGAATGAGGTGTGACTTCCAAACCATTCGCTGCTCAGGTTTGGAAAGTGGGATCTGGGTCTGGGAGGCCCACAGCTAGCTAACCCTTCTGGTGAGCCTGATGCATAAACGTGCTTTTCTAGGCTGTGCTTTGGCATTTTACCTCTCTGAACCTCAGTTTAATGGACTATATCAGGATGCACTTTCACCGTAGGAACTCAGGGAAGCTTTGCCGCTTGTCACAAGAACACTCTGGCAATAACAAGCAAGCGCAGTACATGAGTCTTGCTTGAATCCTGGATTGAGGGGAGGGTCGCTAAAGGACATTTTGGGGAGGGGGAATTGGGAATATTTAAATATGGGTTATATATTAGATGATGTTATTTAATGAACATTCATTTCCTTGGGTATGATAATGGTACTGTATTATGTAAGAGAATGTCCTATTTTTAGGAGACCAATGCTCAAGTATTTAGCAGAAAGTATCTCGACATCTGCAACTTTCAAATGGCTCAGGAAAAGTATACAAACAGACAGAAAGCCGATGGGACAAAATGCTAACAACTGTTGGATCTCGAGGAACAGTATATATATTTTATTCTACTCATTCAGCTTCTCTGTAGATTTGAAATTTTCCAAAACAAAGATTTGGTGGCAGAGGAGGGGAAATTCAAAAAACAAAACATGTGAGAAGACCTAAAGTCTAATCTGGGTTTTGTAATTAACAGTGAACTTGGGCTGTCTAAGAATATCTATAGTAATAATAAGAGTGGTAGTACTGGAGAAAGATAGCAAGGACAGCTACCTATTAATGCACAATGTGATTTAATCAACCCAGCAATTTTAAAGATGAGGAAACTAAGGGACAGAGTTTGAATCACTTGCCCAGCCCCACAGATGGTAAGAGGCTGAGGCAGAGGCAGATTTGCACACATTTGGATTTAGAGATAACGGCTTCAAATGTGAAAAGAGATCAAATGTGAAAGCCCTTTAAAGAATATAAGCCACTATAAAACAGAAGCGAAGTGTTCTTTTATTATTTTCACTTGCCTGCTCCAGAATACCAAAGTTGTAATTTATAAACCCATTTGAAAGAAAAAAATTCCTAGGAGCCCGACACGCCGCCACCAGAGGGCAGCACGGCCCGCGCGCCGGCAGCTGGGCTCGGGAAGGGAAAACCCGATTCCAGTTCCAACTCCAGGAATGCGAGGTCCGTTTAGAAAGGGGATCTTGGTACGCACAAGCTCCACCCCGGGCAATCGCGGGCAGAATGTGCTTTTGGTTACTGTGTTAAGGAGGTAGGCCCCTAGAAGTCCTTGCTAGGCAGTTACCTCCTCGGCTGCGGTGACCGAGTACGCGTGCCCCTTCACCAGCTTCTGGAACGTGATGGCCTCCGAGTCCGCAGCGCTGGTGATCTGCGAACAGGGCGAGAGTCAGCCAGGGCCAGCGCCTTCTCCCTTCCACCCGCTCCTCCCTCCTCCGGGCCTACAAACGCCCCAGGGCTGTCCCTGACCCCGGACGTGCAAGCGAGAGCAGAGGGCCCTGGCCTGGGGAGGGAGGCCACAAAGTTGGCTTTGCCGCACCTGGAGGACCTCCGCCCCACTTTCTGATGCTGAAATGCTGTTAACAACCAGCAAAAATGTAAATGATGCAACCCTCCAGGAGGGCGAACACAGTCTGACATTAAAGCCCTGGCATTAGTGTGGAGGAGGGGGGGGGTGCGCAGGAGACGCAGGCCGGGCAGCGCTGAGTGGCTCAGAACAGATGCCTAGAAAGCATCACGAGTCCCCCAGATGCACCAGCCAGCAGCATGGGCTGTATACGAGGTCAGTTCTTTTGTCTATGGCCAGCACTCAGATTTTGTTTCTTCTGTATTAGAAACTCCTCAAAACCACTCCATTCTCTGTCTATTTTGATGAAGGTTGATATTTTTGCCTTGGTAATGGGAGGAAGGTTGAGAGTAGAAAGGGTCTTGTGCTTTGGCATGGTCCCAGAAAAAGTTTGAGAACAGGGTTCCAATCTGTTCCCATGTGGACCTGTTCCTGGAAGCAAGTGGGGCTGGGGTATTGGGTGCAGCCTTTGCTATGAGGCTCCTTGAGGACAGGACGTCTTGCCACCTCCCTTCCCCTGGTGAGGTTTGCCAGCTAGGCTGTTATGAGGAAATGGTTCCTTTCTGTCCCTTTGCCATTAACCCGGGTATAGTGAAGGAAATGGCTTCAGACACAGGCTGTATGGACTGGTGGGGATAGGGGTGGGTTGTCCCAAGAAGTCCTTCCCTAAGGACTGGCATAGAGCATAGGGCAGGGGGCTCTGCTGAGGGGTGGGGATTCAGAGGAGGGTAGAGAGGAAAAGGCAGGAGACACCATCACCCCATCAGTGGTACCCCAGACAGCCTGGCTGCTGCCTAACGACCCCTTACTCCAGGAGTAATGGGGTGGGCAAGGCATGGGGTAATGGTAACTAGGGGCAGAGGACTTCCTTGGTCCTGCTGGAGCCTCACCTCAGTGAGAGCAGACTGGGGATGGGGTGTCAGGGAGGGAGGCGTGGACTTACGTCGATGGAGCAGCCAAGGAGGGAACCTTTCTGCAGAGCCCTCTGGATGATCTTGAACAAGTTGGGAGGGGCCTTCCTCAACTCATACCACTCGGCGATGCCTCCGGTAAAGTCCTCGAAGCCCTCAGTGGTGGCACCCCCCGAGAGCGCTTCATAACAGCCATTGATCCTGTAAGAGGGAGCAGATGCTTCTGACACTCCTGCCTCTCAAAGTGATGCCCCCTTTGTTTGAGGCTCCAGGACCCTCTGCTCAAATTTTCCTTGGCTGTCTCCAACTCAGGGTGTCCAGGAAGGCAAGTTATCATCTCCACAGTGGCCATTTTCTAGGTACTTAGTGACTTTTTTTTGAAACCTTCATAAAATCTAAGAGTTGGAAGGCCAACAATGATCATCTGTTCCAATCTATCAAGTGTGCGCATTGATTTTTCCCACATCCTGGCAGGAAAGGGGACGTCTGGGTGTTGGTTGTTTGGCATTGATAGCTCAAAAACAAAAGACAACAATTCAACAGCCAAAGAGTTTGCCTGAGACATAGGCACTGTGTCTCGTGGGCTCTTTGCTTCCGGCTTCCCGTGTTGGAGTCTGACAGTTTGTCTGACTCTCCTATTTGAGCATCACTCACACCCCAGGTTCTCCCAGCTGGGTATGTGAATCCTGACCCTTCCCCCTGGGCCTAATGCTGTGAACAATGGAAGTCCACACCATGTCTTAGAGTCAGTGGCTTTGATGGAAGGGACTGAGACAGCAAGGCCAGAACTAGGTCTTTCCAGAAAGGGGCTGGCGGGGGACTTCCTGCTGAGAATGGCAGCTCTGAGCTGTACAGTTTGACTCTGGGCAACCTGTGTGGGAAGCAGCTGGGTGGGGTGTGTGGAAGCCATCTCTCATCAGTGACACCATATATTTCAGGCAAGTTTCTGTAATTTTCATACTTTTCATACTTTCATACAAAATCTGCAATGGGTAGATTTTGTCCATTGGCAAAAACTCTTTGCTGTCTTTAATTGGGAAAAAAAATATATAATATGACCTGCCAAGAAAGTTGAGAGTTCCTCCCCAAGGCCAGCACAATCAGCAGCACAACTTGTTCCTGTGCATGTGGTTAAAAATGGCAATAGCATAGTGTGGGCCAGCCTCCCTGCACGCACTGTGTCCTTGAATTTAGAGGTCTGTTTTGGTCAAAGTTGTCCTGTTTTAGAATAGAACTTCTATACAAAGTAGTCCTTGACTGTTTTCTGTTGTTTGGGAACCTGGGGCTGACTCGGGGGCAGGCTGTCAGGGGAGGGGCATGGTCACTCACTTGGCATAGGCCTTCTCCAGCAGGGCACTCCAGAACTCACTGCCTTCTGCTGAATGTACAAAGAGCAGCTCTCCATCCTTGGTGGGCAGCCTGTCGTCCACCACAACCTCCACCCACTCGCCATACTGCCAGAACTGCAGGACAAGGGGAAGGTAAGGGGGTGGCATGAGGTGACTAGAAATGGAGCCAGGGACAGCGTGGGGGCCCTGAGCCTCAGCTGCATCTGACTCCCTCCTGACCCCACCTTCCGGCTCCATTCCTTGAGCCGCCTCCTGGGACGAGATGCTCCTTCTAACGTCCCTACTGCATAGAGTCCTCACCAAGAAACTGAGGACAGAAGACACTCTTCATTCCCTCCAAATCCACACCCACTTCTCTAGCAGTCTATCTTGCACCTTAGGCTTTTACAAATGTTATTTCTCATTTACCAGGACGAAGGGAGGGAAATGAGGAGTTCCTTGGCATTTTGTCTCAGATCTCAAATAATAAACTTAAAAAACAAACAAACAAAAACTTGAGAATTACTGTTCCTGAGCATCCTGCTCTACTTCCCTCCTTGCAATGTCCCAAGAGGCTTCCAACTACTATCCCCACAGGGACCCACATCAAGGGTGGGTCAGGAACTTCCTGCTCTCTCTCAGCGTCCTTGGTGGATGTGTTTCTCACACTTGTAAGCAGCGTTGGTCTTGGGAGTCTGCAAGCACCAGAGACTAACAAACTTGGCCAAACCAGGGAACCAATTCCTAGTGCCCAGGACCTGTTGAAGAGAATCTCGAGGTAACCACCGAATTACCTGAAAGTGGAAGATCCCTGCATAATTTTCCTGGAAGCTCTGGTTTAAGGGAACAACTCGAGCCAGGACTTCTTCATTCAAGGTGAGGGAGGCAATGGCTGCCAGAAGCCAGCAGTCCCCTGTAAACACAGTACAAGGAATGCTCATTGAAGCCGAAGACAACCAATGAACAGAGTGATGTTTCAATCAGTTCTCACCTTAGGGTTAGGTAGGAGCATTTGGATAGTTTGAGGAGAATGCTAAGGGAGAAATGTTTTTGTTGTGTTGGTGGTTAGGTGGATTTGGGAGAGCTCATTCTCTGAAAGACTAAGTAGTCTCTGTAACGGCTGAACTGTGTTCTCAGAGTATTTGTAGAGTGAAGGAATCTCATTCATCACCACTAGCTTCTGAGAAAATAAGGTTTAAAGGTGAGTTTAGAGTGAGAGGAAGAAGGTGTTTGATAGATGGGAAGAGGCCGAATGTTTTATATCTGTGATGGTTAAGTTCATGTGTCACCTTGGTTAAGTTATGGCATCCAGTTGTTTGGTCAAGCAAGCACTAGCCTGACTGCTATTGTGAGAGTATTTTGTGGATTTAAATCATCAGTTGATTGCATCTATGACTGATGATATCTACAGTTAACAAAGGAGATTGACTTAAACAATGGGAGAAGCTTTACATTTCAGGATTCCAGCAGTCAGAAGGAAGAATTTCCACCTCTGCTTTAGCCAGTCAGCTTCTCTTGAGGAACTGATCAAAAACCTTCATTGGAGTTTGCAGCTCGTGACCTGCACCTCAGAATTCAGACGTGCCAATCCTCATAATCATCTGAGCCAGTTCCTATAATAAATCTCGTAATTTTTACATATATATATGATCTCCTGTCAGTTCTGTTTTTCTGAGAAGGCTTACTAATATCTAAGAATGAGGTCCTGGGGAGAAGGGTACGGGGACAAGAAAAGAGATCTGGCAGTACCAGATCCTTGGTACCCAGATGTACCAAGGAAATGCAGATGGACTGTCCATGCGTCGGAGGAGAAGGTGTAGAATGCTGGATGGCTGTGAGTGTTCCCGGGAGGGGCCGGGACATGTAACAGAGGTCACTTCTAGGGCATGGGCACCTGCAGGGGACGGCAAGGACAGGAACAACCAGGTGGGCAGCCGGTCAAGCAGCCGGCCCCTCTCTGTGCCCATGTCCTCCTCTGTGGAATGCAGATAAGTGTGCGAGGCATAGTGAGAGCACGTGTGCAAAGCACCCAGCACCAGTTGGGGCTCAGCAAACAGCAAGTACCACGATCATTTCCTGTGGTTAGAGGCAAGCTGGTGGCAGCCACAGCACAACAGGCTTGCTGGGAGAGGTCATGTTTATCACAAACTACAAAGGCTCAGACTGAGGGGAGATCTGGAAAGAAGATGAGGAAGTTTACTCCATTCTTAAGGAATGTGCACTTTCCCACAGTTTCCCGTGACAGTAATAGAAAATGAAGTTCAGATCAGTTTACTTTTCATTGTTTGATTTAATGTTTTGCTAATTGGCATATTCTAATAAACAAATATGTTATCGAATTTCACTGAATTCTTTGAGCTCTGGTTGACTACTCAGCATCTTGATACTCCGTGAACTAAACTGCCCTGTTAACACAGAAACGATTGTGCTAACAGCTCTCTGGAGGCTTGTGCATGCTACTGACAAACCTAATGTACGTAGAGATACGTCTCTCCTTGATTAGTCAGTCAGTAAGCAAAGGGAAGTTAGAGCAAATCTTTTTGTTCTTAAGTTGGGATACCAGTGGGTGGTGTGGATTCCCGTTTTGTTTTGGGTTTTTTTGCCCTCCTGTTGGTAACAAGGCTTAGAGAGGTTAAGAACATTTCCAACAGTTAAACAGCTACACATAAAAGTTTAAAAAGCTTGGAATTAATGTCTATTAGGGGTCTCTAGGACAGC
This sequence comes from Tamandua tetradactyla, assembly GCF_023851605.1. Classification (NCBI taxonomy): domain Eukaryota; kingdom Metazoa; phylum Chordata; class Mammalia; order Pilosa; family Myrmecophagidae; genus Tamandua; species Tamandua tetradactyla. Next base: position 137,641,073 of record NC_135328.1, read on the forward strand.
CATTTTGTTAACTAGGCATTTATATATGCCAAACTAGAGATTCTTGTTGACATGTTGAAACTAACAAGTTGGGAGAGAAATTTGGCAGAGAGTCTTTTTATCTTTGGCCAGTGGAGAAGGAGCTGAGAAGAGCCCCTGATAGGTGGGGACAGAAATTTACCTAGATGTGCTTTTCCCACCTGATTCCATATGGTGCCTGGCATGGACCATTATTTATTTTCTTGATAAAAGAGGCACCCTTCAGGCCTTGTCTGAGCATTCATTGCCCTCACTTGGGCCCTGCTGTACTATCCCTTCTGGAGAACTAATTCACCACATGTCAGCTGTTCCTAGGGTCTTCCAAAGGCTCCCTTTCAATCTTTTTCTCTTTCTATAACACCAGTCTTCTCATAACTGTTTTTCCTTCCTTGGGGACCTGGAGATGCCTGTGATTCTTATTTGTTCTTGAGTTTATTTGAAATTTTCTAGGAATCTTGCAAAATGCTTTGGTTTGACCCTATCAACATATGGAGGCAGCAAAAGGTAGTGGTAGGGATTTCAGCAAAAGGAGGCCTGAAAGCAGTTGCTCTGACAGTTCTATTTCCCATCAAATCCTGGGGCTTCCTCAGAATAGCTGCCTGGGTCTGCCTGATTCCTGGGAATGCCCAGAATTGATGTTCTTACACTGTGCATGTGTATGGGGACCTCACAGGCATGTGTCTGCGGGACCTGGCAAAAGGCTTCCATGGCCTTAGAGGTCTTGCTGCTGGTGCTGCTATCACAGGACTAGGAGAGTCCAACGAGTGCACGAGGGACTGGATTCAGGTAGCAGCGATGCCTGTTTTTTGTGGGTCTCATATGTAGGTCAGTGCTGACAGTGCACCTGTCTCAGATTTCTGCTCACCATCAGACCTGGGTGCTATGACTACGTCCCAGACCATGCTTTGTTCTGTCCGGCTCTGTTCCTTCATGTCTCAGAAGCATTTCTCCTGCTCGCCCTGGTGGGAGCATTTCCCCTGCTCTTTGTAGAGGACTGCTTTTTCTTAATCCCTTGTTCTTCCAAACTATCTTGTTTCCTCTGAAAAGATTTATAATCCTAGAATATTTCCTAGATGACAAAATTGTGTTTCTAGGAGATTAAGTTACTTGCTTGAGGTCATACATCTGGGAAGGGGCAGAGCAGAGATCAGAACCTGGGTCCCTTGAGTTTTAGTCTCGTGCTCCTTCCACCAGCAGGAATAAAAAGCTCATCAGCAGGGAAGCGGATGCTTAATATATGCAGGATGTTAAACTAGGGTGAACTTGGATACAGGAGACAGTGGCACATTATTGTGGGAATATTTAACAGTGCTGAGTGGTGTGTGAGTGTGATGGAAAGGAGAAGTTTAGAGTCATGTATACCATTAGAAGGAAAGTTGGAGGTTAAAACATGGGAATGTATAACACAGGGAATCTTGTGGTGGACAGTGTCTGTGATAAACTGTACAGGTATGAAACATTTTTTTCATGGAATAGAACAGATGTATTACTCTTTTTTATTTTAATTTCTTTTCTGGAGTAATGAAGATGTTCTCAAATTGATGGTGGGGATGTATGCACAAGTATGTGATGATACCGTGAGCCAGTGATTGTATACTGTGGATAGTCTATATGGTTTGTGAATATATCTCAATTAAATTGCACTAAAAAATCTTAATCAATAGCTAATATTTGTATAATACCTGGCAGTTTACAAAGCAGCTTTTATACATCTTATTTGATCCTCATAGAAATCTTAAGAGATGATTATCATTATCATCACCTTTTTTGAGATGAAGAAACTGAAGCCCAGGAGTTTATATAGTAGATAATTGGCAGGTTTTGCATACAAAGCCTCTGAATCTAAATTCTGGGTTTCATTTAAATACTATATCTCAATGAAGATTTCTTTTAGTTAAAAGTATCCTATAACTAAGGAGAGACCCATTAGGGATCTGACTGAAACTCAAATTTAAAACTATGGGGGACAACCTGGCAGCTTCCCTGAATTTTATACTGTATTTTAATAACATAATACCCACTGGCTCATGAAATATTAAAACACATTACCTATTCAATTAACAAGAACCATATGCATTTATAGTCTATATTTCTGAAAGGTTTTCATCAGTTCTCCAAATTCTGGAGCTGAGGGAGACTAGGTCACTAGAAGAATGTCTGATTTCTAGTAAGATAGAAGCATTTGAAATCCTATTTTATAGTTCTGATTCCTTAACTCTCGCTCACCCCAACCAGCAAAATGTTTTGAACTAAGTTTGGAAGCTATCTTACCCAGCGGATTTCTTTTATTTAGTTAATATCTGCTCATATAACAAGATCTAAACAATGATTAAACAATTTACATTCAGAGGGACTTACTTTGTGCCGGGCCCTGTGCTAAAAGCTGTACACAAGCATTCCCACCTTATTGCATTTCATTGTCACAAAATAATACGAGGTGTGTACGCTTACTGTCACTCTGTTTCACAGTCGAGGAAAACTGAGGTTTAAGGAGGTTGAGCGGCTTAGCTAAGGGTCCCATTTAATACGTGGCAGTCAGGTCTGTCTGAGCAAAGTGCATGCTTTTAAATTGCTAACCTAAATGGTCCTTTAAAAATAGGCTGGTGTCAATTTCTAATTCATCTAACAGGACCTTATCTTGGGGACTTTCTCCTTGCCAGGTGACTCTGTTATGTTTCAGAGTCTGGGCCTCATACTGCTTTCTCCCTAACCTCCTGCTCCCTCCCAGGACGGCCCAGTGGAATCTCTTACGGAACCTCATCAGCTGCAGGCTCCACTCAGTCCCGCCCTACCTTGGCTCTCCCCATCAATGTTGGAATCTACCATCCCTAAAATAACTTATGAAGACCTTTTTCTTCTGGATAACTCTTCAGTAAACTATTCCTGGAGAGGTGACCTGGTTGGAGAAGCCAATACAATCTGCTCCCATCAAAGACTGGGCCAGTTACATTCTGATCTGGATAAGACAAGGCTGGCTAGTACTGGACAGGCGGGGACCAGTTTAACTGTGAAGCTGCAAACTGCGTACGGCTTTCCTGCTTTTAGCTCTGGTGAAGGCCTGAGTGTGCCTTCCAGTGACTGAGGCCTCTCCTGGAAGGTTGTTACATGGATGTGGCTCAGAAAAGAAAGCTCTGGATAGGCAGCTATTTCTATGGGTTTTAAAATGATCTGGAAAATATTTTATATTATTGTTATAGAATAATAATAATAATTAGTGTTATTATTTTTGTAATATTATTGTCATTTTTTTGTAGAATTTTGTAATATTATTGTAATATTTTCCCTTGTACATTTTTTTGCCTCTGAACATTTGGCCCTGTACAACAAAACTCACTCATCCTTTCTATTCCTGCTGTTTTCTGTATGCTTTTAGCTTTCCTGCTTAGGTACAAAATCTTTTTATATTTGTTATGTTCTGGTAACCTTTCGATCTCGATTGTTTCCATTTCTATCAGAGCAGAAAGAGTTCTCTGAGAGACCGGAATGCTTGGATTGTGGTGGCTTGACTACCGTTTGTTTCCCCTTGTCCAGTCTATACCTTCTCCTTCCTGCTCTCTGTGCTGGGAGCTGACAGAAGCTGACCTGATGGACCAGACCATAAGCTCCCAGGTCCGCGGGGTGTTGGTGGGGTTGGGCCAGTGGGGAGCCTGGAGACCAGAGGGTGGGAGGAGAGGGAGGTTAGAGCTAGCGCCCTGGCCCCGTCTGTATGAGCTTGGCTCCAGCTGGCTGTGTCCCTTGACTGCTGGGCTCTGCTCAATGGGGCCATCTGTCCATGCCCCACTTACAGTTCTAGAATCCTGATAACTCCCCAACTTGTAGATCCAGGCCTTCTTCTGGGGGTGATGTGGTTACTCAGATAGCCTCAGACAAAAGCTGTTTATCTTCAAAAGTGATCAAACCTCCGCTGACTAGTTTACTCTGGCTCACCTCAGCCCATTTACCACTTCCCAACTCCAAGGGTATAATCCTGCCTGGAGGGGCTTAGGCATTATTTACTAATTTAAAAAGTGACCTATGTTCTTGGCTAGAAAGGTTCATTATCATAAAAATGCCCCTTCCTTTTATATTATGCTATTGGTATGATTCAATCTCAATAAAAAATAACAATAAGATTTTTTTATTGGAACTTAGCTGATTTTAAAGTTTATAAGGAAAAATAAACATGAAGTAAAGCCTGAAAATAATCTAAAAGGAAAGGAGATCTATCTATAGAAAGTCATAATAATTAAAATAGTACAGCCCTTGTGCAGGAGTATATAGATAAATGACAGTGAACAGAAAGTACAGAAACTTCCAAAGACAGGAATGTAGTAAAAATGGATTGGCACATCTATACAATGGAATTGTAGGCAGTCATAAAAAAGAATGAAGATGTGTTCTCTGTTTGTTGATATGGGGTGATCTCTAAGATACGTTAAATGTGATATGCTACTATTTTTGTAGAAAAGAAAAATGGGGAAACACAGTGTAACGCCCCCCTTTTATAATTTATATCTTAATAAACTGAAGTAATTTTTGGATGATCTGTTATATAGAATGTGCTTAGATTGTGGTTTCATTACCAGAGACCCTAGTTTATTGCTGTCCGTAAACTATTGGTTATGTTAGCTACTTAATGTAAAAAAATGGCAGAGTAGGGAGGGAGCAGCAGAAACTACTTTTCTCCACAAAGCAGTGAGTAGCCAGGCAGAAACTGTCCAAATCAACTGTTTTGGGGATCCAGTGACCAGGGGAGTTCAGTACAACATCCAGGGAAGCAAGGGAGGAAGAGACTGAGAAACGATGATCAGATGCTGTGATTAATTCTGTCCACAGCTCCTGGTGCCCATTCCCCACCCTTTGAGGGAAGCAGTAGCAAGCAGTCTGATCCTTGGCTGGGGGCAGCTGTGAGCTGGTTGCGAGAATCCTTTGCCCCAAGTACAGAGTGGGACACAGCCCAGAACTGAGCTAGATACTGGCTGGCAAAGTCAGAACATGGGATCCTGCAGTTTCAGCCCATCCAGATCAGACGCTGCTGGGTGCCACTGTTTCAACTGCATCAGAGGTGAGACTCACAAAGAGCCATAAGGAACTGCTTTTGTAGGTCTGGGGGGACTAAGTAGCCAAAGAGCACCATCTACTGGCTGTGATGTAGAAGGGAAAAAAAGGGCCTTCCTGGAGTCTTTTCTGACCTTCTCCCAGGGCCCTTTGGATCTGGTCTTTGCCCACTTCACAGGTACCTGGCCCTGTTTTGAATGGGAAATACTGACATACCATCTGTCATAGAAGAGCCTGAATAAAAACCCAATCAACAACAAAATCCTAGACAAGAGAGAGAAACCAACCTTCAGAAGAAGCCCATTAAGGAAATGAGATGCCCATTTATCAGCAAAAAAACATAAGGCATACTAAAATGTGGGGAGGAATGCCAGTCAAAAGAGCAAATTAAAAAGTCAGAGAAGTAACAGAATTTAGAACAACTAATCAAAGATGTTCAAACAAATCTCCAAAATCAATTCAAGGAGATGGCTAAGGAGGAAAAGGATATTTAAAAGTGAGTGAGTATAAAGAAGAATTTGAAGCCATACAAAGAAAAATAACAGATCTCATGGAAATGAAAGATAGAATAGATGAAATTAAAAATATATAAGAGGGAAGTGTAATGGTGGCTCGGTGACAGAATTCTCGCCTGCCAGGCTGGAGACTTGGGTTCAATTCCTGGAGACTGCCCGTGGTCCCCCCATCCCCCACCCCCACCCCCCAAAAAAACCCCAAATTAGAGACATACAACAGCAGATTTGAAGGGGCAGAAGAAAGGATCAGCAAGCTAGAAGACAGAACACCTAAATTCAGACATGCAAAAGAACAGATGGAAAAAAGAATGGAAAAATTTGAACAGGGTTTCAGGGAAATAATTGACAACACAAAGCACACAAACTGACACATCATGGATGTCCCAGAAAGAGAAGAAAAGGGGAAAAGGCCAGAAAGAATACTTGAAGAAATAATAGCTAGAAATTTCCCAACTCGTATAAAAGACATAAATACGCAAAAATCCAAGAAGCCCAAAATACCCCAAATAGAATAAATCCAAATAGACCCATCCAAGACACATACTAATCAGACTGTCAAATGCCAAAGAGAAAGAGAGAATTCTGAAAGCAGCAGGAGAAAAACAATTCATCACCTACTAGGGAAGCCAAATAAGACTAAATACCCATTTTTCATCAGAAACTATGGAGGTGAGAAGGCAGTGATATGACATATTTAAGATACTGAAAGAGAAAAATTGCCAACCAAGAATTGTTTTATCCAGCAAAGCTGTCCTTCAAAATTGAGGGAGCATTTAAAATATTCACAGATAAACAGAAGCTGAGAGAGTTCATTAAAAGGAGACTTGCCCTACAAGAAATACTGAAGGGAATTCTGCTGGCTGAAAAGGAAAGAAAGGAGAGAGAGGCTTGGGAGAGAATATAGAAATGAAGATTATCAGTAAGGGTAACTAAAAGGATAAAAAGAGAAAAAACAGATATGACAAATAAAAGCCAAATGATAAAATGGATGAAGTAAGTACTGCCTTTACAGTAATAACATTGAATGTTAATGGATTAAACTCCCCAATCAAAAAAAAAGAGACTGATGGAATGGATAAAAAAATATGATCCATATACATGTCATTTATAAGAGACTCATTTTAGACCCCAAAGTACAAACAGGTTGAGAGTGAAAGATGGAAAAAGATATACTAGGGATGCAATAACAAAAAAAAAACTGCTGGAGTAGCTATAATAATATCAGACAAAATAGACTTTAAATGCAAAAGTGTTATAAGAGACAAAGAGGGACATTATATATTAATAAAAGGAGCAATTCACCAAGAAGAAATAACAATCAGGTATCTATGCACCTAATCAAGGTGCCCCAAAATACATGAAGCAAACTCTGGCAAAATTGAAGGGAGTTATAGATGTCAATACAATAACAGGGGAGACTTCAACAAACCACTTTCATCAAAAGACAAAACATCTAGTGGCCTCTCTCTCCAGCCAACACAACAAGCAAACTCACCACCCTTCCCCTGTCTATGTGGGACATGACTCCCAGAGATGTGGACCTTCCTGGCAACGTGGGACAGAAATCCTAGAATAAGCTGAGATTCAGCATTAAGGGATTGAGAAAAACCCTAGAATGAGCTGAGACTCAGCATCAAGAATTGAGAAAACCTTCTCGACCAAAAGGGGGAAGAGTGAAATGAGACAACGTGTCAATGGCTGAGAGATTCCAAACAGAGTCGAGAGGTTATCCTGGAAGTTATTCTTATGCATTAAGTAGATATCACTTTGTTATTCAAGATGTAACGGAGAGGCTGGAGGGAACTGCCTGAAAATGTAGAGCTGTGTTCCAGTAGCCATGTTTCTTGATGATGATTGAATAAAGCTATAGCTTTCACATTGTGACTGTGTGATTGTGAAAACCTTGTGTCTGATGCTCCTTTTATCTACCTTGTCAACGGATGAGTAGAACATATGGAATAAAAATATATAATAGGGGAACAAAGGTTAAAAAAAAAGACAACATCTAAACAGAGGATCAATAAGGAAACAGAGAATCTAAATAATATGATAAATGAACTAGCCCTAACAGACATATGTTGAATATTGCACCCCAAAACAGCAGGATATACATTATTCTCAAGTGCTCATGGAACATTCTCTGGGATAGACTACATGCTGGGACACAAAACAGGTCCTACTAAAATTTAAAAAGATTGAAATTATACAAAGCACTTTCTCTGATCATAAGGGAATGAAGCTGGAAATCAGTAATCGCCAGAGAAATGGAAAATTCACAGATACATGGGGGTTAACACATCAACAATTAGTGGGTCAAAGAAGAAACTGCAAGAGAAATTAGTGAATATCTCAAGAGGAATCAAACGAGAACAGAACATATCAAAACTTATGGGATGCAGCAAAGACGGGGTTGAGAGGGAAATGTATGGCCCTAAATGCCTATATTAAAAAGGAAGAAGGGGCTAAAATTAAAGACCTCACTGAACACCTAGTGCAACTAGAGAAAGAACAGCAAACTAATCCCAAAGCAAGCAGAAGGAAAGAAATAACAAACATCAGAGTGGAAATAAAAAAATTGAGAACAACAACAATAGTGAGAATCAATAAAACCAAAAGCTGGTTCTTGGAGAAGATCAATAAAATTGGCAAACCATTAGCTAGACCAACAAAGATCAAAAGAGGGAAGATACAAATAAATAAAATCAGAAATGAAAGGAGGGTCATAACCACTGACCCCATAAAAATAAAAAAAATCATAAAATGATACTATGAACAACTGTACGCCAACAAATTAGATAATGTAAATGAAATGGACAATTTCCTAGAAACACATGAACAACCTACACTGACTCAAGAAGAAATAGAAGACAAATCACTAGAAAAGAGATTGAACCAGTCATCAAAAACTTCCCAACAAAGAAAAGTCTGGTACAAGATGACTTCTTCATTCCAAGAAGAATTAATACCAATCCTGCTCAAACTCTTCCAAAACACAGAAGAGGAGAGAACACCACCTAACTCATTCTGTGAAGCCAACATCACCTTAATACCAAAGCCTGATAGAGACTACCAAGAAAGAAAAATTACAAACCAATTTCTCTAATGAATATATGTGCAAAAATCCTCAACAAAATACCAGCAAATTGAATCCAACAGCAAATTAAAATAATTATATATCATGATCAGGTGGGTTTTATCCCAAGTATGCAAGGGTGGTTCAGTACAAGAAAATCAATCAATGTAGTAAACTGCATTAACAAATCGAAGAGGAAAAACCACATGATCATCTCAATTGATGCAGAAAAGGCATTTGACAAAATCCAGTACCCTTTCTTGATACAAACATTTCGAGAAGGAGGAATTGATGGGAATTTTCTCAACATGATAAAGGAAATGAAAAACCCACAGCTAACATCATACTCGATGATAAGAGACTGAAAGCTTTCCCTCCAGGATGGGGAACAAGACAAGGATGCCCATTATCATCACTGTTATTCTACATTGAGCTAGAAGTTCTACCTAGAACAATTAGGCAAGAAAAAGAAATAAAAGGCAAACAAATCTGAAAGGAAGAAGTAAAACTTTCACTATTTGCAGACAATATGATCCTGTTTTTAGAAAATCCCCCCAAAATCCATGACAAAGCTAGTGCTAATTAACGAGTTCAACTAAGTGGCAGTATACAAGATCAACATGCAAAAATTAGTAGTGTTTCCATAATAGTATCTGAGGAGGAAATCAGGAAAAATTCCATTTACAAAAGTAACTAAAAGAATAAAATATCTAGGAATAAACTTGACCAAGGATTGAAATGATTCATATTCAGAAAACTGTAAAACATTGTTAAAAGAAATCAAAGAAGACCTAAATAAATGGAAGTACATTCTATGTTCATGGACTGGAAGGCTAAATGTCATTAAAATGTCAAGTCTACCCAAACTGATCTACAAATTCAATGAATACCAATCAAAATTCCAACAGCCTACTTTGCAGAAATGGAAAAGCTAATTATCAAATTTATTTGGAAGGGTAAAGGGCCTTAAATAGCTAAAAACATCTTGGAAAAGAAGAATGAAGTGGGAGGACTCACACTTTCTGACTTTAAATATATTATAAAGCTATACTGGTCAAAACAGCATGGTACTGAGGCATGCAACTAGGTGTATGAACTTTCAGGACTGTATGTTGAATGAAATGTCAGTAACAAAAAGACAAATATTATCATACCTCAATCATATAGACTAACTACAATTTAAAAACTTGGTGAACTGAAGTCAGGAACATGGGTTATCGGGTTGGGAACTGCTGTAAAGGGTCCTAGATTGTAAGTTCTTACAGCAGTCAAATATATTCAGGAGTTGTACCTGTTATTTCTAAATTCTGAGATAGTGAGCTGTTTGTTTATAAGCTGGTTATTCCCAGAAACTTCAGTATTTATGTGACACTTGAGACTTAGAGGGAGAGCTCTGAAGCTGTGAACGTCAGCAGTCCCCCATACAGGAACTGTTTAAAAGTTGAAAAAGTGATCAGACTTTGAGTAGAGATATGAATGAAACTGATCTGGATAAGACTAGGTAAACCATAGTACAGGGTAAAGGATGATATTATATTTTAAAACTTCAACTTCTGTGCGAGACCAAAAGGAGAGATGTTTATTTGGTGCAAAATTTATATTTTGTATAGTACATTTCCTAATTTAAATTGTATGATCAGTCTAGCTGAACACCAAGTACATGTTCAGTACCCTATTCAATCTTGAATAGGGCTTGATATCTTGTTGGTTTGTCCAGGTTAGTGTGATGCCTGATAATCCCAGAGTAATTTGGACAGTGAGTAAAGAAGTATTTGTAAGGTTCCCTTGGGGGACTGGGGAAAAAAGAGGAAATATTCAACTTCCCCATTTGGAGAATTTCTGATATTCTTGCAAGCAGTGGGGACAACCAAATCAATACTGAGTGCTCAATCTTGGGGTTTGCCCCTATGATACTTATTCCTGCAAAGGATAGGTTAAGCCTACTTAAAATTAGGCCTAAGAGTCACCCCAGAGAACCTCTTTTGTTGCTCAGATGTGGCCTCTCTCTCTAAGCCAACTCAGCAGGTGAACTCACTGCCTTCTCCCTCGCTACTTGGGACATGACTCCCAGGGGTGTAAATCTCCCTGGCAATGTGGGACAGAAATCCTGGGATGAGCCAGGACCTGGCATCATAGGACTGAGAAATCCTTTTTGAACAAAAGGGGGAAGAGAGAAATGAGACAAAATAAATTTTCAGTGGCCAGGAGATTTCAAACAGAGTCGAGAGGTTATTCTGGAGGTTATTCTTATGCATTCTGTAGATATCCCTTTTTAGTTTATGGTGTATTGGAGTGGCTGGTGGGAAGTACCTGAAACTGCTGAACTGTACTCCAGTAGCCTTGATTCTTGAAGATGACTGTATAAAGATATGATTTTTACAATGTTACTGATTTTTACAACAGCCTTGTATCTGTTGCTTCTTTTATCCAGGTTATGGACAGATAAGTAAAAAAAATATGAATTAAAAATAAATAAATAATGGGGAAAAAGCGTAAAATAAATTGGGTAGATGGAAATACTGGTGTTCAAAGAGAGGGAGGAGTAAGGGGTGTTATATAGGAGTTTTTTTTTATTTCTTTTGCTGGAGAGATGCAAATGTTAAAGAAAAGATCATGGTGATGAATACACAACTATGTGATGATACTGTGAGCCACTGATTGTACACTATGTATGCAATGTATGTCTGCAAAAATTTATCAATAACAGATATATATTTTCTTTAAAATCATGAATTAAAAAAAAGAAAACAAAATCCCCAGCATGGTACTGGCATAAATAGAGACGTATTTGATCAATGGAATAAAATTTAGAGTCCAGAAATAGACCCTCAGATCTATGGTCAATTAATTTTTGACAAGGCTCCCAAGTCCACTCACTGGGACAGACCAATCTCTTCAATAAATGGTGCTGGGAGAACTGGAAATGCAATTACAAAAGAGTGAAAGTGGACCCCTATCTCACACCCTATATAAAATGAACTCATAATGGATCAAAGACCTAAATATGAGAGCCAGTACCATAAAAATCCTAGAAGAAAATGTAGGGAAGCATCTTCAAGATCTAGTGATGGGTGGTGCTTTCTCAGACCTTATACCCAAAGCATAAGCAATGAAAGAAAAAAACAGATAAATGAGACTTTCTCAAATTTGAATACTTCTGTGTTCCAAAGAACTTCATCAAAAGGGTGAAAAAGCAGCTGACTCAATGGGAGAAAATATTTGGAAACCATATATCTGATAAAAATTTGATAACCAGAATATACAAAGAAATTCTACAACTTAACAATAAAAAGAACAATCATCCTAATAAAAATGTGCAAAAGACAGGAATAGACATTTTTCCAAAGAAGAAATATAAATGGCTAAAATGCACATGAAAAAGATGTTCAGCTTCACTAGCTATTAGGAAATACAAATCAAAACGAAGATGAGATACCACCATTCACACTGATTAGAACAGCCACTATTAAAGAAACAAGAAACTGCATGTGGTAGAGAGGATGTGGAGAAAGAGAAACACTAATTCACTACTGGTGGGAACGTACAATAGTACAGCTGTTGTGGAAGACAGCTTGTTGTGGTTTGGCAGTTCCTCAGGAAGCTAAATATGATCTGGCAATCCTGCTACCTAGGTATATACCCAAGAATTCAAAGCAGGGATGCAAACAGACATTTACACACTGATGTTGATAGCAGCACTATTCACAACTGCCAAAAGATGAAAACAACCCACCCAGGTGTCCATCAACTGATGAGCGGCTAAACCAAGTGTGATATAAACACACAGAGGAACATTATTCAGCCGTAAGAAGGAATGAAGTCTTGATGCATGCAACAACATGGATGAACTTTGAGAGCATTATGTTAAGTGAAATAAGCAAAACACAAAAGAACAAATATTGTATGGTCTCACTAATACGAACTAGTTATAATGAACAAAACTCATGGAGTTAAAAATCTAGAGTTCAGGTTAGCAGGAGAGAGAATGAAGGTTGGGAACGAGGAACTGATGCCTAATTTGTACAGAATTTTTCATTGGATTGATTGTAAACATTTGGAAATGGACAGAGGTGATGGTAGCACATAATTGTGGGTGTAATTAATAGCACTGAATTATGGGTGTGATTGTAGTTGGAAGGGCAAGTTTCGGGTTGTGCATGCCATTAGAAGGAAAGGTAGAGAATAAAACATGGGCCCGGATAATATTGTGAACCCTGTTGTCCATGAGGCTTGTGGTTGATAATAACAAATAAAAGTATGTTCTTCCATGAACTAGAACAAATGTACGTCACTATTACAAGATGTTAATAATAGGGTGGTGTACGGGAAAAGATACAACTTATGCAAACTATGAACAGTTAACAGTAGTATTGTAACGTTCTTTCATGAGCAGTAATAAATGTATCACACCAATGCTAGGGGTCAATAATGGTGGGGGGAGGGATAACGGGTATGGGATGCTTTGGGGTTTTGTGGGGTTTTTTTGAGTAATGGAAATGTTCTAAATGTTCTACATCTACAATTGAGTGTGGTGATGAATGCACAGCTATATGATGGTACTGTGAACCACTTTATCAGCCACTTTGTTTATATACTTAGGATGAATTGTATGGTATATGAATATATCTCAATAAAACGGCCAAAAAAAAAAGAGAAGAGCCTAATATTATTTTAAAATGAGTTATTATTTTTGCTTGAGGTCATCCATTAAAAATTGGTCTATATTCAATAAGATCAACAACCAATTCAGTTACTTTTTCTCTAAAGTGTGTTTTGTACTAATTCCTCAAGAAGAGAAGTGAGTTCCATGATCAGTTCAGTTTGGGAAATGCAAAGCTAACAAGAGGCTTCTCAGAGCTTTTCAAATGCTAAATAAATATATAGTGACTATTGTGATTCTACCAGAGACAGGGAGAATGGAGTATAATATGCATTGCACTGGTTTGAAAGGATGTATGTCTCCTAGAAAAGCCATGTTTTAATCAAAATCCCATTTCATAAAGGCACAATAATCCCTATTCAATACTGTATGCCCGAAACTATAATTAGATCATCTCCCTGGATGATGTGATTTAATCAAGAGTGGTTGTTAAACTGGATTAGGTGATGACATGTCTCTACGCTTTTGGGTGGGTCTTGATAAGTTTCTGGAGTCCTATAAAAGAGGAAACATTTTGGAGAATGAAGGAGATTCAGAGAGAGCAGAGCAGAATGACATAGCCACGAGAAGCAGAGTCCACCAGCCAGTGACCTTTGGAGATGAAGAAGGAAAATTCCTCCCGGGGAGCTTCCCGAAACAGGAAGCCAGGAGAAGAAGCTGGCAGATGATGCTGTGTTCGCCACGTGCCCTTCCAGATGAGCGAGGAACACTGACGGTGTTCGCCATGTGCCTTCTCACTTGAGAGAGAAACCCTGATCTTTCCCTGGATGGATGCCTTTGATTGGACATTTCTATAGACTTGTTTTAATTGGGACATTTTCTCAGTCTTAGAACTGTTAACTAGTAACTTATTAAATTTCCCTTTTAAAAAGCCATTCTGTTTCTGGTATATTGCATTCCAGCAGCTAGCTAGCTAGAACATGCATGTTTCCCAAACTTATTTGACCTTGGAAACTTTCTTGTGGACATCCTACATAGCTGGTGTCATGGTGCCCACTGGAATGCTGGATTAGGTAGTGAAGGGTCATCTGGGGGTTCTCCAGGACACTGGCTGCTCAGAAGCCGACCTTGCCTGGGGGAGCAGTGAGAATGCTTTATGACAAGTGCTGAATGTGGGACCCACCTTTAGCAGCTATGAAGTTCTTTTCACAGCATGCATCCCTTATTATTTTTTTCTCTCTAGGTTTTAATACCCTCTTCTTTCTGGTTTTTCTTTTCTTTGGAACTGATTGTTTTCCTTTATGGTACATGGTTTTATTGTATGCATTAAAAAAGTTAGGCCTGAAATTTTTTGTTGAACGAGGTGAGACATATGTAAATAGTAACTAACTCTGCTGAGCCCACTCTAGAGCTCTGGCTCACCACCTCTATCTTTTTCTTACGTGGGAGCCTGACACAGTCTTCAGACAGCCTGCTCTGGCCTGTCTAGCTGGACATGGTCAAGGATAAGTGTCTGAGCTGGGCCATACAGGCCGTCCTTTGGAGAGATTCCGTGTGTCTCCTGAGGGGAAGAAATTGGCTCCTTTCAGCAGGCTGCTCCTGGCCTCAAGATGGACGCTTGTCTGGGCCGTGCCCACGGCTCCCGAGTCACCCAGCAGACACTGACCGCAGGCTCGATGGCCTGACCATTCCCACATCAGGGCTCCCTCCCACCCAGATAAGCGTCCGTCCTCTGCTTTCTGTCCTGGAAGACACTCAGCCAGCTCAGGCCTGAGAGCCTGGGGGTAGAGGGAGAAGAGGCTGTCCGCTGTGCTTCCTATCTAGGAAAACCCTCCTGGTTTACCACCCCAGCCTCCTGCTTCCTTGAGTAGGGGCTGCCTTCAGGATGGGATTTCAGAGGCATCCTGCCCTTCCTCCACAAAACCTCTACCATTTCTAATCTTAATTTCTGTAACAGAACAAAGAGCCTCTCTTCCCATACTTAGAGTTCAAACTTGGAATTTAAATACCTGTGGGAAAGGGGCCCTTAGTATTTAAATGCCCTGAACTGGAAATACCTCAAAGCGTATATGGGGGGAGATGGGTGAGGGGGCTTTTGGGAGACTGGAGCTTGGCTGGGGAGGTGGCAAGCCAGCCCTGGGGAGAGGAAGTCACCCAAGGGGAGTGGGTCCAGGCTGTGAAAGTCAGACTTGCCCCCTTCATCTTTACTTAGGTCGGCACTGAGAAATACGACACATGGATCCTGATCCAAGTAAAACGTGTGTCTCACTGGAGGCTGAGTTCACGCCAGTTTCCTCAAAGACCAGACCTCACTGGCTTTTCTCACCTTCCCACACATCTCTGCATTCCAGCACCAGGAGGTATCTGCCCAGAGACCATTACCTTCCCCCAGCTTCTCCGGGAGTCTAGGCTCTTGGCTGCCCTCTCATCCCCCTTTGGCGGGGTTTGTCCCTCCAGCCCAGCCTCTCCCTGCTTCCTCCCCACGGCTGTGTTCTCCTTCTCTCCCCTCTCCCCTCTCCCAGGGGCTGGTCAACATTGGCGGCTCAGGCCCCCTCTGGGCCAGCCCTGAGCTAGGGGGCCAAGCCAACAGGGCAGGCAGGCTCCCGCCCCCATCCCCATTCCACCCTGGCCCGGTAGGCTGAGAGCCTCGGAGGCCCAGTGCCCAGGCCTGCTGGGGCGCTTCTGCTGGCCATTCCCAGGCTGCCCGGCTCAGCGCAAACGCCCCGCGGGCACCCACAGCCACGCCTGCCTTCAGGAAATCACAAAACCAGAGAGGCATGGCCTGGGAAATGCCCTTGATCTACACAGGGTAAGGCTCGATAGCGGTAAACTGGGGTTCAGGGATGGGCTCCACAGGTGGGGGACACAGTGAACTGTGCACATTAAGCAATTGTGTGAATATATACATTTTCCAGGGAGGGCAGTCAGGATTCTCTCCCACCCTCACCCCAGGTATTAGGAACAGGAGAGCCAGAACACAGAGTTCAAATCCTGCCTCTGATCCCGGACAAACCACTCTTCTGTGCCTCAGTACCCTCACATGCAAAACGGGGATAATGATAGAAAACTACCGCACACTTGAGAATTAAATGGGAGAAAATATGCAAAGCACTTAGAGCAGTGTCTGTGTTTGCTGTTACCTTTTCCTAATTTTATAGGTGAGGAAATTGCCACCCAAATGAGGTGAAGTCTTGACTGCAGGCAGTGTCATGTGCCAGACACTGGCCACATTTGGCAAGCTTGCCCTGGGAAGGGTGAGGCTCACTGTGGTGGGGAAGTCACTTTACCCTGGGCCTCCAGGGAATCCCCCTCAAGCTCAGACTTCCCCTCCCCTTCTAATTTGCTCAGGAAAAGGCGGTTAGCTGGAAAAGCAAACCTTCAAAGGCAGTAAAAAGATCAGTGGTTGCAGAGGTTCAGGGGGAGGGAGGGATGAAGAGATGGAGCCCTAGGTATTTTTAGGGCAGTGAAACTATTCTGCACAACACCATAATGGCGGCTGCATATGACCCATTGTTCAAAACTCATAGAACTACATATACTAAGAGTGGGCCCTAATGGGAGAGAAGGACTTCAGTCAGTAATAATGCAACAATATTAATGATCTGTTGTAACAAAAGTACTACCCTAATGCAAAATGTTAATAACAGGGGGAACTAAGTGTGGGGAGTTCAAGGGAACCCGCTGTGCTCGCGCTGCAATTTTTCTGTCAACCTAAAGCTGCTGTAAAAAAAGTTTATTATTATTATTACTTTTTTTTTTTTTTTTACATGGATAGGCCGGGAATTGAACCCAGGTCTCTGGCATGGCAGATGAGAACTCTGCCACTGATCCACCATTGCACCGCCCTATTATTGTTTTTAAAAGGTGGTTTGAATCAGATTTTTGGAGCGTTAAACAGAGCTTCTTCACTTAGACAACCTGGTCGTACTTTAATAAAAGGTTTAATTATCTTCAGGGGAGTAACTCTCTAGCTGGGCTAGCTCTGCCACTATCTGCCCTCTTCCTGCCCTCCTCCTGCCCTCTCCTGCCGCGGGAGAGCACAGCCTTCCCTCCCATGCCAGACTCAGAGGACCGCAGCCAGTGACACACCCACCCGGGCCCTCCTCTGAGGACACAGCTCTCCCAAATACCCCAATGAATGGCTCCTTTAAGCTTCTGGCCCCCGGAGGGCGGGGGGCAGATGAATTCACACAGGGCCATGTCAGTAAGTTTCCAGAACTCTGCTCCCCAGCCTCTGCCCATGCCATGGAGGTCAGCTCTGTGCAAGGGCCGCAGCTGCTGGGCCCCATCCTGGGGGTGTGGAGTGTGGGGGGGGGGTTACTAATACTTGTGCCTGCTGGCAGTTTTCCCAAGAGCTGAGCATAATATTTACTGAGACGAGCATAATATTTGTTGCATGTTTTCTCCTTCTTCACCTTCCTCTATTGCTGTCCTTTTTCCATGAAAGGAGGCTTGTGTGCCTTTGGACCTTCCCAAAAGCTGTGATGGACATGGGTCTCGTTTGCCTAAGTCCTGGTACAGCCCCAGTGGGGCAGATGTTCAGTGAATCCAAACACACACACACACACACACACACACACACACACCTCTCTTAACTCTAAACTCCCTCCCCCTTCCCCACCTTGCCCTTCCCCCTGCTGCTTCCCCTCCCTTCCGTCCCTCTCCTCTTTGTCTGCCCCCCTCCCTCCAGTCATCCTCAGGGACTCAGTGCCACCCCTGTGCTCCCTCCTGTGTTCTCACACTGCACTCCACCTGACCCTATCACGGCCCAATCAAACTCATATTTGCCCATTTGATCGACTGTTTCCACCACTGGGCCATGTGACCCCTGAGGGCAGGACTTCTGGCACGAATGATCAAAAAGGACAGGACACAGGTGGGTACCCAGAGCACCTGGGGTGCACGTGAGAATTAAGGTCTGCCCTTGAGCAATGGGGGAATAGGAGGCAGAGGGGACTTGGAGATGAATGAAGGGCCTAGAATGGAGAGGACTGGCTGGATGTGGGGAGGGGAAGCAGAAGCAAGAGTTTTATGTAGAGAAAAGACTGTGTTTTGTTTTCTTTTGCTCTGCCTGTAGTAGCCACACAATAAGCTGAACGAAGGAGACAGGGGAGACAACTGTCTGGCCTGGGCCTCCAGGGCCCCTGGGCCCAGCAAGGGGTCTCAAGAATGCCTGGCAGTTGAATGGAGTCCTGAGCTGGTTTGACTGGCCCAGCGAGCTGGAAGCAGCCTTCGGACATACACTAGTAAAGGACCACATGCCTTATCCAAAGGGGAGGAACGGTGGCAAAATGGCCTCAACAATATCTCTGTTTTCGCATGCTCTTCCAGAACCTTGCCACTCCCCATCAAGAGGGAGATTCCTTGTCCCCTCCCCTTGAACCTTGCCAGGTCCCTGTCTGTGTCAATTCAGATGCCATGGGATTTCTAAGGCTGGTTAAAGTGCGCGCTCTCTCTTTCTTTCTCTCTCTCTCTCTCTCTCTCTCTCTCACACACACACACACACACACACACACACACACACACACACACACACACGTGTGTGTGCACGCACGCGTCCTGCTCACCCTGCGTCTTCCCAGCCCTGGCACCAGACATAGGGGGAGGGAGGCTTCGGGGGACCCCTGACCTAGCCCCTGTCTAGCCACAGCCAGGGGAGAGGCCCTGCGAGTCACCCAGCTGAGCCCAGGTACCCTTCAGAACCGTGAGGGATAAGGATAATTATCCATTAAGTTTAGGGTGGTTTGTTACACAACAGACCCAGGTACAGCAATACGGGGACCTTCCAGAAATCTGTGCCTGGGAGTCAGAACTTTGATCCAGGGACCATAAGGTGCAGCAGCTACCAGAGACTCCCCCTATGGGGACCCCAGCAGAAACACAAATCCACATGGACAGATGCCAGTGCCTGGGTGTCTGTGCCAAGGGGCCCAGTGTGCCCAGGCATTCCAGGGTCCCCAGGGCATCCCTGGATCCCAGGTGCACTCCATGCCCTCCTGAAGAGGGCTCTGGACCGGTGCCTGGAATGGGAAGCTGAGGAGACAACAGGCCTTTGCCATCAAGGATGCTTTTTCCACAAAGCAGGGGAGGGCCCCATCTCCTTCCTTTGTGTAGCGACTCCTGGGGCTGGTTGGCAGGGGGCGGAGCTCCTCTCCCACAACATCAGACATCCCAGCAAGGCTGCCGCCCTGACTCTGTTTTCTCCTTTCTTATGCTGTTCACTCATGACCGTGGCTGGGGTTAGGCTGAAGCAAGACTGGAAAGCCTGTGGACTTTGCCTCCAGCAATTTACTGACTAATGACAGCTGATAGTATTTTCCCACCTCCCATTTTAGGATCCTCTCCTCACTGGCTGCCTCCCTGCACCAATGCCGGCATTCTGTGCCCTGGATGCTCGATGATCCCTTCTGTGCCCCTCTACTTGGTGTTTCCTTATCTCTCCCTGACTCTTCCTCTAGATCAGTGGTTCTTCAACTGCGACCATTTTTTGTCCCCCAGGGGACATTTGGCGCTGTCTAGGGACATTTCTGATTGTCACACTAGGATCGGTTGTCAAACTAGGATGCTGTACAGCATCCCTGGCCTGATCCCACGAGATGCCAGTGTGTCTGCTGCACAACATCCCACAATACGGAGGACAAGCCCCGCCCCAACCCTCAACAGAGAATTAACCAGCCTGAAATATCAGTGCCAAGGTTGGGAAATCCTGCTCTATCTCAAATCTTGCTTGTCCTGGGTCCCATTCCATTAGTAGTCTGTCCCTTTGCTTTCCATGGTGACGGCTAGATAAATGATCAATGGTTACATCGAGGCAATGCATTTAATTGAGGCCAGGTACCTGCCCTCAAGGGATGGATCTCTCAGCGGGAAAGTTCAGCTCCCAGCAGCCCAGGGAGGAAATAAGATATACTCTCAGGCAGCTGCGAGGCTTCGCTTTTGAAGGCAGCGGAAGGAACCACCCTCTTGAAAAGCCAAATAGGGACAGTCCCCCTCGGGAGCTGAGCAGGGAGGGGGTTCTCTAGAGGAAGTGGACACCCTGCTAGCAAGCCAGCCTGAGATGGTGGCTGATGAGTCACAGTGATAACTCCACTTATGTTACTCATTTCACGGTCTGGCAGCAGCCCAGAAAAGCATATCTCCAAACTGGAACTCCCCACACATGCACTACCACTTTTCATTGACACCAGCGGCTAGGAGAGAAGGGGATAAAGATCTCAGGAGTGACTCACATCCCAACCCTTAACGATATGGAGGTCCTGGGCCTCTATAAACTACATCAGAACCAGGAGCAAGGGTAAAGGATCCCAAGGAAGTGTTTCCTTTGCCTTCCCTTTCCCGATGCTCCACCTCTGGGAAAAGGGCAGGCAAGGAAGCTGAGGCCTGCTGCTCACACTTTCCTGCTCTGAATTTCGGTGGCAGCTGCAGGGCTCTGGGAAGGGAGGTGGCCGACCTACCTCTGGACCACGAGGGAGCAGCCAGTTGCAGACTTCAGCTTTGCACCCCAGTTCCCGTGGCTCTGAACTGTCACTCCTGCTGAGTTTTCTCACCAGCACTCCAGAGGAGGAAGCTTTCTGTGGCTGCCTTCCCACCAGGAGGTCAACGCCAACCCCACTCCCCCTAGTTGCTGCTGCCATCACAGAGGAGAAGAGGAGGTGGAGACTTGCCCTGAACTGCCAACTCCAGTCCTAAATTTCTACTCCTCAAGGATGCTCCTCCCTCAACTTCTGGAGGAACGGGGGCAGGGGGGCAGGGAACAATACCTATTTTCCTTGATTTTCTGCAATTACAGTGCTGAACTAAAGAGAAAAGGTCCCCCTGTGGCTGGGGTAGCAGAAGGCGGGAGAAAGATCATATAGTGAATTGGCCAACAAGCACAAATGTTGGTGATTTTCTCACTCTGACCCTAATCCCCAGAGAGATGGGGAAACTGTAAGAGGTCCTGGGCCTCTCAGTCAGTTGGTTTCAGAGTTCTCCACCTTGTGGAAAGAAGGAAGCAAATGCCACCACTGTTACCATTTCACAGATGGGTAAGTGGATTCTTATGTCTGAAAATCATAGAGGTACATGGATGCAAGCATGTTGCTGAGTGGAAAGCGCCCAAGCTTATGGAGGAAAGGGCCCTCTGGCCCCCTGGGGAGAGGACCAGAAAGAAAGGCCATGGATGACCCCTATTGGGGTTGGGAGAAAAACCAAGTTTCTTGGACTTTCTCCCAAACATTGCCTTCTCCTATGTCACAACTCTTCCCCAAATTTCAGTGGTTTTCCATGTAAAGTGCTAAAGCTGGAACCCAGTCAAAGTATTCAAGACCCTCCATAATCTGGCTCCATCTCACCTTTCTAAACACATTTCGTAATTCTCTACTCCAGTGACATTCTCTCCCCAAAGGCCTTCCACTTGCATTTATTAGGCTTTTACTATGTGTCAGCCTCTGGTGTGTTGCACTTTACATGCATTATTTCATTTTATCCTTACAACCCTCTAAGGTGGGTACTATTACTATTCCCCAGTTTATGGATGAAGTAACTTAGCTTTGAAGAAGACAGCAATTTACCCAAAGTGACAGAGCTAGTAAGTGACAGAGTCAAGAGTTCAACCCCTGACAGACGGATGCCCAAGTCCTTGCTCTTAACTCTGATACTGATACGTATTGATTGATGTGCCTTGCTTGACTCTGTGCTCTCCCACCCTGTGGAGAGCGACTGATGGGAGCTAGGATCCCAAGACCCAAATAAGGCTATGCTGTCTAACCCAGCAGCCACTGGTCACATGTGGCTATTAAAATTACAATTAAATTGGACAGGCAATGGTGGCTCAGCAGGCAGAGTTCTTGCCTGCCATGCTGGACACCTGGATTCGATTCCCAGTGTCTGCCCATGCAAAAAAATATATATATATTTACAATTAAATTAAATTGAATTAGAAATTCAGTTCTTCAGTGGCATTAGTCACAATTCATGTGCTCTATAGCCATATGTGGCTAGAGGTTACCAAATCAGACGGTACAGATATAGGACATTTTCATCATTGTAAAAACCATTCTACTGGACAACGCTGGCCTAGAGTCTGTCTCACAGCACACCTGGTGACCAGGCCATTTCTTTCCAGGCCAGGTGCACATGGTGCTGACCACCCTCAATACAGGGCTTCATTGTCCACTTAGTACGGCTGGCCAAGATGCCACCAGAACTCATAGAACACAAGGCCCTTCATTGCAGGAATCCTCAAGATGGGAGCTCTTTTGTGGCTGATACTACTGAGTGGCTGATGCTGACCTCAGAGGGGAGATGTTATTGTCCACAAATAATAGAGCTGAAGCTGCCTATGTAGAGGTGAACAGCAGCTGCCATGGTGGGTAACAGATCCTAGAGTCAAAGGCTGTTGGGAGTAGTGGGCATTAGGAAAGGCTCATCTGACCCTCTCATCTAAGATTTGAGGCCACACGGGATGTGGCCTGGCCCCGGCCACAGGAAGCCAATGAGAAATTTGTACAGCACCTTGATAAGCAAAAAGCCACCCTGACTCAGAGGCCATGGGCAGGAGGCTGGAACCTTGGCTACACCTTCTGCACCCCTGCGGCTTCAGAGGAAAGTGTATGGAAGAGAAGGGAGATTCTTACCGAGATGGTTCCCAGAAGCAGGAGCAGCCAAGGAGAAATTTGTCCTTCAGGCATCAATGAGGCTAGAGGCCCACTGTGTGACTGCCAAGGCTGGGGCCAGTCAGGGCAGGGCCTGAGCAAAATAGCAGGTGAGAGCTTCATCCCTGCCCTTGTGATGGCACAGCAAGGGAAGGAGCTGGGAACATGGGCAGTAGCTACTGGGAAAAGCTGGGAGAGAACATTCATTTAACCTCAGAAGAGGCGCTGAGATGAAATGACACTTCACACACAGACACAACACTTGCTCCAGGAGGTTGGAAGGGGCTGGGTGGTAAGGGTGGCACTGCAGCTAGTGATGAAGCATTGCTTTAAAGAAAAGGAAAGGATTTACTTTCTCAATCAAACCAACTAATACCTATTTTCCAATCTTTTTTTTTTTTTTTTAACTATTTTTTGAAAGCTACCTGAAAACTCTAATAGAGGGGATGTACTGCCCCAATCAAGTTGGCTGAGTGAGATGCTTCAAGGTTCCATCCCCCACAGAAGTTCTGAACAACCAGCAAGTGCTGCAGAAACATGTTTCTCAAAGCTCCAGAAAAGTCAAAAGATTGTAGTGACAAGGCAAGTGCTGAATCAAGAAAAAGCTACTTAAAAGTGATAGAAACTTGGGTGCACAGGTAGTTCAGTGGTAGAATGCTCACCTTTCATTCAGGAGACCCGGGTTCGATTCCTGGACCATGCACCCCCCCGCCCAAAAAAAAAAAAAAAAAAAAAAGTGGTAGGATTTCTAGGAGTCCTGGTTGGCCTCTTCCCAACCCTTCACCAGCTCTGTGCTCCCAGCGTGTATTCCTGGTCCTAGTTCCAAGGGAGCAGAATAATCCTTGTGCATATACTGGGAGCACATATGTCTGACCTAATATCTCTGGTGGCAGCCTGAACTTTCCTTGTGTGTAGAAGGCGGCTCACAGAGCTCTTCTATTAAACACTGGGAGAGTAGTCAAGTGGCTGCCTGGGGCAAGAGATTGCTAGCTGTAGGACATTTACTGCAGTGTCTGGACCATAAGGAAACTGTTTCCTAGGAAAGAGAGGACATTTGTATTCATGTAAGTGGGGAAATTCCTAGGGCTGCACAGGTATGTCCAAGAAAAGGTGCATGTGCAGGTAGCTCCAGGGCTCCTTTACGTTTTGGCCTGGAGCTGTTCTCTAAACTCATTTTATGGATAAGTTCTGAAAGAGAGTGCTTGCTCAGGACAATGTGCAAAGACTGGGAAAGGAGTTTTCTTTTTTTTCTCTTCTAGCTCTTGGCATTCAAGGAAAGCTCTGTCATAAAATTAACTGGGTACAAGCTTATGGAACAGATGCCTCAGAATCTAAAATCCAGCAATAACACTGTAAAATATCAAAATGTCCAAGTTCCAACAAAAGATTACAAAACACAGGGCAGTGCGAGGGTGGCTCAGTGGCAGAATTCTCGCCTGCCATGCCAGATGCCAGAGACCCAGGTTCAATTCCTGGTACCTGTCCATGCAAAAAAAAAAAAGATTTAAAACATACAAAGAAATAGTAAGTGATAATCAAGGCAAAGGAGAAATGAAAGCATTAGAAACCAATAATGAGAGGGCTGGACCTGAGGCATTCCACACAAAGACTTTAAAAAAATGGTTCTAAATATTCTCACAGAACTCAAGGAAAACATGGACAAAGAATTAAAGGAATTCAGGAAAACAACAAATAAACACAAACATTATCAACAGAGAGATGAAAATTATGAAAAGGAACCAAACAGAGCTGAAGATCACGGTAACAGAAATCACAATTGCCTGGTGGGGTTCAACAGCAGATTGTAGCTGGCAGAAGAAGAATCAGCAAAGTTAAAGCTAAGGCAATTGAAATCACCTAGACTGAGGAGCAGATAGGAGAAAGAATGAAGAAAAGTGAACAGAGCCTGAGAAACCTGTAGGATACCATAAAGTGTTCCAATATACACATTGTGGGAGGCTCAGGAAGAGAAAAAAGAGAGAAAGAACAGAGACTACTCAAAGAAATAATAGCTGAAAACTCCCCAAATTTAACGTCAGACATGAAAATATACATCCAAGATGATCAATGAATTCCACATAGGATAAACCCAAATAGACCCATACCACAACATATTATATTCAGACTGTCGAATGCCAAAGATAGAGAATTCTGAAAGGCATAAGAGAGAAGCAACATGTCACATATAAGGGAACCTCAATAAGACTAAGTGCTGATTTCTCTTGGGAAACCATGGAGGCAAAAAGACAGTGGGATTATATATTAAAAGGGGTGAACGCAAAGAATGGCCAACCAAGAAATCTTTATCTTGCAAAACTGTCTTTCAAAAATCAGGAAGAGTCCGAGTGATGCCCCAATGAATCCCAGAGTGATTTGATCAGTGACTGGAAAAGTATTTGCAAGCCCCCTTCGGGGAATGGTGAGAGTGGGGAGAAATTCAACTTCCCCAAGTTGAATTCTTGATATTCTCACAAGCAGTGTGGACAACCAAAGCTATAGACTGAGCCCCCAGTTTTTGGGGTTTGTTCATATGAAACTTAACCTCACAAAGGATAGGTCAAGTCTACTTAAAATTTAGGCCTAAGAGTCACCCCCAAGAGAGCCTCTTTTGTTGCTCAGATGCGGCCTCTCTCTCCAGCCAACATGACGAGCAGTCTCACCACCCTCCCCCTCTCTGCGTGGGACATGACTCCCAGGGGTGTGGACCTTCCTGGCAACGTGAGACAAAGATCCTGGAATGAGCTGAGACTCAGCATCAAGGGACTGAGAAAAACCCTAGAATGAGCTGAGAATTAACATCAAGGGATTGAGAGAACCTTCTTGACCAATGGGGGAAGAGTGAAATGAGACTAAGTGTCACTGGCTGAGAGATTCCAGAGTTGAGAGGTTATCCTGGAGGTTATTCTTATGCATTAAGTAGATATCACCTTGTTGTTCAAGATGTAGCGGAGAGGCTGGAGAGAACTGCCTGAAAATGTAGAGCTGTGTTCCAGTAGCCATGTTTCTTGATGATGATTGAACAATGATATAGCTTTCACAATGAGACTCTGTGAATGTGAAAACCTTGTGTCTGATGCTCCTTTTAGCTACTATATCAACAGAAGAGTAGAACATATGGAATAAAAATAAATAATAGGGAGAACAAATATTAAAATAAATTTAGTTTGAAATGCTAGTGGTAAATGAAAGCGAGGGATAAGGGGTATGGTATGTATAATCTTTTTTTCTCTGTTATCATTTTATTTCTTTTTCTGTTGTCTTTTTGTTTCTTTTTCTAAATCAATGCAAATGTTCTAAGAAATGATGAATGTGCAACTATGTGATGATATTAAGAATTACTGATTCTATATGTAGAATGGAATGATATCTTAATGTTTTGTACGTTAATTTTTTTAATTAATAAAAAACGTTAAAAAAAAATCAGGAAGAGGTTCAGACCTTCCCAGATAAAGGAGTCTGTCATCACTAGACCAACCCTACAAGAGATGCTAAAGGGAATTCAGCAGGTTAAAAGGAAAGTGTACTAGGAGATAGATAAAAGCCAGATGAAGAAATAAATATCTCCCGTGAGAGTAATAACATGGGTAAATATAAATACCAGTACTATATATTTGGTTTGTAACTCCATTTTTTACTTCCTATAGGCTCTAAAAGGCAAATGCATAAAATGTAATGATAAATCAATGATTTGGGACTCATAATGTATAACATGAATTTGTGACAAAAACTACTCAAAAGAGGAGAGACGAAGGGATACATGAACATAGTTTGTGTATACTATTGAAGTTAAGTTGTTATTAAACAAACGAGAATGTTACTAATTCAGGATGTTAAATTCAAGCCCGGTGGTAATTACAAAGAAATATCAGAGAATATACAAACTCACACGCAGAATTTAGAGTGCAGGTGGCCAGGGATGGGGGTAGGGGAAATGGAGACTTCATGTATGGTGGGTATAGGGTTTCTGTGGGGGAAACAGGAAGTTTTGGGTGGTATAGGGTGTTGAGGACACCACAACAGCATGGGTGATGAGAAATTCCACTGAATGGTATGTTTGGTAGTGATTGAGATGGGAAGGATTATATAGTATATATGTTTCCACAATTTTAAAAAAAGGAAGGAGCAACTTAAGAGACAATGGCAATTAAATATAATATGTGATCTTAGATAGGATCTAATAAGGGAGAAGAAAAAGTCTAGAAGGACATTTTTGAGGTATGTGAAAAAATTGGAATGTAGACTGTAAGCTTCATATTAAATTATTATGCCTTGATAACAGCAGGCAAGGTGGTTACATACATGGATATCCTTGTGTTTAGAATATGTACATGGCAGCATTAATTCAGGGAGCAGGATATATACAATCCACACTTGTATTCAGAAAATGGATTGATAGACAGATAGATGGAAGGGCAGACAGATGGACTGCCAGATTAATGGACAGATGGAATGATATGGAAAATGTGGCAAAATGTTCAGTGGATGGATCTGGGTATCTAGGGAGAGAGGGGTATGCTGAGAGTTCCCTGCATGGGGTTTGTATTATTTTTGTCACTGGCATGTAAGTTTGAAAGTATTTCAAAGTACAGAGCTGTTTTTTTTTAAAACAGACTAAAAAAATTCCAGTAGAGGGGAAACACTTGACCAGTACCCTTCAAAACTGTCAGGCCATTAAAGCAAGGGAAGACTGAGAAACTGTCCTAGTCAGAGGAGCTGAAGGAGACGTGATGAACAAGTATAACGTGGTGTCCTAGATGAGGTCCTTGAATGGGGCAGGAACATTAGGTAAAAACAAAGGAAATCGGAATGAAACATGGATTTTAATTAATAATAATGTATCAACACTGGCTCATTAATTGCAACAAGCATATCATACTAATGAATATTAATAATAGAGAAAACTGGGTGTGGAGTACATGGGAACTCTTGCTACTGTTGTCTCAATTTTTTTTGTAAATCAAAAACTGTTCTAAAAAATAAAGTCTATTAAAATAAAAAAGACACCGGCTATCTTAAAAAAAATTTTAGTTGAAGTGCATGACTCTGCCCCCTTTATGTTTATGATCTCCAAATATTTCTCCTTGCTTCTGGGTGTTACACTCTGGATGTTACCCAAATACGGGCCTCAGATTTGCAATTTCCACTTCCACTGAGATTATGAGCTTTATAGGGACAAAGATCTGACTTCCAAAGTAGCTTTATTTCCTTTTCCCCATCCTCCTCTCTCTCTTCCACAATCTGGCAAAGAGCCTTTTCACATAGCTGGACTCGATAACAATCACTGCCCCTGGAATTTGTGCCAGTATGTTTTGCCTATATTAATATAATTTCTTACCACAGCCCTGGGGAAGAAGTGTTACTATTATTCACATTTTATAGGAGGAAATCGAGGTTCAGAGAAGTCAGGTTAGTAAGCAGTGTGGGGAGCAGAGTCTGGAAACTCTGTTTTCTAACATACTTTCCCCGCCGGCCTGCCCTTGGCCCCTCTCTCCACAATCTGCTGAGCTGGGCTGTGGAGAGGGGTGCCATGCAGCCAAACACCTCCCACCTGGTGTCTGCATGACTCTAGGGGCAGAGACAGTATCATCCACTTCTGGGGGGGCCCAGAGGACATTTGTGAGGTTACAGTGAAACGGGGCTGTGTCCGTTTCAACAGCTTTGGCAGCCTTGGGCTGCCCCCCATGAAGTTAGGGGTCTGTGGGCACATGTGACCTGGGCCTTTTGAGTCCTGGTAGCAGCCACTCTTACCTGTGAGCTGGGAGGTGCTGGGGGAGGGGGCAGTGGAGAAAGCTTGACAGCAGCCCAGGGAAAACTACCAGTGGTTAGAGGAGCCGTCTTTGAATTATCTGGGCCCCTTGGGGCCATACCAAGTGGCAATCACCTGTAAGAATACACTTGCCACCAGGCAATTACAGAGCCACATTTAGCTGCACGCCTCACGCAGGGCCAGCCCGCTGAGGCTCAGTCTGGCTCTCTAATCCTTCCTCCAGATGGGCAGATTTTTCTTCCCCGAGTGTTCTTAGCACAGCTATGTTCTGCACTGCAGATGGCTCATTGTCTGAGCAGAGTTCCGCAAACACGGTTTGAATTACTTTTGCTGATGCTTCAAAGCTGAGCTTTCTGGGAAAGTGGGTAGAGTTTGTAGAGTAACCATTGCTGGGCAGCACAGTTGAGGCTGGCAGGGCCTTGAGAAAAATACAAGTCCAAGGATACCACCCACCCAGCTTCACTTGGTGAACTGAGTGAGTCTCGGGGCAGAAAGCCAAGTTGGTACAGAAAGTGCTTTGAGAACTTCACCTCCACATTTCTCAGCACAGCCTTCCGGCAACTTCAAGGGAGCATGGGGTTATGAAAAGAGGGGAGCATGGGGTTATGAAAAGAGGGGAGCATGGGGTTATGAAAAGAGGGGAGCATGGGGTTATGAAAAGAGGGCAGGATTTTTTTTTTTCATGGAATTACAGGGTCACATTTTAATTCCTGAATTTTACAGTTCAGCATTAATATCACCACATGTATACAAATGGTGTAAAACAAGTACAGTGGTATTTTTAATACAGAATAAACATCTGTTTTATGGAAAAACTATACTTCATATCTACACAGACAGCCCATCTTTTCCAAACAATAGCCAAAATGGAAATTAACTACAAAATCTCCAAAACAGGGGAAACTGCTTCAGTTTAAGCTATTCCAGGAAAAATGGACCCATTAACACATTACAAGGGTGATCTAAAGATTGTAGCTGGAATTACTGTCTTTAGCTTTTCTTTTACCAAATTAAATTGTAGTTTGGGGATATTTTTCTCACTTCAGCATGATCTCAGATCGTAGAGAACAAAACTAACATTAAAATACTTACAGTTAACTTGCTATTCTAAAAATAAAACCTCAACTGTTTGCCTCAATTTATTATTTTAAATTCATTACGTACATGGAATGTGCTTTCATTCTTAAAAAAGCAGCTTTCATATTACACCCTTGTTTATTGAAAAGCTTCATTTGCTACATGTTGACTCTGACACTTCGTACTGTTTGGTCCAAAATGGTTTCTAGATATTAAATACCATTTAATTCAGCACTATCTTTGAATGTTAGTCTTTATAAATTAAAACATGCCTGCTGCTCTGGAGAGAGAGAGAATTTTACTAACAAAGCAGAAAGTTATTTCAAAGTGCCTTCCATGAGACTGTACTGGTAGGTAGTTGTAAGCATTTTGTTTTATCCATTATCATGTTTGTAAAGAAATCCTTTTGGAACACTATCGTACTGATTCTTGGCATCTGTTAGCTCTAAAAGTGCTGATTTTAAAATTACGTTTACAGAAATATCCATTTTGAATCCAGCTTGCTTATCTTTGTCAAAACACATACCGAAAATTCTTGGTGTAGAAAACTTAACATGCACTTTAATATAGGGTGTACTTCTCTCCAATACCTACAAGGCTGAATTTCTGTTAAGAGTTTCAAAGAAATGGTCAGAAGGCAGGATTTTAAATCAGATTAGGATTCATTCCTTTGGCAATTTCTACCTGTGTGGATTTATGCGCAACCTCCCCTCTCTGAGCCTCAGTTTTCTTATCTGCATAGTGGGGTGAAAATATTTACTTCAGAACTGAGTTGATTACAGGAGATAATGGGATGAAAAATGCTCCAAGTTATGTACTGTATACAAGCATCAGGCTCTGTTACTATTCCATTTTAGTGATAAAAGACGCTTTAAGACAAAATCCAGCCTCAGGAATGAGGAACAGCTTTGAGTGGTTGAATGCCACATCTCAGGGATCTTCGTGGTCACTTCATTCACCCTCCTTCCTCCTCAGTTTTCGAAGAAACTGAGTGCTGGGAAGTTAAAAGACTTGCCCAAAGTCTCCCGACAAAGCTGACCAACAAAGCTGAGCCTGAGCTTGCATCTCTGGCTCCATGGGCTGGAGGCACTGCCACACCCCTGTCTCTGAAACTTCTGGTCCTCTTAGGACTTGGTGATGGTCACAGTCGGGGTGAGAGTTCAGTAAGCGGCATTTCCAAGTCTGTAATCTAACCAGGATCCTCCGATATAAAAAGGCCAAGAGAACAAAAAAGGCCGACATGGTATAAAACACCTTAAAAATTACAGGCCCGTTACTGAGAAACTTTCAAAAGGCTTACATTTAACCCTATTTTATTTGATTTGGTGCACAAGGAGGGAAATCCGCCCCAGGAACGTAAGCTTTGCTTGTTTCCTCTCCGGATGGCCTGGTAGTATTTAAACAAGACTTACATCAGGCATTCATTACTTGCAATTTGGCTCTGAAGATGTTGTTAAGCTCTGAAGTAGATATTTAGTACAGGTGTGGTGTTTACTACAGGTGTGGCAGTTGCTACATTTGTCTCTGGAGTCTCTAAAGCCCTCCAGGATTGGGTGACGTTTCCATCAACTTCCAGCCCCATTATCTTCCCTCTTCTCTAAACAATGGATTTCCACAGAGCACCCACCTTAGACACCTGGGGACGCCTGGCCTTCTTTCTTTTGGAGGGAGAGGGGGAAATGGGAGACAGAAGGTGGAAATGGGGAGCCATGCTTTCTGCAGGTGAGAACGTGCTCTGGCATCTCAGGAATCTGGGCACTGAACTTAAATCAGCTTGGTTCTGCTGCCCAGTCCTGCGTCATGGTCTCCCTCAGAGGAATTTCCTACCGGGCTCCCATGTACCTGTCCTAATGATTCACATAGCTGCCTGACATCCGTTCGGGGGTGAGAACTTTTCCAGGCCTCCTTCTCAGGAGTCTAGCTCAGGAGCTAAGCACACAAGCCCTGGACCCGCCTGAATGCATCTGCACACCAGGTCCCTACTTCAGGGGACCTTAAGCAAGTTACTAGGACCCCGGAATCTTCATCTATAAAATGGGAATTATCAAAAAACCTTAGCGTTTTCTCAAGTACAGTTTAATTTCCAGCACATAGTAAATGTTCAATCGATATTAGTTGTTATTATGAGTATTAGAATCTCCGCTAGGTAAGTGAGAAAAGGGACTACAAGATGAACTCGTTTGGGGAGCTAGCTGAAACTGGTGGCAGGAAACAAGTTTTTCGTTTACCAGAACAAATAATCTGCTCAAGCAATTACAGACCCATATTTATCATCAACAAAAATAAATCAAGGGTGGATTCTATGAGAATTTTAAATAATAGTCCCAGCCCCCACTGGGACTTCTTTGGTAGCTTTCATACTAAAGTTGGAGGACTATGGGTTCAAATCCACAGACAGCACTATATCCAGAAAAACACATCAGAACTCACCTTCAGAGAGCAAAGTTGTAGACCTTCACACTCAGCTACTCCAGTTAGCTTTACTTAAACATTCCAACTGCCTTTACAAGGAAATACACCGCTTCCTACTGTTGTGAAACCATGGTGAGCTTGTCTTGCAAACACTGAAGACTCTGTGGTAGTTGGACTTCCTCTCAGCAGTGAGCATTAGGGTCTTCTCTTCATTCACACTGAGTCACCTTCCCCTGTCCCTGAACCTCAGAGCACTGGTATCTTAAACCTGTTACTGGCCTGGAGGTGTCCTCCCACCCGGCCCTCGGCCCAGACCCTGACCATTTCACAGGCCACCTGGTGACACTGGCTCCAGAGGATACAGAGACCAATTGGTGGCTGAAATCAGGAGCTCCTCAATTCTTCCGGGGGAGCATCTTTGTAACC
Organism: Tamandua tetradactyla; assembly: GCF_023851605.1. Lineage (NCBI taxonomy): Eukaryota > Metazoa > Chordata > Mammalia > Pilosa > Myrmecophagidae > Tamandua > Tamandua tetradactyla. The sequence continues at coordinate 137,673,633 of NC_135328.1, forward strand.
CCAGGAACTAGCCCAGTGCTGGGGCCCAGGAGTCCCTCAATCCTGTACATATGCATTGGTGTGCTTGGCATGGGGTTGGGGGTAGAACTGCTACCTTTGGGGACAAGAAATTCCAGGAGCTCAGAAAGCTGGAAATGGAAATCACTAAGCTTCTTCTGAAAGGGAGAGAAGCCACCGTCACTCCCTTCACCCCGGTCTTGTAGACCCAACCCCACAACTTGCTCTGGATGTCACCACTTACCTAAGGCTCCTTGGCAGATGTCTGTACGGGTGGCTCCTTCAACAATGAACTGGGGGTCATCGCAGATCTCCTGGGAACGAGACCAACAGACCTATTAGTCCACCGTGCATGCACATTTGCATTTTGGATGCCTCAGTTCCCCAGAGGTACTTTGGACCGCTTCTCCCCCTTTCCCTCCCCCCTGGGAAATGTCTCCCTCAAGGGAAGCCCCTGTTCTGCTGCCATGGCAGAACCCTGCTCCGGGGGTCCCAATGGGTGTGGGTGGTGGACGCATCTGACTGAGAAGAGCAGTAACCGACCACACACATTCCCACTGCCTAGAGCCTACATCCACCTGCTATTTCCTGGTGGCTGTGGCAGCATCAAGCCCAGTCTCCTCTGACTCTAAGGCCCTCTATAACCTGGAGCCACCCTGTCTGCCATGCTTGTACCCGCTCCTCTGTCCTTGAATGCAAGTATTTTTTTTCTCAATTTTACCAAAGTGTTTAAAAACATGGTAAAATATATATAATATAAAATTTGCCATTTTCACCATTTTTAAGAGTGCACTTTAGTGACAATAACATTTACAATGTTGTGCTACCACCACCACTGTGCATTATAGAAACTTTTTTATCACCCCTAACTGAAACTCTACCTATAAAGCAGTAACTCCCCATTCCTCCATCCTCCCAGCTCCTGGTAACCTCTAATTGACCTTCTATCTTCATGGATTAGCTTATTCTAGATATCTCATAAAAGTGAATTCATCAATATTTGTCCTTTTGTGTCTGGCTTATTTCACTGGCTATGATGTTTTCTGAGTTCATTCAGTTGTACACGGATCAGAACTTCATTTCCTTTTAAAGCTAGATAATATTCTATTGTATGTATATACCATGCTGTATTCATCCATTCATCCATTCATCGATGGTCACGATGTTTTAAACTTGGCCTGTTGTGAATAACGCTGCAGCTGTTTTGCTTGCATGGAACTCCTCCCTTTCCTGCCTTGTTCTCTCCTTTCTCTTATCTTCCCACATTTCAAGGCTCACTCTCACCTCCTCCATGAAGCCTTCCTTCGTAATCTATCCCCACACCCCTCCCCTTGATTCTGATACTCACAGTATTTGTACTCTGCAGTTTAGCACTTAATGGCAGATTGTCTTTTGGTGTTCATGGGTATTACTCTTGTCTTCCTAACACGTACACATTTCTTGAGGGCATGGAAGTGTATCATTAGGAGCCTTCTGAATTCTTCCATGATTTATGGGATGTCCCAATAATACTTGGATCATCCATATGTTAGGTAGTGCTTAGAGATGCTTCTGAAAAGTGACCCTTTTGCACAGTAATACAGCACTGAATTAAACATGGCTGTAGCAATCAGGGGAAGGGTTGAAGGCTTGGGCTTTGGATTCACATATTGTGCTTGATGCTTTATCTAATGCAATTCTTCCAAGAACACAAGATGGGTATTATCCCCATTTTACAGATGAGGGAATGGGTTCAAAGAGGTAAAGAGGTTTTTCTGAAGTTACACAACTCATTATGATAGATGGTGCTTGGTACTGGGATTTGAATTCACCGGTCTTACTCTGATGACACACTCTTCACATCTGCACAGCCACTAATTGATTAGTAACAGGACTCCAAGGGCACTAAAACCCCAGGGACGACCGTACCACAAGTGGCTGGATGAAACCAACCTTGAACACTTCTGGCTCAGACTCTTTCAGTAGCTCTCTGAGTGTGTTTCCTGATTCATAAGAGCTCCACCCCAAAGCCACAGAGGAAGTTGGGGGCATGAATCTGGGTTGTTCTTGGCTTGGACAACCTTGGTTTGTACAAGCTGCTCTTCCATCTCATGCCTGTTTGAGCATCATATGCGGGTGCCTCGGTCCCAATTTCTTGGTTGAGATCTGCTGGATGCAGGCCCTGTCCAAGCTGGCTTGGATTGTAGAGGCTCTTCGTGAGCCACACTCAGTTGCAGAGCAAATGCCTTTAATGCCTCTGCATTGTCTCTATCCCTGCTCAGGTCAATCTGTTTGGGGAATGCCAGGGGCAATGAGAATGCTTTTCTGCGAGCCAAAAGAAACCTGCATTGCCTGAGGCCTGCCAACTGAGCACTTATCTGGCTGCCTAGTGCTAGGAGCCTCTTTATTATGGACACTCATACTGATAATCCTCAATGTGCCAAGCACTTCCCCTGAAGGATTTTTCCATCATGTTTCAGAAACTTTCTCATGCCTCTGGCAGTCTCTCCAAAAAAGTCAAATTTCAGAGTGGTGTTTAGAGATGATCCAGAAAGCCAAAACTTGTGCACAGCATTAGGGCATTGCATTAAACACTGGCTGTAACAGTCAGGGGAAAGAGGTCGGGGGCTTGGGCTTTGGATTCAAACTCACTTCAGATGGGCTCTATGATGCTAGGTAAGAAACTTAGCTTTTTATGCTTTAGTTTCCTCATCTGTAGAATGGAGATGGTGACAAGTATATCTACTGCAGAGGTTTTCAGGGTTATGAAATAAATATGTAAATATGCCTTGGTAAGCACTCTATAAATGTTACCTCCCACCAGCATTATTTTGAAAAAATTTGATGATGATAATCCCTGAGCTTGGAGGCAGGAGATGTTGGTTTGAGGCTGAATTCAACCAGTGCAAAATAAGTGAGTTGTGAATACTTCAGAGGCTTGGTTCCCTCAGGGGGAAGAATGGGGAATAGAAATACCTGCCCTTGCTCTTACCCGACTGTCTGTAGCTGGGAGCTTCTGAGGTGACATCCTCCAATCATGACAGTTCTTTCCTTACTATGCTTCCTGCACCAGCCCTAGGAGCTCACCGTGACTTCAGCCATTTTCTGCTTTATTCCTTTTCCCATTCCTGGAGGCCCTCTCTTGCCAATATTGTAAAATCTTTTGTCTTCTAGCCCTCTGGCCCTGCCCACAGGAGAACCAACCTCTGTTTGAGGAAGAGCAGTCCCTATTCACGCCAAGGCTGACCAGACAGACCCCTGTCCTCCAAGGACCCTATACTCCTATTTCCTCAGGGATCCTGTCTCATGATTACCTCCTTTCTTCTTTATCTTTAATTCCTTCTTCTCTGGTGGCTCAATATAGAGCACATATAAGGTGCTTTCATGTGAAGAAAATACCAGCCTCTCCCACCCTAGGCCCCGCTCTACCCATTCCTGTCTCTCTTCCCTTGTTCCCAGTACCTTTCTCTGGAGTAGATTTACTCCTCCGCCTAATGCAAGCTGGCTTCTACTGCCATCTTTCCCTTGAAATTGCTCTGCTAAAGTCTTGGTAATGGACACATCCAGCTGGAAGTTTTCTTTTTTCTTGCCTGACCACAGTGGAGTCTGACAGTGGTAGGACAGACAGAAGCAGTGAGGGCAACCGTAAAGTTGAGGGCTCAAAACACGCACAGGTTAGAAACTTGGTACCACCATGTATACCTGAAGCTTCAACGCCTTCAACTGCCTCATGAGAATAATAACAGCTACACCTCCCCCTCAGCTGTGTAGTACAGTCTGCCATACTCTAAGTAGCTGCCCTGAAATGAAGAGGTCCCAATCCATAACGTATTACAACCCTCAAGATCTCTATATCCTCATTCAGAAGTCCCACAAGCATCTCCAACTGTTGGGTGACTTGTCTGAATATAACAGTGGGGTGACCTGGGAGGCTCAGGGGAGTAGAAGCAGGGCAGGGATGCTTATTCCTTTAGGAATCTAAAGGTTGGCTTTCCCAGGAAGCCTCATTTAGGGATGGTGGAGGTAGCTTGGTGACATGTCCTATAGGAGAGGGCAGGAGCTAGCAGGGGTTTCTTGGGAAACTAAATGGACATCTAGATTAAGAGGCTGGACATTCAGGTGTAAGGGCTGGAAAAGCTCTCCAGGTGAGGTTTCTGGGGCACTGGAAGGATGATAAACTTGCTCTTTGCAGCATCTCCCAAGTCTTTTGTTAATCACCAATTTAAACATTACAGGCCGTTTTTGCTAAATCCCATTTAGAAAAGTGAACATAAAACTCTGAGTGATACATCTAACCACTTCAACTGTGTGACACAATACTTAGTCACAAAACGAAGTGGGCTCTGGACTTTTCCTGCTCCTGAAGAAGAGATAAGCGGAGGTAGAGACTGACTTTGTCAGAGACTGCCTCTTGCGAACCCCCCAACCCACTTCCCAACATCTTCCCACCAGGGTCCAATAAAACTTATCTCCCCCCTTGTGTCAAAGTTCAAAGGTGGCTCCCCTAGCAGACCTGCAATGGGATTTGAGGACAGAGACCCACCTCGACACGACCCGTCCTGGGTGTTGGGAGTGGAAGAGGGAGCCAAACCCCTCTGAGGACCGCAGAGCGCCGGAGATCCAGGCTACCCTCGGGGCCCAGGGTAACGGGATGGAGGCAGCCCGGGGCGAGTCAGCCGGAAGGCTCACTCTGGTTTGCGACTTTCCCCGGTGCTGCTTTCCGTCCACACCGCGGGGTGCTCCTGGCACCGGGGGGCCCGGGCCCCCTCCCCGCCCTGCACCCGGCCGCGCCCGCGCTCCTACCGTGGGCCTCTTCCACACGATGCCCTGCGTCTTGCTGGAGTAGGGTCCCAGCTCCTTGAAGCCCAGGGAAGACGCGATGGCCGGGAAGGAGGGGTCCTGAAAGAGCGCGCCGGCTTCCAGGCACTCGTCCCGCAGTGCCTCGTAGTCCTGATTGAGGTACTTGATGGCTTTCTCGTGGGAGCCCAGCCCCTCGGCCGCCTCCCGGTCCTTCACCAGTTTGGCTGCGATTCCCGCCATGGCGCTGGTCCCCGGCCCGAGAAGGAGCGAGGGTGGGGGCGTCTGGCTCCCTGCGCGGGTCAGGGGCGCTGACGAGGCCTGGGCGCGCTGCAACGGGACTGCGGGAGCGGCAGCTGCGGAAGATGATTCACCCAGAAGGGGAAACGCTCCCCGCCCGGCCTGGGTGTGGCCTCGGCCGCTCCCGGCCTGCTCGGCGGCGCGGCCCGGGACGCGGCTCCCCCCGGGGCCTGGGGAGGTCCGGCCGGGGACCGCGGCACGCGAGGCCTGTGCTGCCACCTGCCGGCCGCTCCCGGGGCGGCGCGAGGGGCGCGGCGGGGCTGGGCTACTGCGGCTCAATCCAAGACCCGGCTGCCAACTTCCTACTTTCCGGGGAGGAAGGCTGGGAGAAACCCGAGGCTGGGATAATTGTTAACTATCCTGGAAACACCTTATGAGTCAGTAGGAAATTAGGGAGCTAGGATTAGACTAGCTACCATTAATTGGGCTCTGCTTTGTGCCAGACACCGTACTACTGGCTCTAGGCTCTATATATGTTACCTTATTTAATCCTCCCAACACCTCTTTGAAGAAGGTACTGTACTGTCCTCATTTTACAGATGAGAAAACTGAGGATCAGAGAGGTTAAGTGAACGGGGCACGACTAGAAGTCGCGATGCTACACTGTTACTGATCAGCTATAATATCACAAGTGGAGTTGCCATATTTGGCAAATAAAAATACAGGATGCCTAGCTAAATTTGAATTTCAGATAAACAAGGAATACTTTTGTGTATTAAGAATATTGTCCTCCACGTGACTTCCCAGCTGAAAGAGGTGTTCCAGACCAATCCACCTTTCTTGAGTGTAGGTAACCTCTTGTTGGCGCCTTACTTGGACATTTTCACTTCTTTAGAACTGTAAACTTGTAACTTATTAAATTCCCCCTTTATATATATATGTCCTAAATATTGCACAGAAAATACTTATACTAAAAATAATAATAATAATAAAGACCACTCCTTGTTTACCTGAAATTCAAATTTAACCAAGGGTGCTTGTTTTTCATTTTGAACTGTAATCAAGGAGGTTTCATGGTCCTCTAACTCTGGGGCATCTAGCTATGCAATGGCAGGCCAGCTGGGACGGCCTTAGGAGGCTCAGGGTTAGGAAAGAGTTCCAAAGCTAGCAACTTGATTCCTTCATTGATTAGGCATCTTTCAGCGTCTTATTACATGCCAGGCTCTGTTGGAGGTGGGGGTGGAGGTGAGTCTGTGGTTAAAACATAGATGTTGAAGCCAGCCCACCTGGGTTTGAATCCCAACTCTACTATTTAGTAGCTGTGTGTTGTTCTTGGGCAAGTTAGCTAACATTTCGGTGGCTCGGTTTCCCCATTTCTAAAATGAGAACAATAATAGTTGGAGGAATTCATTGAGCATTGAGTTGCTCCTTGGTAGGACACTTAGAACAGTGCCCATGCTAGTTGTTTCTTTAACCGCTCTGTGGGAGAGACAGCATGCGATTCTGTCAGCTCACAGAGAGAAATGGGTTATGTGCTAAAGATGTATGGATTGGAAAAGGTTGCTTCTTCTGGATATAGGGAAGAATTTGTGTTTCAATGGAAAATTGCATTGTCTAGAACAATGGTTCTAACTGGGGGTAATTTTTGCCTCCCACCCCTACCCCAAGGGACATTTGACAATGTCTGGAGACATTTTTTGATTGTCATAGCTTCATGGCTTGAGGGGGTTGGGGTTACTACTGCTCTTTATTGGGTACAAGTCAGAGAAGCTGCTAAACATTTTACACTGTCCAGGACAGTTCCCCATAGCAAAGAATTATTTGGTCCAAAATATCAATAATGCTGATGTTGAGAAACTCTGGTTTAGAACATCTCCTTCCATATTATCTGATTCTATCCTTTCATTGTTTTTTAATTATCTTAAATTCTTAGTTGCAGATAAGTGTAGCAATGTAAAATAATTCTCCTTTTAAGACATGCAAATGAATTCTGCCCAATTATGGAACTACCCTCCCTTTTGTGGGAAAAAGTACACTCATGTATATTTGAACATCCATTTCAATATTCCTTTGCTTCATATATGTTTTTTATTTGTTTTCTTGTATTTTTTTTGTTTTCATATGTTTTTAATAGGCTTTATTTTTTAGAGTAGTTTTAGGTTTACAGAAAATTTAAGTTTAGCAGAAAGTATGGAGAGTTCCCATATGCCTTCTTGCTTTCCATACTTTGTCTTATCATCAACATCTTGCATTAGTGTAGTATATTTGTTATAACTGATGAACCAATATTGATACATTATTATTAACTAAGGTCCGTTAGTCCATTACATTAGGTTTGCCTCATATAGTTCCATGGGTTTTGACAAGTACATGTCATATATCTGCCTTTACAGTATCATACAGAATGTTTTCACTACCCTAAAATGCACCTGTGCTCCACCTACTCATCTTTCTTATCCTTTCCCTGAACACTTGGCAACTACAGATATTTTTACTGTCTTTATAGCTTTGCATTTTCCAGAATGTCATATAGTTGGACTGTACTGTATGTAGCCTTTTTCAGATGGGATTCTTTCACTTAGCAATAAACATTTAAATTTCCTCCACATCTTTTTGTGGATTGATAGCTCATTTGTTTTTATTGCTAAATAATATTCTATTGTATGGATATATCACACTTTGATTATCCATTAACCTTTGGAAGGGCATCTTGATTGCGTCCTATTTTTGGCAATTATGAGTAAAGCTGCTTTTAAACATCCATGTGCAGGTTTTTGTGTGGATATAAGTTTTCAACTCATTTGGATAAATATCTATGAGTGCAATTACTGGGTCATATGGTAAGTTTTTTAAGAAACTGCCTAACTCTCTTCCAAAGTGGCTGTACCATTTTGCATTCACAGCGGCAATGAATGAGAGTTCCTGTTGCTTCATATCTTTGTCAACATTTGGTGTTGTCAGTGTTTAGAATTTTAGTAATTCTAATAGGTGTGTAGTGTCATGTCATTGTTGTTTTAATTTTAATTCCCTAATGACGTGATATTGAACATCTTTTCAAATGCTCATTTTCCACTGTATGTTTTTTTGGTGAGGTGTCTGTTCAAATGTTTTACCCATTTTTAAGTGAGTTGTTTGTTTTCTTATTGTTGAGTTTCGCAAGTTCTTTGTATATTTAAAAAAAATTTTTTATTAATTAAAAAAATTACAAGAAAGAAACACATTCCTAATATATGCTCATTCCATTCTACATGTATAATCAGTAATTCACAATATCATCACATAGTTGCATATTCATCATCATGGTTATTTCTTAGAACATTTGCATCAATTCAGAAAAAGATATAAAAGGACAACAGAAAAATAAAATGAAGACAGAAAAAAAAAATTTTACATACCATACCCCTTACCCCTCCCTTTCATTGATCACTAGCATTTCAAACTGAACTTATTTTAACATTTGTTCCCCCTATTATTTATTTTTATTCCATATGTTCTACTCATCTGTTGACAAGGTAGATAAAAGGAGCATCAGATACAGGGTTTTCACAATCACACAGTCACATTGTGAAAGCTATATCATTATACAATTATTATCAAGAAACATGGCTACTGGAACACAGCTCTACATTTTCAGGCAGTTCCCTCCAGCCTCTCCATTACATCTTGGATAACAAGGTGATATCTACTTAAAATGCGTAAGAATAACATCCAGGATAACCTCTCGACTCTGTTTGGAATCTCTCAGCCATTGACAATTTGTCTCATTTCACTCCTCCCCGTTTTGGTCAAGAGGATTTTCTCAGTCTGTTGATGCTGGGTCTCAGCTCATTCTAGGGTTTTTCTCAATCCCTTGATGCTGAGTCCCAGCTCATTCTCGTATTTCTGTCCCACGTTGCCAGGAAGGTCCACCCCTGGTAGTCATGTCCCACCTATCAGGGGTAGGGTGGTGAGTTTGCTTGTTGTGTTGGCTGGAGAGGCCACATCTGAGCAACAAAAGAGGTTCTCTTGAGGGTGACTCTTAGGCCTAATTTTAAGTAGGCTTGACCTATCCCCTGTGGGGTTAAGTTTCATATGAACAAACCCCAAGACTGGGGGCTCAGCCTATAGCTTTGGTTGTCCACACTGCTTGTGAGAATATCAAGAATTCAACTTGGAGAGGTTGAATTTTCCCCCGTTCTCACCATTCTCCGAAGGGGACTTTGCAAATACTTTTCCACTCACTGATCAAATCACTCTAGGATTCATCTTGGTATCACTCTGGACAAACCAACATCTCATATCCTACCCAAGGTTCCATGTACTTAGGTTGTTCAACCAACTATCTACATAAGTTTTATTAGGAGATGAACTAATCAAAATATAAATTTTGCACCAAATAAACATTTTTTGCTTTAGTCTCACACATAAGTTGAAATTTTAAAATATTAATTACCATCTATTTTCAGCACCCTGCAGTAATGACATTCCTTTGTTCTTCCTCATACAAAAACATTTTTAAAATTTGTACATTTAGTCACTATCATTATACACTCTAGGCATTCCCAGATTATACCACCTCAGTCTATCATCTATCTTTCTTTGTGATTTCATTTATGCCTCAGCCCTCCTCCCTCTATCATTCTCACATTCAGCTTCATTCAGTGTTTTAACATAATTGCATTACAGTTAGGTAATATCGTGCTGTCCATTTCTGAGTTTTTATATTCAGTCCTGTTGCACAATCTGTATCCCTTCAGCTCCAATTACCCAATATCTTACCCTATTTCTATCTCCTCATGGTCTCTGTTACCAACAAAATATTCCAAGTTTATTCACTAATGTCAGTTCATATCAGTGAGACCATACAGTATTTGACCTTTCATTTTTGGCTAATCACACTCAGCATAATGTCCTTAAGGTCCATCCATATTGTTACGTAATTCGTAACTTTACTCTGTCTTACAGCTGCATAATATTCCATCGTATGTATATGCCACAATTTGTTTAGCCACCCATCTGTTGATGGACATTTTGGCTGTTTCCATCTCTTGGTAATTGTTAATAGTGCTGCTATAAACATTGGTGTGTAAATGTCCATTTGTGTCCTTGGCCTCGTGTCCTTTGAGTAGAGACAGCATATAGATGGGTCCTGTTTTGTAATCCATTCTGCCAGGCTTTTGATTGGAGAGTTTAATCCATTAACATTCAGTGTTATTACTGCATGGGTAGTACTTTCTTCTACTATTTTGCCTTCTGGATTTTATATGTCATATCTAATTTTCCTTCTTTTTACCTTTATTCATAGTCTTCCTTTCTATACTCTTCTCCACACCTCTCTCTTATGTCTTTTCATATCTGTCTCTAGTGTTCCCCTTAGTATTTCTTGCAGAGCTGGTCTCTTGGTCACAAATTCTCTCAGTGATTTTTTGTCTGAAAATGTTTTAATTTCTCCCTCATTTTTGAAGGACAGTTTTGCTGGATATAGAATTCTTTGTTGGCAGTTTTTCTCTTTTAATAATTTAAATATATCATCCCACTGTCTTCTCGCCTCCATGGTTTCTGCTGAGAGAGTTACACATAATCTTATTGGGTTTCCCTTGCATGTGATGGATTGCTTTTCTCTTGCTGCTTTCAAGATTCTCTCTTTCTCTTTGACGTCTGACATTCTGATTAGTAAATGTCTTGGAGTATGTCTATTTGGATCTATTCTCTTTGGGGTACCCTGCACTTCTTGGATCTGTAATTTTAAGTCTTTCATAAGAGTTCGGAAATTTTCAGTGATAATTTCCTCCATTAGTTTTTCTCCTCCTTTTCCCTTCTCTTCTCCTTCCGGGACACCCACAACATGTATATTTGTGCGCTTCATATTATTCAATTCCCTGAGTCCCTGCTCATATTTTTCCATTCTTTTCCCTATAGTTTCTGTTTCTTTTTGGATTTCAGATGTTCCATCCTCCAGTTCACTAATCCTAACCTCTGTCTCTTGAAATCTACCATTGTAGGTTTCCATTGTTTTTTTCATCTCTTCTACCATGCCTTTCATTCCCATAAGTTCTGTGATTTGTTTTTTCAGACTTTCGATTTCTTCTTTTTATTCATTTCTTGCCTTCTTTATATCCTCCCTCAATTCATTGATTTGGTTTTTGATGAGGTTTTCCGTGTCTGTTCATATATTCTGAATTAAATGTTTCAGCTCCTGTATCTCATTTGAATTGTTGGTTTGTTTCTTTGACTGGGCCATATCTTCCATTTTCCTAGTGTGATTTGTTATTTTTTGCTGGCATCTAGGCATTTAATTGCCTTAGTTAGTTTATTCTGGAGATTGCTTTCACTTCTTTTATCTAGGGTTTTCTTGTTGGGTGAGTTTGTTGTCTGTCTGTTCTTTGACATTCAGTTCTGCTTCATCTGGACCTCTAGCATAAGTTTTGTTTAACAGAGGAGAATTTTTCAGTTCTTGTTTTCTTGTTTCTTGCCCTGCTTGTATGGTGCCTTCCCCCCACACACACTTAGGAGGGTCTACTTAGGTGTTATAGACCCCAGCCAGATTTTCCCAGACCAAACTGGCCTCCTATCAGGAGGAAAGAGTCACCTGCATCAGTTTTCTCTGAGGGTGAGACCCAGCAGGTTGAAAGACCTTCCTGTGAAGTCTCTGGGCTCTGTTTTTCTTATCCTGCCCAGTATGTGGCACTTGTCTGCCTGCAGGTCCCACCAGCATAAGATGATGCGGCACCTTTAACTTTGGCAGACTCTCCCTGCTGGAGGTGTGGTGGAAACAGAGGAGAGGTTGTAGGCTGGTTTTAATGGCTTCAAATTACCAAGCCCTGGGGTCTGAATTCCTTGAGGGAGGGATTCCTTGGGCTTCACCCCTCCCCTGCGGAAGGCAAAGGCTCCAGACAAGGCCTCAAATGAGCTTGTTTCTGCCTATGCCTGGGGCAGATGCAGCCTGAGGAGCCCTGCCTCTATATCCAAAGGCAGTCAAGCCTTTGTAGAAACACAGCCACAAAAACCTGTTTCCTTCTTTTTTTTCCTTTTTTTGTCAGCCCTGCCCCCTTGGCGCTGGGGCTAAAATGAGCAACCTCAGCTTTGACCAGGTTCACCTGAGCTGGGGGCCTATTTTTAGCTGTCAGAATTTGTTACTTAATTCCACAATTGATGTTTGGTTGGGCTCAGCCCCTGCTGCTGGTAAAGTCTCTTTCCTTTCCCCTCTCGGAAGCAGTCTGTGGGGGAGGGGCGCCGGCTGCCATGCACAGCTTGGGAAGCTCACGGTTCTGGGGGGGGCTTGCAGCCAGTCCAGCTAGTCCATACTGGGGTACGCTGTGTGTCTGGTCACTGACGTGGCCCCAGGAGCTTTCTGTACTGTTTCTGGTTATTTGGTAGTTGTTCTAGGGGACGAACTAAAATGCGCACATTGTTTAGCCACCATCTTGGCCCGGAAGTCAGATATAGAATTCTGTATATTTTTTTTACAGAAGTCCTTTATCAGATATATATTCTACAAATATTTTCTCCCAGTCTCTAGCTTCTCTTTTCTTTGTGTGTACTTTGCAGAGCAGAAGTTTCAAATTTTAATGAAGTCCAACATCAATTTTTTTCTTGCTTTTGGTGTGTATCTAAAAAAAAAAAAATCATTCCCAAACTGAAAGCCATCTAGATTTTCTCTTATGTTATCTTATAGAAGTTTTATGGTTTCACATTTTACATTAGCTCTATGAATGATTTTGAGTTAACTTCTGTGAGAGGTGTAAGGTCTGGGTCTAGATTTTTTTTTTTTTTTTGCATATAGATGTTCAGTTTTCTAACAACTTTGCTGAAAAGACTATCTCCATTGAATTGCCTTTGCTCTTTTGTCACAGTGCAGTTGACTATATTTGTATTTGTGTCAGTTTATTTCTGGGCTTTCCAGTTTGGTCGTTAATCTATTTGGCTATTCTTTGCCAATGCCACACTGTTTTGATCATTGTAGCTTTATAGTAAGTTTTGAAGCTAGTCTCTGACTTTGTTCTTCTTCAGTACTGTGTTGGATATTCTGGGTCTTTTGCCTTTCCATATAAACTTTAGAATCATTTTGTTGAAATTCACAAAATAACTTGCTGGGATGCTGATTGGGATTTCATTGAAGCTATAAATCAATTCAGGAAGACTTAGCATCTTCATAATATTGACTTTTCCTATCCATGAACATGGAATGTCTCCCCATTTATTTAGATCTTTGACTTTTTCCTTAAGGTTTTGTAGTTTTCCTCATATAGATCTTGTACATATTTGGTTAGATTTATACTTAAGAATTTCTTCTTTTTGTTTCTTTTTTTGGCATTGTGTTTTTTATTTAATTTCAAATTCCAATTTTTCATTGCTAGTATACAGGAAAGCAATTGGCTTTTATATATTAACCTGTTATTCTTGCTATAATCATTTACTAGTTCCATGCTCCGTATAATTTTTTTATATATATTTAACATGACATTTTCTTTATTATAGATCTTAGTTAGCTGTAACTGTTCCATTCAGAAATTAGAAAACATCTTTTCATTAAGTTGGGGTTTCCTCTACTTCTCCCAGAGCAGTAGGTCGAAACTATGATATACCATAAAATATATATATGTATACCAGAAAAGGCCATGTTTGTTTAATCTGTTCCTGTGAGTTAGACATATTATAGGTGGGATCTTTGATTAGGTTATTTCTAATTGAGATGTGACCCGCCCCATTCAGGATGGGTCTTCATCCTCTTGCTGGAGTCTTTTATAAGAGGATAAAGTATCTCTCTTAGAGAAGCTAAAAGAGATGAAATTAAGAGAAGCACACAGAGAAGAGCACCAGAGAAGTTGAGAAACGGAGCCACTGAAGCCAGAAGCTGAACCACTGGAGCAATGAAATGGGGAGAAAAGGTAAAGCAGACACTGCCATGTGCCTTAGTATGTGACAGAGGAGCCCCCGATGCTGGCAGCCTGTCTTCAGAGTCCAGGTATCCTCCTGTTGATGCTGTGAGTTGGACATTTCCATGGCCTAAGAACTGTAAATTGTAAGTTAATAAATCCCCATTGTTAAAAGCCAACCCATTTCTGGTATATGGTGTTTCAACAGCTTTACCAAACCAAAAACCCAGCTTAATTTATAAAATTTATCATAAAACCTTTTCATTTGTAATGTTCAAAACATAACTTTTTTGCACAGTAAAAATATTCTATGTATTTTGCCATCAAAATCTGTCATTTGAGAAATTGTCTATGTATTTAATTAAAAACTCTTATAACTAATATATACATATTTTCAAAGTTAAGATAATTGATTATCAACCTAGTATCTGCAACTGTTATTCTTCAAACTGAAAACTACTATTCAAACACATGTTCTAAAATCATTTTGGGATTGCATTTTTTGTTGTTGTTGTTTAAATTATAGTGGCAATTAAATAGGGTGAAATAAATGTGAGGTATCAAAGTTAGTAGAAAATATACATGGCTACATAAATATGAAAATACCTCCATCATTTTTTTCATTATTTAGAGAATACTTTATTAGTTTCTATAATCAAAGCCATGTTGATAAGCCCTTACATATTTAACACAGTGTGTTACTTCTGTACAAGTGGAAAAAAAGTAAGTTTAATGTTTCTAGACCAATATGGCTGTTAATTTCTGTACAATGCCAGCTCAACATGGTACAACTGGTATACTTTTCCCAAAGTTGACAGCATAGCTAAAGTTTCCAAAAATTCAAACAATACATATATTTATATTTATATAAAAAGACCAAGAGCAGTATGCCATGTATCAACAACAGCAACAGCTTTTCCAGGCTCTGCAGTTATCTGAACAAAATTATAGGGGCATCAGCACACTCCATTAAAAAAAAAAAGTTAAATACAAAAATCCCAGAAAATAGCAAGTTGTATTGCTTTTATGGAACCTGGCACTTTTATTAGCTTCTCGATCATCACCTGGAAAGAAAAATATTTTAGAATAATGTCATTAAAAGCAGGTCTGATATAGCATGGTCACTACTACATATCATAAAGCAGGTACAAGAGGTATGATACAGTATTGTCCTATATCTGGAATACTAGAGGATACAATTTAAAAGGAATAATTTAAGATTGGATTCTACTTTTCTAGCAAAGGGCCCAATGGTTGGTGAGACACAGCTCTGGTGAAGAAATGCACCTTCTTAGAAAGGACTTTCTTTAATTAGTGTCACAGTTCTAAGGACATTGCTCTTTACAGCATCAGCTAAAAGCCATTTAAAACAAGCAAACAAAAAACATTTGATTTATCCCTCATCACTTTGACTTCAAGTGCAGATTTCTGTCTTCCTTAAATTTTATCAAAATCAAAAGAGAAGATTTAGGTAACTGGAAAATGCAGACTCTATATACTACACATATTTGTTTATACTGGGACTCATCATAATACATGATGATTATAAACTTTAATGGTTAGGTTCTAGTGTCAAGTTGGCCAAATGATTATGCCCTAGTTGTCCAGTCAGATGGGCCCTATTGTCTGGCCTGACTGCTGCCACAAGGATATTTTGTGGCTGGTTGATTAAATCAGCAGCAGTTGATTGCATCTGTGGCTGATTACATCTGCAGTCAACTAAGGCACGGCCCCACAATGAGATAATCCAATCAGCTGAAGGCTTTTAAGGAAGAAGAGAGACTTCTTCACTGCTTCTGCAGCCAGGGATCCTTTCCTGTGGAGTTTGTCCAAACCCTACATCAGAGCTGCCAGCTTCACAGCCTGCCTTTTGGATTTTGGACTCTTTCATTCCCATTGTTCTGTGAGACACCTTTATAAATCTCATATTTACAGATCTCTCCTTGTTGGTTCTTTTACTCTAGAGAACCCTAACTAATACATACATAAACCCAGCAATATTTAATACAGTCATTTATTTATTGGAAGTGATCACAGTAGGAAAGGCATTTCTTTTTTTTTTTCTGTAACAGCAGATATTTACCCTTAAGTTCCCTAACATCAAAAGAATAAAGTGGGTTAACATTTCACTTGAGATCCTCCAGTTTTTAAGGAAAGATACCAGTTTTTAAGGAAATATAATAAATACTTCAAACCAAACATTGAACTGTTTTAATAAACTACACTTATGCTAAATGAAGGTTTAGTTTTCTTAACAAGTGATAACCAAAATCCAAATTGTAGAATAATGCTCAGAAAAACTGTAATGTGAAACACTGAATTAAATTTAAATACCATCAATGTCTTCATCATCGCCAATGTCATCAAATTCGATTTCATCATCATCTGCAGGACCAAATATATCTCTCTCATTGATTTTAGCATGCTCTGGAAGCTTGCCATATGCCTTCAGACGTATAGCTTCATCTGCATTGTATTTTAAAATTACATCAGTTTTTTTTATCCTGATAGTCCCATAGATCAACCAATATAATATCTGAGATATTTAATCAAACATTTTTTCCCTGTGATATTACATAACCTCTTTACACCATCAAAACACATTTCTTCTAATCGTCCATTTTCCAACAATTCGATTACCCATGCATTCTCTTGTTCATCTTCTTTAAACACTAACTCTTTTTTTCTCAGTTCATTCTCATTTTTACTTCTATGTCTGTTTTTATCCCCTTTACCCTTATTCATGGGCATGGTGGAGACTGCAGTTGGCAGTCAGGACTCCTCAGAGAGGGACACAGGGCAAGGCAGGAGAGAACACTGCACAGAAGAGCCTGGGAGGCCAGGCACACGTGGGACTCCCTTTGAACTGGTTATAACATTTACCTGATTCTCTCATTTGTAATTAAGGAGGTAAATGAAGTCTTTAACAGGTGTTCAACTTTCTGAGGGTAGTTGTGACGGTCAAGGTTCTGGTGTCAAGTTGGCCAAATAATTATGCTTAGCTGTCTGGTCAGGCAAGCACTGGCCTGACCTTAGTGGTAAGGATATTTCATGGCCGGTTGATTAAATCATCAGTTAGTTGATTGCATCTGTGGCTGATTACATCTGAGATCAACTGAGGCATGTTTCCCACAAAAAGATACTGCAGTCAGTTTTATGCTGTCTAGTGGTGGTCAACATTTCATTCTTTTTCCATGTGACTAAAGCAGCACCATTTGTTGATTTTTTTGGGGGGGGATTTGGGTAGATGCATGGGCTGGAAATCAAACAAGGTCTCCTGCATGGCAGGCGATAATTCTACCACTGAACTTGTGCCCCAAGTTGGAGGCTCTTAAGGGAGAAGGGAGACTTTTCACTGCCTCAGTCAGCGAGCCTCTCCTGTAGAGTTCATCGATACCCTTCATCCGAGCTCCCAGCTTCACAGCCTGCCCTATGAATATTGGACTCTTCCATTCCCACAGTTGCGTGAGACACCTTTATAAATCTCGTATCTACAGATCTCTCCTGTTGGTTCTGTTTCTTTAGGGAACCCTGACTAACACAGGCTCCTGCACAGCCGGTGGCCCGGGCATCCTCTCTGCACAGACGCGATGGGCGCCCCAAGGCTCTCCTGTTCCGGAGGGGCTGGGGCCGGGCAGGTGGGGGCTGCCCTGAGAGCCACCAAGGCCGGAGCATCGGGTTAGGCTCAGCTTTGCGGTTTTAAAATATTTATTTTTCCTCCTTTTTTTTAAGCTAATACATACAGTTTATTTTTAAAACCCAGAAAGGTAGTAAGTACTGAGAGGTTTATAAAGAGAGGCGACCACTCCCACTCCTCCTTTCTCACTACCACTTTTCACTGTTTCTGTTTTTAATTATTCCGGAGCTCCCCTCCTCCCGCCTGAACAATACGCTTCCCTCGCCGTTTTGTGGTTGATTGGCTTTAGAAATCTGTTGACTTCCTGCTGCGGCAGCTGAAGATTCAACTCATTTAGGCCCCCAGGCCCGGTCCAATGATCTCCCTATTTTTAGTTCCTCCCTTACTTACTTTGGAGCTCAGAGTTCTGTCTTTGGGCCTCGCCTGGGGCCGGCAGCTGCCTTCCTCGGGGGTGCAAAGGGGGGCCACGGGCCTCGTGCCTCGAACCGCATTGGTGAGCTTTGCGCAGAGATGCAGTCGGGACTCCACGTGGAGTCAGCGGCGCCACGGTGGTCTATTCCCTCCAGCGCTGCCAGGAAGCCTCCGAGTCCTGGATGGGGTTCAGTGTGGGGAGAGCCGAGCGCAGCGCGGTCGCTGTTGGGGCCCCTGCCGGTGCTCGCGCGTGGGCACGGCTGGTGAGGGTGGAGGCGGCCTTGGGGACGGCGACCCGGAGGAGCTCAGGCTCTTTGTCCTGGAATTCCATTTCAGGAACTGCATCCCAAAGAAACAGGAATATTAAAAAAGACTTATGAATGATGATGTGTCAACCCAAAGAAAAACAATTTCAAATACCCAATGGTAAGGGAAAGACGGATTAAATGATGGCATCGCTGCTTCGTGGAATATCATGCCACTACGGAAAAGAGGAGTTCTTTATGAAGGATTTAAATAATATGGAAACACATGAGCTAGATAACAGGGTATGAAACTGAATGTCATGCGAGCCTATCCGTGGGATCTATCCCACAAGGGAAAGGATACTTTAGGGAGAGCAGAAAGTGCAGCAAGATTCACACAAATGGTTGTGGCGGTCACTTCCGCCTGGAGAAAGATGGTGATTTTTTTCCCCCTCCGACTCTTCTTTTTATTCCAAATTTTCCCTCCTGAGCTACCCTTTAATTGTGAAGTCCCGGGAGCCAAGGACTTGTCACAGGTGTCCTGCAGTCTCCGGAACCTCGCTCGTCGACTGGCTGTATGAGCAAATGAGCAAACATGATTGCATTTACAGTGGAAAAAACCCAACGCTTTTAATTAAAAGCGCCAAGTTCCTCCGGCAGGACAAGGTCTGAGCCCTCAGGAGAGCTGGCCTGGCGGATCTGCAGATGGGTCGTTGACGCTTTCCCTAGAGCACTCCCGACCCAGGTCTTCCGTAAACAGCCCCGCAGCCGCCGCGGCCCCAGGTCTCCCGGGTGGAGGGGAGGGGCGGAAACACCGGTACGGTCTGGCCGCTGGCTGCTGCTGACCCTCCCAGGCTCTCCCGGGCTCCGGCGGCCACAGCTCTGCCAAGCAAGGTCGTGCTCTGAGGTTTCAGAACAAAAACACTGCCAGGACAATGTACTAGTAATATATTGACTTAGCTTTTTTTTTTTTTTTTTTTTTTTTAATTACCTATACCATGCGGAAGGACTAGCAGGGAACGCTCAGTGAAGGCAGCAAAAAAATATATTCTTGGGTGTCCTATTGAATGCTACGTGAAGCCTAGTGCATTCTTCCAGAGTATCAAATTCTATAGCGATCTGTGCCTTTTATAGTTTCCAGTTATTTTACAGCTCTGTAAATTTTAAAAACTGATAGTAATGAAAATAATCCTTGTATGTATATATGCAAATGAGTTTCCTGTGGTGGAAATGCAATCAATCCTAATACCCTCCCTGACCCCCAAGTCAGGTTTGCAATTCAACATTCCTGATAGCCTGTATAGACAGACGGGTCTGCTCATTTGGAGTCTCCTTTGATATATATATATGTATATATATCTATTTTTTAAATTGGGAAACCTTCACGCACATACAGTCCAACCATAGTATGAAATCAGTGGTGTACAATATCATCATCATAGTTCCGTATTCATCACCATCATCATTTTTAGAGCATTTGCATCAATCCAGAAAAGGAAATAAAAAGAAAAAAGTAAAAACTCATATATTCCATACCCTTTACCCCTCCCTCTCATTGACCGCTAGTATTTCAATCTACCCAATTTTTTACCCTTATCCCCTCTATTATTTATTTATTTTTTATCCTTATTTTCTTACTCATCTGTCCATACCCTGGAAAAAAGGAGCATCAGATACAAGGTTTTCACAATCACATAGTCACATTGTAAAAACCATATATTGATAACAGTTGTCTTCAAGAATCAAGGCTACTGGAACACAGCTCAGCGGTTTCAGGTACTTTCCTCTAGCCACTTCAATACACCATAAACTAAAAAGGGTTATCTATACAATGCTTAAGAATAATCTCCAAGATAACCTCTTGACTGTTTGAAATCTCTCAGCCACTGAAACTTTATTTTGTCTAATTTCTCTCTTCCCTTTTTTGGTCAAAAAGGCTTTCTCAATCCCATGATGCTGGATCCTGGCTCATCCTTGGGAGTCAGGTCCCATGTTGCCAGGGAGATTTACACCCCTGGGAGTCATGTCCCATGTAGAGGGAGAGCAGTCAGTTCACCTGCTGAACTGGCTTAGAGAAAGGTCACATCTGAGCAACAAAGGAGGTTCTCTGGGGGTGACTCTTAGGCATAATTATAAGTAGGCTGAGCCTAGCCTTTGCAGGAATAGGTTGCATAGGGGTAAACCCCAAAATCACACTTATTGATTTGATTATCCCCACTGCTTGCAAGAATATCAGGAATTCCTCAGACGAGGAAGTTGAATATTTCCCCAATTCCTCAAGGAGACTTTGTAAATACATTTTTGTTCTCTGGCCAAATTACTCTGGGGTACATCATAAATGTATATTTAAAACACCTTACTGGTTCCCTCCTTCTTACTTAATGAGTACTTAGTAAATGAGTTAAGTAAAATCTTTGACATGTGTTCATGTTTTATTTGTGTAAGGGTTATTATTTTACCCTTTTAAAAAAGTATCTTCTAACAGACACCTTGTGACAGGCCCTATCCCTTCTCATATTTTGCTATGTTTCATGCACATTATAGGTTCTTAATGGATGACGGTTGTGGCAGCTTGGAGCTATGTATACCAGAAAAAAACAAAAACATGTTCTTAATACTACACCTATTTCTGTTGGTATGAATCCTTTTAAATAGGCCATTTTCATGATGTTACTTCAATTAAGGGGTAGCCCAACTGAATCAGGATGGTTCTTTTGCTTGTTTGTTTATAAAGTATTTTATTTTTATTAAAAAAAATTAACAAAAAAAAACTTTAGCATATCATTCCATTCTACATATATAATCAGTAATTCTTTTTTTGTATTTTTTAACTTTTTTATTAATTAAAAAAAATTAACAAAACATTAAGATATCATTCCATTCTACATATACAATCAGTAATTCTTAATATCATCACATAGTTGCATATTCATCATTTCTTAGAACCTTTGCATTGATTTAGAAAAAGAAATAAAAAGACAAGAGAAAAAGAAATAAAATGATAACAGAAAAAAAAAAGATTATACATACCATACACCTTACCCCTCACTTTCATTTATCACTAGCATTTCAAACTAAATTTATTTTAACATTTGTTCCCCCTATTATTTATTTTTATTCCATATGTTCTACTTGTCTGTTGATATGGTAGATAAAAGGAGCATCAGACACAAGGTTTTCACAATCACAGTCACATTGTGAAAGCTATATCATTGTTCAATCATCATCAAGAAACGTGGCTACTGGAACACAGCTCTACATTTTCAGGCAGTTCCCTCCAGCCTCTCCACTACATCTTGAACAACAAGGTGATAGCTACTTAATGTGTAAGAATAACCTCCAGGATAACCTCTCGACTCTGTTTGGAATCTCTCAGCCATTGACACTTAGTCTCATTTCACTCTTCCTCCTTTTGGTGGAGAAGGTTCTCTCAATCCCTTGATGTTAAGTTTCAACTCATTCTAGGGTTTTTCTCAATCCCTTGATGCTGAATCTCAGCTCATTCCAGGATCTCTGTCCCACGTTGCCAGGAAGGTCCACATCCCTGGGATCAGGATGGTTCTTAATCCTATTACTAGAGTCTTTTCTAAGCAGAATGAAATTCAGACACAGAGAAAGAATGCCCAGGGAGTAGAAGCTGGAAATCAAAGGAACCTGGAGGAGAAAGGAGAAGACATCACCCTGTGCATTGCCATGTGACAGATTGGCCAAGAATCACCAGCATTCAGCTCCAGAATGCCAGTCTGCTGGGAGAAAGCTTTGCCTTGATGATGCCTTGATTTTGCATCTCTCTTAGTCTCAAAACCTTGTTGCTTCCTATGAAACGGAGCTCGAAAGATATTAAGGAATGATGAGAAAGAAAGAAAGAAAGAAAGACGGGATCAGGGGGTCTGAAGCTTAGCCATAACAGAAAACAGACAACTTTATTCTTAACTAGTTCCTGCTTATATACTGCAGGGTTTATGTGACTAAAAACATGCATACATTTTGTGATAAAACACAGTGCCTACTTTTCATTATATTACTCTCTTTATACAAGAGATAGCTAACAAGACCTTGGGGCTTAGGAAAAAACAAACATTCTCTCCCTCTCAGACTGTCCTCCAATTAAGCGGATAACAGCCTGCACAATTTACTGCCGACGCCACTCTGAAGCCAGTTGCTCCCAACAAATTCCGCAGGTTTTCCATTAACTCTGGCTCCTACAAAACCTTAAGCCAATAAATTCCCATTGTTTAAGCCAACCCATTGCACGATGTTCTAGTTTGAAAGCTGCCGGAATGCAATATACCAGAACTGGAATGGCCTTTAAAAAGGGGAATTCATTAAATTGCAATTTGACAGTTCTAAGGTACCAACAAGAGGTTACCTTCACTCAAGAAAGGCGGATGAAGTTTAGGGTTTCTTTCTCAGCTGGGAGGCACACGGCATTGTCTGCTAGCTTTCTCTCCTAACTTCTTGTTTCATGAAGCTCCCCCGGGGGCATTTTCCTTCTTCATCTCCAAGGCCTCTGGCTGTGTGGGCTCTGTTGGTTCTGTTGGCTCTAAAGCTTTTTCCAAAATGGTTCCTTCCTAAAGGGCTCCAGTAAGTAACCCCATCTTGAAAGGGTAGAGACACATCTCCATGGAAACCATCTAATCAAAACTTACCATCCACAACTAGGTGGGTCACAACTCCAAGGAAATAATAAAAAAGATCCTACCCAGCAATACTGAATGAGGATTAAAGGACATGTCTTTTCTGAGGTACACAACAGATTCAAACTGGCACACATGGTTTTTGATTTAACAGCCAGGAAATGAAAACAACGGTCAAATAAATAAAACGGATGAGAAGTATTAGAAGAAAATGGAGGCTTTTGCTTGGGTAAGATAAAGATATTGGGGGACTTGATGGTAATTTCACGTATTGATAGGATTTTCATGGAGAATATGGAATGTATTTATTTTCCAGAAGGAGAACTGGGAATAGCAACTGGGCTTTAAAGGGAGGTGGGTTTTGATTAATATAAAAGCTGACTTTATGGTGGCCTGAGCAGTGCAATGAAGAGTGGGCTGTCTTATAAAGCAGAGTACTAACCACTGGCAATGGCTAATTCTGGTCAGGGGTTTCCTTACTTGGTTGATCATCAGAATCACTTGGGGAGCTTGTTAAAATACAGGTTCCAGCTCTCACAACCGAGATGCTGATTCAGTGGGTCAGGAAGTCTTTGGTCTTGAATGATATGGGCTAGCCAAGTTGGCAACTACTGCTGCAGGGCCCTGCAGAACTGGAGGATGGTGACCCCTGAGGATCTTTCCTAACCGGAGTCCATGATCTGAGGGTTTGCTGGCAGGTGGCAATAGGCAACTCTGTCAGTGGTTTTCCAGTTTGCCCTAAATGCCAGATTCTATTTAACTTTAAAGTCAGCATTGACCTTGTCCTTGGGGAGCCACACACTTGTTTTATAAGGGTTCCTTACATTTTGGAGGTACTGTGCTTTGCCCCTCAAAATCTTTTGGGGACTGCCTATTGTTCCCCATTTTCCAAATTTCGCAGATGGGAGAAAGGAGTCCTAGGATATGTGAATTGCATTCTGTCACCATGGTTAGTTATTCAAGTTTAAGAATCGAGTCCCCTTGCACTAAATGCTTCACAAGTGGAGTTACCAGGCATCCCATTTATATGCAATCAGCTTGCATTTGAGTTTTTTTTTAAACTTTAAGTATAGCAATATTCTCCCACCTCCCCTTCTCTATTCTTGCCCTCCATCTCTGGTTTGCTGGTCTGGGTAGGCTGCCTGATAGACAGGGTCCTCTGCCACCATCAGGGTCTGCTTTCTCTACCCTTGGATGAGAAGAGGAGGACACAAGCATGTATTTCTAGCTCATGGGCTTCTGGTGTCAGGGTCTTTATGAAACCATGACAGCAAGGAACAGAGGAAAGAGACAGCCCTTCCCTTGAAGCTGTTTGTTTCACTGTCTGCCACTGAGCCCACAGTAATTTCTTCTGGCTTCTGGCCTCTGGGCTTTTGGGAGCTGGCTTGTACACCTGTCCACTATGGCAGAGCTTCTGGGAGTGTATCTTGCAGATTCTCGGACATTTCCTCCTGCCACTCTCATGCCCTGAAGGAAGTGCCTCCTCTCTGGCAGGTGCATGTTGTTCCGCTTCCAAGTCCTCTAAGCAACCTAGGAGATGGGCAGGTGTATTGACTGAATTGACATATTCCAGTCAATTCAGAGGCTTCGCACAGCTCTTGGAGCAGCAGAGCCTCCTGGATCACCCAAATCTTCCTATTCTCTGCCCTGGGCAATGCTCTTTTTGATGCTGGGAGCAGATCAGCAAGCAGCTCTCACAAACCGTTCAGAGCTTGGGGCTCTGAGTCACGTGAGCCTCAGGCTCTGGAGAGCTGCTAACATTTATTTGCAAACACACACAGACAGTGCTGCCACCGTTTGGACAAAGTCCAAATAAACCCTGCTCTTTGTACTTTCGCACATAAATTTTATCTCATTGGGCCTGGCAAAGTCTTATATTTTTTTCTGTCACCACACAATCCCCTTCCTAGGAACCACAGGTGCAGACAGACACACCCCCCCATGGTCATCACTGTGGAAAACCTTCTGGGGTGAATCATTAGCCTCTGGGGCAGTGAGTGAGTCAGCAGCAGCTGGGGTTACCCACATCTGCCAGGCCGCAGTCTTTATGTGTGTGTATGTGTGTGTGTATGCGCACGCATGTGTGTGTGTACACATGCTGGAATCTTCTTTTCCAGCATTGTTCTTAGATTAATTTTTTTCTAAGTGAAAAGAAAAGAAAATCTCTTTTATCTTAGGCCACGCTAACTCAGTGGTCCTGGATGTTTGAGATATATCAGATGTACCCTCTGCAGGTTCTGAAGATAATAATGGAAACTCCCTTTTTTTATATTTGGAGCCCCTCCAGGTGCCAGGCATTGTGCTCTGTGCTTTGTACTCATTTGCACATTTCATCATCACAGTAAGGGAGATCTTAGTTCCTCATTCTGCAGATGAGAAAATGGAGGTTCAGGGAAGTGTCAGCTCGTGTGTGATAGAGGTTCTTAAATCCTGGACCACCAGTCTCTTAGGTCTCTCTTTTCCTGGTTTAGAAGAGCAAGGGGAAGGGCAGGGATCTTGAGTTTGACACTAGGGCTGAGGCTGAGGAAAAGCCAGTTCTTTCCTTTTCAGAGACTATGAATTTCATAGTGGTATAAAAAATGATCTTGTTTTAAAGTAGATTTATTTCTCATTTGAAGCAGTTACAGGATTTATTTATTCTTTCCGTATAGCTAGCATGGATGTTGGACAGGGGCGAGAGGTGGATTCCAAGGGCTGAAGAGGAGATGGGATGGGACTTTCCCTGGTGTTGCAAAACTTGGGAGGTTCTGAGACAAGGAGTGGAAAACTCTGGAAAGAAAGCTTCCAACAGCTCAGACAGTATCCCAGAACTTTCATTTGCTTTACCAGTCAGTGGGACTCATGGTTTTAGATCCCGCCCTTGCCTAGAAGGCTGAAGTTCTGGAGTTGTTGACTCCTCACCCACCAAACTGTCTCTGGGAGGTGTTTTCATAGCAGCCTTGTCCTAGTGATGACTTTGCTAATAACACATTATATTTGTGTTTGTCAGTCCTTTGCAATTTTTAAAGTTCTAGCCATTACTGTGGAAAACCTTCCTGGGGTGAATCATTAGCCTCCAGGGCAGTGAGGCTTAACTTTTAAAGTATGGAAATAGTACTACTTTTGCACAGTTCAAGGGTTGTTACAGGCATCAGATCAGTTTCATATGTGAAGTTGCTTTGGAAACTGTGTAACATAGGTGCTGCTATTGTTATCATCATCAACGATGGCACCTTTCTTGTAAAGGCATCCATGGTGGTTTGGAGCTGTATACACCCCAGAAAAGCATGTTCTTAAAGCTAATCCATTCCTGTGGGTGTGAACCCATTGTAAGCAGGATTTTTGATGAAGTATTTCAGTTAAGGTCTCTGTGGCCCAGCCCAGTCAGGATGGTTTTAATCCTATCACTGGAGCCCTTTATAAGCGGAATGAATTCAGACATGAGAGAGAGAATGACATTTGAGGCAAGAAGCTGAAACTGGCGGGGAAGGGAGAGACTAGGAGATGCTGTCATGTGCCTTGCCACATGACAAGCTTCTTAAGAAAATGCTACATGGTCTTTCAAAGTTGCTGTACCATTTTGCATTCCCAACAGCAATGAATGAGAGTCCCAGGATATTTGTCTTTGAGAGATTTGGTTTGGACTTCCAAATTATTGCCCGCATTAGTTAAAATCCTGGAAGAACATTCCCATGCAACAATACTGTGCGAGGTTGAGCGAGTCAGCTCTAGAACCTGCCCCAGCAGGCTGTCAAACTCCAAAGAATGAAGGTCACAGGCTCCTCCTTGGAGGAGAACAAGGCTCTGCCCATTAGCTCCCCAGAGGAAACACAGAAACCCTGCCTAGAGCCAAATAAGGGAATATTACAAAAGGGACTCCAGAGCCAATTCTGGGTCTGAGTCACGTTTTAGCAATGAGGCCACACCGCTTCTGACTCAGAGCATGGAGATTCTTCAGCAATTAATGGGAAGAATGAGAATCACACAGGCATAGGCTTAGCAGTGGAAAAAGAAAGAGCAGAACTGTTTCACCACATCTAACCACTGCAGAGGAGAAGCTGAGACCCAGGGAAAGGGGGAGACCACTGAAGGTTCAGCAGCCACAGGGGCTGGTTAGAGCCAGCACTGTGGTCTCTTGACCCATCGATGAGGGCTTAACATGCCACCAGCCCCATCGTGTCTGCTTCTCAGACGATGCCCGCCTGCTGCTTGGAGCCTCAGAATGTCCCAAGGCCCAGCCACACTGCCTGTGACCAGGTCAGTCTGGGTGGGCCCCGGCTGCCTGACTCACACTCAGAAGGGAGTGTCTTGGTGGAGCTTCTTTCCACCCTTACTTACCAGACTTACTTACTGGTAAGTCTCATCAAACGTGTGTTCTCTAGACTGTATTCTTCGGCGTGGGTTTGAATATAAACTGAAAAGCACAATAATGAATAACAATAGCACCTTAGTGCTTTTCATGTAACGCCTATCAGAGCACTTGTCATCAGGTATTATAAATATCTAATAAATTAGATTCCCCACTAGCCTGTAAGTTACTGATGTGGAGAGATGGTGTCTTACTCAACGCTGGGATGCCTGGCAGCTGATGGGTCTGTAGGGAAGGGGCATTGAATGAAGGCCCGTAGACAAAAGGCTTCTGAAGGCAAGGCTTGCTGGTGTCTTCCTTGTTGGTATCATCGATGTGGGGTGGGGCAGGCTGCATGGGGCTCTGATAAAGTACTCTGATAAAGTACCTGATAAAGTACTCCCCGAATTGAAAGTGTTGGACAGCCCAGATTTAGTATCCAGGAGGATTGTTCCAGATAGCTGTGTTTAGAGTGATATGGGATGCACCATCCCTCTTTTCAAGAGCACCCAAAGACTTCTTCTCCCCAGGTGGGGCCCTGTGATATCTACTCTGGGAGAAAGGTGACAATTTTCTTGGACAAATGCCCAGCAAACATTTAAAAAAAAAATCTTTATTGGCAAATCTTCAC
The DNA here is from genome assembly GCF_023851605.1 of Tamandua tetradactyla. Lineage (NCBI taxonomy): Eukaryota > Metazoa > Chordata > Mammalia > Pilosa > Myrmecophagidae > Tamandua > Tamandua tetradactyla. Next base: position 137,701,389 of record NC_135328.1, read on the forward strand.
GCATACATTCCATATATGGTGTGCAATCAATGGCTTACAATATCCTCACATGGTTGAATATTCAGCACTATGAATCATTTTTTAGAAAATTTGCATCACACCAGAAAAAGAAATTAAAAAAATAAAAAACCTCATATATCCCATATCCCTTACCCCTTTCTCTCACTGACCACTAGTATTTCCATCTACCCTATTTGTTTTACCCCTTATCTCCCATATTATTTATTTATTTTTATCCATATTTTTTAACTCATCTGTTCATACCCTGCACAAAAGAAGCATCAGACATAGGGTTTTCACTATCACATGGTCATATTGTAAAAGTTATGTCTCAAGGCTGTTGGAACACAGCTCAACAGTTTCAGGTACTTCCTCTAACCACTCTAATACACCATGAATTAAAAAGGGATATCTGTATAATGTATAAGAATAACCTACAGGATAAACTCTTGACTCTGTTTGAAATCTCTTAGCCACTGAAACTTTATTTTGTCACATTCCTCTCTTCCCCGTTTTGGTCAAGAAGGCCTTCTCAATCCCTCCAGCAAGCATTTTCTACTGTGCCCCTATTTCCCATGCTCTGGGGCAGAACTGCCCATCCCCTTTGGTGGGGGTGCTCATAAGGTGAGTGGGTTGGTGGGAGCTGGGGCCACACTCACTGCTCAACCTTGGAGGCATTTTGGGGTCAATGATAAAAGTGCTGGAGATCATGGAAGCCCTGGGAACTCCCTCGACCTGAGAATTCTGTACATGGAGGTGGTGGGGATGATGTGAACAGGCTAGAGGAGGCCAGAGGTAGGGTGGGGAGGTAGTGAGGGGCCAGATCCTGCAGGGCCTTGTAAGAGCAATGGGGAGCTGTGGAAAGGTTAAGGGGGTGAGTGCTGTGGTTGGCCTTGGGCATGGGGAAGGGATCTTGGGCAGCTCTGGTTGAGAGAGCCTCTGAGCACCATTCCACATATGCCACCAGGTACTGCAGGCTCCTTCTGGGAGGCAGAATTCTAGCAGACAGCTCTGATTCCAGGAATTGGCTTTTTAAGAAAATTATCATTCCCCATGGCTTCTCCCAGTGTTTCTCCCACTCACAGTGAAATAGCAAGCTCACTCATCTATGCAGTTTGTCTTGGTGGTAGCCAGACTCAAACTGGCAAGAACATAATTCTCTTCAGTTGTTTGTGGAGCTGGGTTGATTTTGAGTCGTGGAGATCACTAAGATTGGCTGAGACAATAAATGTAAGCCTTGTTGTAAGCTTTTACACCAAAATAATGCCCTTCTGTGTGAACCACAGTGGGTGATGTCACACCCGCTCTGAGAATGAGAGTAAAATGGTTCCTCTGAAAGTCTCTTTGGTGTTACATTGGCTCCATCTCATGGCAAAATGCTGTATTGTTCTTTTAAAGCAAGAAAAGCCCCAATTTCTCTTCAGCTGTTGAAAATCTCTACCTAAACCGCCTTTCATACATTTCAGCACAAACAATTAAAACTGGCAAAGTGTATTGCTATGAATCTCGGACAATCACAACTGCAGATTCCAGAGCCCTTTGGAGTCTGATATAGTGTCCTTCATCTATCTATCTATCTATCTATCTATCTATCTATCTATCTATCTATCTATCTATCTATCTATCTGTCTGTCTGTCTGTCTGTCTGTCTGTCTGTCTGTCTGTCTGTCTATCTGTCTGTCTATCCATCCATCCAGTCATCCATCCATCCAATTTTTTTTTGTCTGTGACCGGGTATGTGCCAGGTGTAATATGCCAGGCATAATGCTGGGCACCGAGGCTTCACCAGATGCCCTCCTCACAGAGTGCAATTCACTGTGCTAAGTGCCATGGTAGGAACAAGGCAGACTGGCTGGGATCTTCACTCAGACTCGGGGAGTCCTAGACAGGTTCACTGAAGAAGTCATAACCATGCTGAGATCTGAGAGCTAAGTTCAATTCAAGTAAGGGTAGATGAGAGGGTGGGGGAGAGAGAGAGAGGATAAGAAGGGAAAAGAGTTCCAAACAGATGGGTGTGGGCCAGAGAGAGTAACAAGGAGTTGGAGGAACTGAAAGAAATTTAGAATGACTGGCATGTAGAAGGCAAAAGAGGAGAGGCAGCAAGAGATGAGGCCAGAAAGGAGGCCAGGACCCAGAGTTTGGACTAACATCAATAGGATTTAATCCAAGGTTTTTGACTTCAGTGTGGCATATGGGTTGGAGGGGGGAGGAGGCCAAAGAAGGCAGTTGCAATGATCCAAGGAGAGATGCAGATGAATGAACTGGCAGGGGGTGGCTGTAGTGATAGAAACAGACAGATTTGAGAGTGGAGACCTAGAACCCAGTGATTGGATGTGCCGGAGGGTGTTCTAGTTTGCTAGCTGCCAGAATGCAATATACCAGAAACTTAATGGCTTTTAAAAATGGGAATTTAATAAGTTGCAAGTTAAAAGTTTTGGGGCTGTGGAAATGTCACAATTAAAGCAAGTCTATTGAAATGTCCAATCCAGGGAAAAATACTTTGATTCAAGAAGGCCGATGAAGTTCAGGGTTTCTCTCTCAAATGGAAAGTTATATGGTGAACACGGTCAGTGTTCTCTCTCACCTGGAAAAGGCACTTATTGAACACAGCATCATCTGCTAGCTTTCTCTCTTGGCTTTCTGTTTCATATAGCTTCCTGGAGGCTTTTTCCTTCTTCATCTCCAAAGGTCACTGTCTGGTGGACTCTCTGCTTCTCATGGCTATGTCATTCTCTGCTCTCTCAGAATTTCTCCCTTTCTCAAAAATATTTCCTCCTTTATAGGATTCCAGTAAAGTAACCAAGACCCACCTGGAGTGGGTGGAGACACATCTCCACCTAATCCAGCTGAATAACCACTCTTGATTGGGCCACCTCTCCGGGGAGATGATCTAATTAAAGTTTCAAACATACACTACTGAAGAGGGATTGGAAGAAATGGCTGCCTTTACAAAATGGGATTAGGATTAAAGCATGGCTTTTCTAGGGTACATACATCCTTTCAAACCAGCACAGAGGGAATTGTCTTGAGGTCATTTACTGAGATAGGGAAGACTGAAGTAGGAGTTGGGGGAGGGAAACGGGGGTATGGGTACGTTCAGTTTGGGACATGTTGAGTTTGAGATGCCTCTGGGATATCCAGGTGCGGATATCCAGTGGACACTTGGAACTGCATTCATGGGGCGTAGAAGACAAAAATGGGCATAGGAAAAATAAGGAGCTGGGAATCTTTGCATGAGGTAGTAATTGAAGCCACGAACCTATACTAATAGAGAGAAAGAGGAACCGGTAAAAAGAGATGAAGAATGAATGACTAGCCATGCAGGAGGAAAAGCAGGAGAGAACATTGTCAATGGAAGCTGAGGGAAGAGATATTCTTAAGGAGAAAAAGCCAACAGCAGCTGAGAAATCAAGAAAGCTTAGAATGGTGTGTGTCCACTGAATCTGGTCACTGCAGTTTCATGGCCGTGGTGGACCCATAGGCCAGAACGTTTGGGTCCTTCTTATTTACTTGGCACCACCGTGCCGTGCATCTTGAGCAGCAGTTTCCAAACCTCGTCATCTTGCAATTAACCATTTCTTCATGGAACCTTTGTTCCTTTTAGTGGAAAATGGTATTTAACAACCAAGTTCTGTGTGCTTATTGCTACTGAAGTAGCAATGCTTCCAGGTGCTCATGGCAGACAGATCTATCTACTCACCAGCTGGCAGGCCCACCCGAAGATTTTCTTATTCTTTAGAAAAAGAACTGTAAACACCTATGAACCCTAGTTTGATCTGCTATTCACTATTGAATAGGACCAGCTTCTATAAAGTTATATGTTATCTTGTAGATTGTTTGTCTGGTACAGGTGCAAATAATTTGTCAGGTAAAGATGAAAACAAAAGCTAAAAACTAAACCACAAATCCCCCAAACCCAAAGGTTACAGTTTTCTCACCCTATATGATATTAACTAGTTTGTGTATAATCCAGCAACCCTACTTTAACAATCTTTAATCAGTGCCTATAAATAGTTAATCTCTCAAATTCTCTTTGAACCAGCTTTACTATCCTGTTGGTGCTCTTATTAATTAGGCAAATAAATCTTTGACCCATGCTCACTTTATATTTATGAAAGCTGTAATTTTAATTTATAAAAAGTTATACTTCATGATATAGCCTTCACAGTGTGACAGTGTGATTGTGAAAACCTTGTGTCTGATGCTCCTTTTATTTACGATATAGACAGATGAGTAAAACATAGGGATTAAAAATAAACAAATAATAGGGGGAACAAATGTTAAAATAAATTTGGTAGATTGAAATTCTAGTGGTCAATGAAAGGGAGTGATAAGGGGTATATAAAAAATGGGGGAAACAAAGGTTAAAATATATTGGGTAGATGGAAATACTAGCAATCAGTGAGCGGGAGGGGTAAGGGGTATGGTATGTATGAGTTTCTTCTTTTGATATCTTTTTCTGAATTGATGTAAATGTTCTAAGAAATGATCATGGTGATGAATATGCAACTATGTGATGATATTGTGAGTTATTGATTATATACCAAGAATGGAATGACCATATGGTAAGAATGTTCGTTTTTGTTGTTATGTTTAAAAAAAGAATGCAAAAAAAGTTATACTTTGATATATGAGTTCATACTGATACATCTAATTCCAAATCAACATCACATGATTCATTTAACCCTCCCCCTTTCCATTTATAAATAATCGCATCTTTGTAATTTCCTCCTCCAGCAGTAAAAAGCTTGGTTCCCATCATTCGCATTCGTTTACTCATTTTTTAAATCCTAGAATACACAGAAAGCAGTTTCAGCAATGCTCACCCATACTGCCGAGAAAATCAAATGCACCAACTAGTATTCAGTATGTGTTTGCAGTACTTTTTGTACTTGTTGAGAGTTTATAGTCAAAATGCTATGGGTAAAAGTCTCTTGGGTTAGTTCTTTTTATCCTGCCCGATAGATTCTTTCTGGGTCTGAAATCTGTTTGGAACAAGAGTGATTCAGTTTATTCTACCATCCTAATCTACAGTGTAGCTAACTGTGGAAGTTCCTTTCACATGAAATAGATTCTAATTTATGTACAAGATGGTGTCAAAGAAAATTGCCCTGGACAGTGTTAAACAGGCAAGGATGACTTATTTAAAAGCGATTGCAGTAGGAGAGTGAGACCACAACCAAGTCTGAATTCAACTATTGAAATAAAGAGCAGTGGTTTTTTTGTTTAAGGCCAAAGTGGAAAAGTAGTGGACAGGGTGTTAGGAGGCATTGATCAATGGAATGAATGAGCAATTTGCTGAGCTTGCAATTTAAGGCCATTTGGCTGGGAATGCTTGGTTTTTGTTTTTGTTTTTGTTTTTTTTACTTTTTTCCTGTAATTAAGCTTCCTGAGTCATGCAAGGGCTGAGAGAAAGGGGGAGGGAAATAAGGGAGGCCTTGGTTAGGGGTCTGGATAATGTGAGGGCTGGGGAGAGGGATAGGTAGAGAGATAAGGCAGGAAGAAGCCTGACTAAAATTTTGTCAAGCTGAGGAGAACATTAAGGCCATCTTGCTTAGTAGCTATGTAAATAGTAATATCAATTACACATGTAACAGAATGTAAAGAGAAAAAGAAGTGTTTTGATAATCTCCCAGGAGTTGTGCACTCAATTAACCAATCACTTACATTTTTTTACTAGTGTTTTGATGATATCCTAAATGTGCATTAGTTCTTTCTCTCCACATGGAAAATGGCAATATTGGCACACTCTAATTAACTCCATATTTTTTTTTTCTATTTAGAATGCTGAGAAATTGATATCCCTCTAGAGAGCCTCAGATGATAAAAAAGAAGTGCCATTTCTCTGGAGTTGGGCCTCTCACATCCAGTTTTAACAAGAGGTTGAATGATGTCCCTGAGTGCTTAGTTTTATATATTGTGTTGGGCATACTTCTGGCGATAAGGGAATTTTTTTATGACTGATATAAATGACATCTTAATTTTCAGTTTTTAATAGCTAGGCTCTGTGCTTTGTTCACAAGTGTCAGGCACTGGATTCTAACAGAGCTTATAACTCTGGCCAAAATTTAGAATTTGTCTTCAGGCCATGGTCCTTATTTTATCACTGTTCCCCACCTTAATGGTTTTCTCTCTATTTTCCATGCCATGTAGTGCCCCTGGGATCTCCGTTCATCCATTTAAAAATCTCTCAGAAAAGGATCTGAAATTCATCCACATTAAGGTATAAACAGCAGATAATAGCTTAAAGTGTTGCTCCTCTCTTCTGAACTCCTTCGGGGGCACCAAGTTAGTGGAGCATGATCCTATCCTCAGGCCGCCTGTACAATTTGCAGGGCTCAGTGCAAAGTGAAAATGTGGGTCCTTTGTTCCAAACACAGGAAAAATGTGCCATCAAAGCTGCTAACATGTAAACCTTTATAAACATTTTTTATTTATAGTATGTAATAAGGGTTAGAGTGATACTTAGCAACACAAACTCACAAATTGCAAAAAAATACTATTTTTAGTGTCATAATTATAATACAACATGTAATAGTACTTTATTAATGTGACATCTTGATTGCTCATAAGATTTTTTCTGATTTACTTTTCTGCAAATTCATTTATTTGGTCATCAAAATGTACATTTGAGAAGTCAAATGCGATGCAGCCCTGACAAAGATTTGGCCAATCCCATGGGATACTCTGGAAAATGCATGGCCTGTCACAGTTGCTATGTTGGGCCCAAATATCTGGGTCTTTAGATCCTGGCCTCTGTAAGTCAAGGATGAGGGCTGCAGCAGCTGCGGGGAGTGTGACTGACAGCTCTTAGCTCCTTTCGGGTTTGTCTCAGCTGTATACCACCTAACCCAAGGGCATACCCATCCTAAGTCATCTACACCCTGCTCTCTCTGTTGAACAAAATATCAGCCAACCCAATCCTGCTACATATATGTGTCTATGCACATGCACATACAGTTGATCCTCATAATTTGTGAATCCTGTATTGCAAATCTGTCCACTTGCTCAAATGTATTTGTAATCCCCAAATCAATATTCACAGCACTTTCATAGCCATTTGTGAGTGCCGCAAAAAATTTGAGTTGCCTGGTGTCCATGTTCCCAGCTAAGGGTGAACACGATGATACTCTGCCTTCTTCTTTAGCTCTCAGATTGTACACAGATGTCCTTTCCACAGTATATTTAGTGATACTTTGTTGCATTTTTGTGCTTTTTTTCTCTGTTGGTGGTGATTTTGCTATTTAAAATCCCCCATGTGTAGTGCTGAGGAGCTGTCTAGTGTTCTTTTTTTAATGATAAAATTAATTTTTATTTGTTCAATTTAAAAATTGATATAACTCCTTCTCTGTGTGTGAGCAGACATACTTTCACATGCACAGCCTCTTTTACAGGACCCTGCTGCTCCATGTCTGGTGTTCTTAAGCCCAATGGGTTAGTGATGTAGAAAAAGTACATGAGTTAGGTGAGCTTCATTCAGGCATGATTGTAGTGCTGCTGACTCTGGGTTCAAGGTGAATTAATCAACACCTTATTTAATGAGCTCCAATTTACCTCCATCCCAATGTGACTTCTAATTCATTTGCTTAAATTTATGTTCAGAGACTTTGTTTAAATGTTGCTGTAAAATGTTTTGAAGGCAATGATACTGTTTCTAGATAGGGTTAAATGTGGGTGATCTCTCATTACCCATTTCTTCTAGGGACTCTTACGTAAATTTAAAGCTGAAGGAAAAGAAACACGCATAAAATGAGGTTATATATTGTTTGGTTGACAAAATGTTGTGACCCAATGTTCTCAGGGATCTAATCCTGTAATTCTCCTAGGGGCAGTGGCTCAGTGTTCAGTCAGTCAGTGTTTTCTGCAACTGTATAGAACATTACCACAAATAAGAAAAATTGATTGTGTGTGTGTCTGATAGGTAATACATCACATCTAGCAAGTTGGGTCTGTTCCAAGAATAAAGGGTTGTTTTAACATTAGAAAGTCAGGAAATCTATCAATGTAATGCACTACATTAACGGAATAATACATAAGGATACAGATACAGAAGGGTGGAAAACAAAATGATAGGAAAGACGTCCATGTAAACATTAACCAGAAGGAACCTGGTGTAACTGTGTTAATGCCAGACAAAATAAACTTTAAGGCAAAATGCATTATTAGAGAAAAAAGGGGTGCTTTTGTAATGATAAAGACTCAAATCATAAGGCACACTAAAGGGGTAGGAAGATGGATGATCTAAAGAAAGGGACGCCAGCAATATCGAGGGAAGCTCGTACTCCAGAAAGCTCAAAGCCTGTTCAGATCTCTCCCACCAGAAAGCAGAAAATCAGAATTGTATGTTTAATTTCTTAGCATTAGAGCTTTATTGTATGGTTAAAATAAAAATATTACCAGGAGTCTTGTACACAGAGTCTCTTTTGGTGTAAGGAACAGTAACCAAACTTCAAGTTAACCCCAAACAAAAGTAAATGCATGATAAAGATCCTGGAATATCATGGGAAAACCAAGGATAAGGAGACAGTTATGTTTCAGCAACAGAAGAAACAGGATTCGCTCTCCAAGCTTTGTTTTCTACTGAACGCTTGCCTCTTTTTGCCCTCGTGGAAGGAAATGTGGAAGGAAAAGTACCCAGGCTGCTGCTCTCACAACTTCAGCCATCAGATTCGAATTCAGAATATCTAGGGAAGGGACTCATTGGTCCATTTGGGTCAGGAGTATTTCTCTCTAGCAATCGATTATGGACAAAAGGGTGCCCAAGGTACCAGGAGTGTGGGGTATATGACAATCAGTTTTGGTAAATGTTCTATGTGCATTTGGAGAGAACAGGTACCCTGCTGTTAGGTGCTGTGTTCTATACATGCCAATGAAGTCAAGTCAGTCAGCTATGTTGTTCAAATCTTTATTTCCTTATTGATATTTTTATTCACTTATTTTAAAGTTACTGAAAGTTTTGTTTTAAAATCTCACACTAAGATTGCATGTTTTCCCTTTTCGTACTGCCAATATTTACTTCAAATATTTTAAGCTATGCTGTTAAAAGTACACAAATTTAAAATTATTATATCTTCCTGATGAATTGATCTTTTATTACTGTGAACTGTGTATCTCTACCTTTTTTTCCCCACCAGAACATCACTTTATTGTTAATCTGTCATCAGAAATATAAAACTCTAATAGATACTTTATCCTGGTTTTTAAAGTGGCAAAAGATTACAACTGGATTAGCTACTTTCTGCAAAAGAAACTACAGCAATCACAGAAGAGGGAAAATTTGGATGACTCCCCAAAATGTACACTATATGCAAAGGGGAATGTACATTAAATCAAATGTCTAGCAAGGCTTTTTGCCTCAAACTGTACTTTTTGTGATACTAGTTTAGCTATGCCAACTTTCTTTTGGTTAGTGTTTACTTGCCTTTTTTCTATCCTTTTACTTTTAACCTTTCTATATCCTTATATTTAAGAATACTGTTTAGTTTTTAAAAATAGTGTGAGAATCTTGTTTTTAAATTTATTTATTTATATTTAATGTAATTACTGATATTTGTATTTAAACCTACTGTCTTCTTTTTGTTTTCTATCTGTTCCATCTACTCTGCCTCCACTTTTCTCTCCTTTTTTTTCTTTCTTTTGGATGGATTAAATATTTTTTGTTTTGTTTTAAACTTTAAAATTGTGTAATATAACATATATAGAAAGCAAAGGAAGAAAAAAAGCACTGCTTTCAAAGCACTCTTCAACAAAAAGTTACAGGACAGATCCCAGAATTTGTCATGGACTACCATACCATCCTCTCAGATTTTCCCTTCTAGCTGCTCTAGAACATAGGAGGCTAGAAGGAATAAATATATATATTTTTTATCATCACAATAGACTTTTTTGTGAAAAATAACATATATAAAAAAAGCAATAAATTTCAAAGCACATCACAACAATGAGTTGTGGAACAGATTTCAGAATTTGGTATGGGTTATGATTCCACAATTTTATGTTTTTACCTCTAGCTGCTCTAAGATACTGGAGACTAAAAGAAGTATCAATTTAATGATTCAGCAGTCATATTCATTTGTTAAACTCTACCTTCTCTATATAACTTCACCATCATCTTTGATCTTTCTATCCCACTCTTTAGGGATATTTCCCTAAAATATTTTTCATGTTGGAAGGGGCTAGCAATAATATGAGGGAGGGAAATGGAACTAGATGATATTCTGGAGAGGCTGGGCCCTCTAGGTTTAAGGATTTATCTAGTCCAGGGACCCATCTAGAGGTTGTACGTTTCTGAAAACTTACCCTAATGCATGGAACCTTTGTGGAATCTTAGATATTTCCCTTGGTGTTCTTTAGGATTGGCTGGAATGGTTTTGGTTGGGGTTTGGCAAGTTATGATAGGTAGCAATGTCTAACTGAAGCTTGCATAAGAGTGAACTCCAGAGTAGCCTCTTGGCTCTATTTGAACTCTCTCAGCCACTGACACTTTATTAGTTACACTTCTTTTTCCCATTTTGGTCAGGATGGAATTGTTGATCCCATGGTGCCAGGGCCAAACTTATCCCTGGCATGCCTCCCATGCTTCCAGGAAGACCTTCACCCTTGGATCTCCCATGTTGGGCTTAGAGAGAGTAAGGCCATGTCTGAGCAACAAAAAAGGTCCACCAGAAGTAGCTCTTAGGCATGCCTATAGGTAGGCTAACCTCTGCTATCCATATAAGCGTCACAAGAGCAAGCCTCAAGATCAAGGGGTTGACCTATTGATTTGAGTGTCCCTAATGTGTGACACAGTTATCAGGGGTTTTCCTGACAGTAATAGTTCCATATTTTTCCTTTCATCCCTCAAGGGACTTTGCCAGTGCTTTTTTCTTTCCCAATACTTTTTGATTACCTGCTTAATATATTCTAGGATGTATCCAGCCATTACATTAAGCTATAGAGGATTAAAGGCCCTCATTCTTACTCTGGGCTCCCTGTGTTTCAGTTTTTCAATGAGTTATTCTGACAGGTTGAGTTAGATTATGTGCTACAGAAACTTTAGGTTCTGTATAAAATAAACCTTTCTTCCTTTGGTCTCAAAGAGTGCATGCAGTTCTAAAATATAGACAATGTCTTCCTTATCCCTGTGTTCTGAATTACCTTAATCCTGACCTGGCTGGTTTAATTTTTATCTTTAAATATCAGGTTATACACATATAAAACAGCCTCTCAAAATCCAGAAATAATAACTACCACTCTGGACTAAATGTATCTGTTATAAGAGTTCACAATCTAGGCCTCTGTTTTCTTATAAAAGTTTTCTAAAGGAGACCATACAATAACTGGTCTTTCATTTCTGGCTTATTTTGCTTCAACAAATATCTCTCAGGTTCATTCACATAGTTGCATGCCTCATGACTTTGTTCCTTTTTGTAGCAGCACAATATTTGATCACAGGTATACACCATCATTCACCAATCTACTTCTCAGTCAGTGCATCCTTCAGCCATCTGCATTCATCAGGCATCATGTATAATGCCCAAAGTCCACAATCCATCAACACTCTCAATTTTAGATAATTTCATTGTTCCCAAGAGAAAGATACCAATAAACACACACTCATCAAATAGGAAATCTAAACCTCCCCTTAACTCTTGTTCCTCCCCCCATTATTTACCCCTGCTGTTGCTGTAGTACTACTGATGTTTTCCTGTTAAACATAGTCCATAACATGCAATAGCAGTCTTCCCCCTGTACCCTGGACTTAAATGCTCTTTGTATGTGAATCTTCCCTTTGAAGTAGTTCTTGCAAGAACTTATTTATTTTCTAGTGTTAATTAGTGGGTCAAATAAGTCTATATAACCCCTTTCAATCATGTTTACCTTCAATATGGTAATATTACTAATAGACCCACTAGACCCACTAGAGAACCACCTTCACTTCTGTCTATTACTGTACATTTGAGTTCAACCTCATTAGCTAATGGTTCACCCATCTCTAGCTTCTATGTATCTCTAAGTCCCCTATATTCTGTATGATAAGCCAATGATTTTACCTTTACCATGGTCATAAAAGTGAAGTCCTGCAGTATCTATCCTTTTGTGTTTGGATTATTTTACTCAGCATTGTATCCTCAAGGCTCATCTATCTTGTCATGTGCTTCAGGACGTCATTTCATCTTACTGCTGCATAATATTCCATCATATGTATATACCACATTTTGTTAATCCACTCATCTGTTGATGGGCATTTGGATTGTTCTCATCTTTTGGCAATTGTGAATAATGCTGCTATGAACATCAGTGTGCAAATGTCTGTGTCACTGCTTTCAGTTCTTCTGGGTATATACCAAGTAGTGCTATTGCTGGGTCATAGGGCAACTCAGTATTTAGTTTCCTGTGGAACTGCCAAACTGTCTTCCATAGCAACTGTACCATTATACATTCGGACCAGTAGTGCATAAGTGTCCCAGTTTCTCCATATCCTCTCCAACATTTGTAATTTCCTGTTTAATAGAAGCCATTCTTATAGGTGTGAGGTGTTATCTCATGTAGTCTTGATCTGCATTTCCCTTATAGCTAATGAAAATGAGCATCTCTTCATGTACTTTGGAGCTATCTATATTTGCTCCTCAGAAAAATGCCTATCCATATCTTTAGCCCATTTTATAATTGGGTTGTTTGTTCTTTTGTTGTTGAGTTGTGTGATTTCTTTATGTATACAGGATATCAAACCTTTGTCTGATGTATAATTTCCAAATATTTTCTCCCACTGAGTTGGCTGCCTCTTCACCTTTTTTGACAAAGTCTTTTGAGGTGCAGAAGCATCTGATTTTGAGAAGTTCCCATTTATCTAATTTTTCTTTTGTTGCTTGTGCTTTGGGTGTAAAGTGTAGGAAGCTACCTGTTATTATTAAGTCTTGAAGATGTTTCCCTACATTTTCTTCTAGAAGCTTTATAGTGCTAGTTCTTATATTTAGGTGTTGAGCCACTTTGAGTTAATTTTTGTGTAGGGTATAAGTAAGGTAATGTCCTCTTTCATTCTTTTGGCTATTGATATCCAATTTTCCCATGCTCATTTATTGAAACGACTGTTTTGTCCCAATTCAGTGAATTTGGGGGCCTTGTCAAAAATCAATTGACCATAGATTTGGTGGTCTATTTCTGCACTCTCAATTCGATTCCATTGGTCAATGCTTCTATCTTTCTGCCAGTACCATGCTGTTTTGACCACTGTGGCTTTATAATAAGTTTAAAATTAGGAAGTGTTGGTCCTCCCACTTCATTCTTCTATTTTAGGATGCTTTTAGCTATTCAGGGTCTCTTTCCCTTCCAGATGAATTTGGTACTAGGTTTTCCAAGTCTTCAAAATAGGTTGTTGGAATTGTGATTGGTACTGTGTTGAATCTGTACATCAATTTGGGTAGAATTGACATCTTAACTAAATTTAACCTTCCTGTCAATGAGCAGGGACTGTCTTTCTACCCATTTAGATCTTTGATTTCTTTCAGCAATGTTATGCAGTTTTCTGTGTACAAGTCCTTTACGTCCCTAGTTAAGTTCATTTCTAGGTACTTGCTTCTTTTAGTTGCTATTTGGAATGGAATTTTTTCCTTAATTGACTCCTCAGTTAGGTCATTACTTGTGTATAAAAACTGATTTTTGCACATTATTATTATTATGATTTTAACATGGGCAGGCACTGGGAATTGAACCCAGCTCCTTTGCATGGCAGGTGAGAACTCTGCCTGCTGACCCATCGTGGCCCGCCCTGCACATTAATTTTATATCCCACTACCTTGCTGAATTTATTTATTAGCTCAAGTAATTTTTGTAGATTTCTCAAGTATAGTATTACGTCATCTGCAAATAATGAAAGTTTTAATTCTTCCTTCCCAATCTAGATGCCTTTTATTTCTTTTTCCTGCCTGATTACTCTACCTAGAACTTCTAGTACAAGTTGAATAGTAGTGGTGACAGAGGGCATCCTTGTCTTGTTCCCAGTTTAGGGGTAAAGCTTTCAGTCTCTCTCCACTGAATATGATACTGGCTATTGTTTTTTCATATGTGCCCTTTATCATATTGAGGAAGTTACCTTTGATTCCTATCTTTTGAAGTGTGTATCAGAAAAGGATGTTGAATTTTGTCAAATGCTTTTTGTGCATCAATTGAAATGATCCTGTGATTTTTCCCTTTTGATTTGTTAATGTGCTGTATTACATTAATTGAACCATCCTTGCATTCCTGGTATAAACCCCACTTGGTCGTGGTGTATACTTCTTTTGATGTGTTGTTGGATTCGATTTGCTAATGTTTTGTTGAGAATTTTTGCAACTATGTTCATTAGGGAGATTGGCCTGTAGTTTTCCTTTCTTATAGCATCTTAATTCAGTTTTAGTATTTAAATGATATTAGCTTCATAAAATTAGGTAGTACTCCTTTTTTCTCATTTTCTGGAAAATTTTTAGCAGGATTAGTGTTAGTTCTTTTTGGAATGTTTGATAAAATTCCCTTGTGAAACCATCTGGCCCTGGGCTTTTTCTTTGTAGGAAGATTTTTGACGATTGTTTATATCTGTTTACTAGTGATTGGTTTGTTGAGTTCTTCTATTTCTTCCTGAGTCAGTATAGCTTGTTTGTGTGTTTCCAGGAATTTATTCATTTCATCTAAGTTGTCTAGTTTATTTGCATATGGTTGTTCATAGTACCCTCTTATGATTTCTTTTATTTCTTCAGGTTTTGTGGTGACAAACCCCTAACTCATTTCTGATTTTGTCTATTTGCATCCTCTCTCTCTCTTTTTTTTTTTTTTGTCAGTCTTGCTAGTGGCCCATCAATTTTATTGATTTTCTCAAAGAACCAACTTTTGGTTTTATTGATTCTTTTTATTGTTCTTTTGTTCTCCCATTCATTTAACTCTGCTTTAACCTTTATAATTTCCGTTCTTCATTTTGCTTTGGGGTTAGTTTGCTATTCTTTCTCAAGTTCCTCCAGGTGAGCAGTTAAGTCCTCAATTTTTGCTCTTTCTTGTTTTTTTTACCATAGGCATTTAGGGCAATAAATTTCCCTCTCAGCACAGCCTTTGCCACATCCTGTAAGTTCTGATATGTGGCATTCTCATTTTCATTCATCTCCCCAGATAGCTACTGATTTCTCTAGCAATTTCTTCTTTGACCCACTGGTAGTTTAAGAGTGTGTTATTTAATCTCCATATATTTTTGAAAGTTTTCATTCTTTGATAGTTACTGATATGCAGCTTCATTCCATTGTGATCAGAGAAAGTGCTTTGAATAGTTTCAATATCTTTAAATTTATAAAGACCTGTTTTGTGCCCCAGCATATGATCTATCCTGGAGAATATTCCATGAGCACTAGAGAAGAATGTATATCCTGGTGTTTTGAGATGTAATGGCCTAATATGTCTATTAGGTCTAATTCGTATATCAAGTTGTTTAACTTTTCTCTTTCCTTGTTGATCTTCTGTCTGGTTGTTCTATCTATAGAGGAGAGTGGTGTATTGAGGTCTCCTACTATTATTTTTGAACATCTATTGCTCTCTTCAGTTTTGCCAATGTCTGTCTCATGTACTTGATTGGGAGCATAAACATTTATGATTGGAATTTCTTCTTGGTGAATTGTTACTGTATTGTCCCACTATTAATATATGGTGTCCTTCTTTGTCTCTTATGATCTCTTTACATTTTAAAGTCTATTTTGTCTGATATTAGTATAGTTACTCCTGCTTTCTTTTGGTTAAAACTTGTGTGGAATATCTTTTACCATCCTTTCACTTTCAATCTATTTGTATTCTTGTGTATAAGATGAGTCTCTTGTGAGCAGCATATAGCTGGATTGTATTTCTTAATCCATTCTGCCAATCTATGTCTTTTAATCGGTAAATTTAGTCAACTAACATTCAAAGTTATTACTGAAAAGGTGTTTCTTGAATCCATCATCTTATCTTTTAAAATTTATTTGTCAGATCTTTTTATTCTTTAAGTTACCCTTACAGGTACTCTTCAATTCTGTGCCCTCCTCCAAACCTCCCTCTTCTGTCCTTTTTTTTTTTTTTTTTTGCCAACTGGCAGAACTCCCTGTAGTACTTCTTGTAGGGCCAGTCTCTTGTTGACACATTCTCTCAGGATTGGTTTGTCTGTGAAAATCTCTCTCTCAGTTTTGAAGAACAATATGGCTAGGTACAAAATTCTAGGCTGGAAGTCTTTCTCTTTCATATATCGCTTCCATAAGATATATGGCACCTCCATGGTGCCAGTTGAGTAGTCTCAACTCAGTCTTATGTGGTTACTCTTGTGTGTAGCAGATTGTTTTTCTTTTGCCACTTTCAGGATTTTCTGCTTATTTGATAGACTGATGAGTATATGTCTTGGGGAAGGCCAAAAATTTTTGAATTTTTCCCATTTGGAGTTCGTTGAGCTTCTTTAACTTGCATAAATATTTTTAATTTTTTATTATTTATACAAGTCAAAGAAACTCAATGAATTCCAAGTAGAAAAATATTTTTTTATTCCATTTCACCATTAGCTTGGTTAGCTATACATTATTTTACTATTCCTTTAGAGGTTACCCTAAGAGATGATGACATATATCTTTATCAAAATCTAATATAAAGTAGTACTTTTACCACTTTCTGGCCAATGCAAAGCCTTAGACCACTTAAATTTTATTTATCCCTTTATTTTATTTCAATTATGCATTTTCATTTTCTCTAGATTTAAAATACCATACAACATTATTGTTATTGTTATTTTACACACTTTTCATTTAGATGTATATATATCTACTTCTTCTTTGCTCTTTATTCCTTCTTACATCTCAGACCCTTCATCAGGAATCACTTTTCTTTAGCTGAAGTATATGGGAATTTCCTTTTCTGCTTGTGGAAAACACTCTCAGGTTTCATTACCTGAAATTATCTTTATTTTAGCTTAATACTTGAAGGGTATATTTTCTGGGTATAGAATGCTAGGTTGGCACTTATTTGCTTTTGAGTAGGTCAATTGCAATCTGTAATTCTGTTTTCCTCTGTGTGCTGGTTTGAAGGGAAGTATGCCCCCTAAGAAAAGCCATGTTTTAATATGGATCCCATTTCTTAAAGGTAGAATAGTCTCTATTCAATGCTGTGTATTTGGGACTGTGATGGGATCATCTCCCTGGTTGATGAGATTTAGTTAAGAACGGTTGTTAAACTGGATTAGGGGATGACATGTCTCCACCCATCTGAGTGGGTCTTGATTAGTTTCTGAAGTCCTATAAAAGAGGAAACATTTTGGAGAATGAGAGACTCAGAGAGAGCAGAGAATGCTGCAGCACCACGAAGTGGAGAGTCCATTGGAGATGAAGAAGGAAAATGCCTCCCGGGGAGCTTCATGAAACCAGAAGCCAGGAGAGTAAGCTAGCAGATGATGCCATATTTGCCATGTGCCCTTCCAGCTGAGAGAGAAGCCCTGACTGTGTTCGCCATGTGCCTTTCCAGATGAGAGAGAAACCCTGAACTTCATCGGCCTTCTTGAACCAAGGTATCTTTCCCTGGATGCCTTTGATTGGACTTTTCTATAGACTTGTTTTAATTCTCGGCCTTAGAACTGTAAACTAGAAACTCATTAAATTCCCCTTGTTAAAAGCCGTTCCGTTTCTGGTATATTGCATTCCGGCAGCTAGCAAACTAGAACACTCTGTATATTTTTAAGATTTTCATTTTTGCCTCTGGTTTTCTGCTTTTTCCAAGATGTGTTTAGATATGAATTTCTTTTTATTTTTTCTGGTTGACTTTATTTGGCTTCTTGAATGTATGATTTGATAACTTTTATTTCCCAGCCATTGTCACCTCACTATTCTCTTTCTCCTCTCCTTATGGTACTTCAGTTATACATTCTTAGACTTTCTTACTGTACTCTTTATGTCACTTGCCCTATCTTTTGTATTTTCCACCTTTTATCTCTCTATTCCTCAGTCTTCTGATCGATCTTCCAGTTCACTAAATTTTTCTTCTGTTTTTTTAATTCATTAAACATATCCAATGGGTTATTTTTAATTTATTTTTTATTATCAAACCAAAACAACATACAAACATGAACATTCATAACATGCAAACATTCCGTGCATGGTGTACAATCATTGGCTCATAATATCATCACATAGTAATATATTCATCACCATGATAATTTTTAGAACATTTGCATCACTCAAGAAAAAGAGATAAAAAGAAAAAGAAAAAGCTCATATATACCATACCTCTTACCCATCCCTCTCATTGACCACTAGTATTTTCACCTACTCAATATATTTTAACCTTTGGTCCCCTTATTTTTTTCTATACCCCTTACCACTCCTTTTCATTGTTCACTAGTATTTCAATCTAATCAATTTATTTTAACATTTATTTTTAATCAATATTTTTTTACTCATCTGTCAATATCATAGATAAAAGGAGCATCAGACACAAGGTTTTCACATTGACATAGTCACATTGTGGAGGCTGTATCATTATACATTCATCTCCAAGAAACATGGCTACTGGAACACAGCTCTACAGTTTCAGGCACTTCCCTCTAGCCTCTCTAATACACTTTAAATTAAAAAAGAGACATCTATAAAATGTGTAAGAATAACCTCCAGGATAACCTCTTGACTCTGTTTGAAACCTCTGAGCCACTGACACTTTATTTTGTCTCATTTCTCTCTTCCCCCTTTCAGTCTAGAATGCTTTCTCAATCCCTTGATGCTGACTCCTAGCTTATTCTAGGATTTCTATCTCCCTTTGCCAGGGAGGTTTACACCCCTGGGAGTCATGTCCCATGTAGAGAGGGGGAGGGTGGTGAGTTGCTTGCCATGTTGGCTGAGAGAGAGGTACGCCACATCTGAGCAACAAAAGAGGTTCTCTGGGGGTGACTCTTAGGCCCTATTTTAAGTAGGCTTAGTCTATCCTTTGCAGGGACAAGTTTCATATGAACAAACCCCAAGACTGAGGCTTGGCTATTGAGGGCTCACTGCTTGTAAGAACGTCAGGAATTCTCCAAATGGGGACGTTGAAATTTTCCTCTTTCTTACCATTCCCCCAAGGGAACTTTGCAAATACTTTTTTATTCACCGTTCAAATCAATCGCCTATTTTTCTCTTCTGGTTTCATTTGTGTCCCTAGCCCTCCTCTCTCAATCATTCTCACATTCAGCTTCATTGAGTGTACTAACATTATTGTGCTACAGTTAGGTAGTATTGTGTTGTCCATTTCTGAATTTTTACAATCAATCCTGTTGCACGATCTGTATCCCTTCAGCTCCAATTACCTAAAATCTACCCTATTTCTATCTCCTGATGGCCTCTGTTTTTAACTGAAATTCTCCAAGTTCATTCATTAATGTTAGTTCATATCAGTGAGACCATACAGTATTTGTCCTTTTGTTTCTGGCTAATCTCACTCATCATGATGTCCTTAAGGTTCATCCATGTTGCTACATACTTCATGACTTTATTCTGTCTTAAAGCTGCATAATATTCCATCGTATGTACATACCACAGTTTGTTTAGCCACTCGTCTGTTGATGGACATTCTGGTTGTTTCCATCTCTTTGCAATTGTAAATAATGCTGCTATAAACATTGGTGTACAAATGTCCGTTTGTGTCCTTGCCCTTATGTCCTTTGAGTAGATACAATGGTATTGCCGGGTCATATGGCAATTCTATATTCAGCTTTTTGAGGAACCACCAAACTGCCTTCCACAGTGGTTGTACCATTTTACATTCCTGCCAACAGTGGATAAGTGTGCCTCTCCAGTACTTATCATTTTCTGTTTTATTGATAATGGCCATTCTGGTGGGTGTGAGATGATATCTCTTTGTAGTTTTGATTTGCATTTCCCTAATAGCCAGGGAAGTTGAGCATCTTTTCATGTGCCTTTTAGTCATTTGTATTTCCTCTTCTGAGATGTGTCTATTCATGTCTTTTGCCCATTTTGTAATTGGGTCGTTTGTCTTTTTGTTGTTGAGTTGAACAATCTCTTTATATAGTCCAGAAACTAGATGCTTATCTGATATATCATTTTCAAATATTGTCTCCCATTGTGTAAGCTGTCTTTTTACTTTCTTGACAAAGTTTTTGGATGCACAAAAGTGTTTAATTTTGAGGAGTTCCCATTTATCTCTTTTTTTCTTCAATGCTTGTGTTTGGGTGTAAAATCTAGGACTGCCTTCTATTATAAGTTTTATAAGATATTTCCCTACATTTTCCTCTAAAATTTTTATGGTCTTAGATCTAATGTTTAAGTCTTTAATCCATTTTGAGTTAGTTTTTGTATAGGGTGTGAGATAATGTTTCCTCTTTCATTCTTTTGCATGTGGATATCCAGTTCTCCAGGCACCACTTATTAAAGAGAGTATTCTGTCCCAGGTGAGTTGGCTTGACTGCCTTATCAAAGATCAATTGTCCACAGATGAGAGGGTCTATACTTGAACACTCTATTTGATTCCATTGGTCAGTATATCTATCTTTATGCCAGTCCCATGCTGTTTTGACTTCTGTAGCTTCGTAATACACTTTGAAGTCAGGTAGTGTGATAGCTCCGACTTCATTTACTTTCTCAGATTTTTTTTGCTATTCGGGGTACCCTGACTTTCCAGATAAATTTGGTGGTTGGTTTTTCTATTTCTGAAAAGTAAGTTTTTGGGATTTTAATTGGTGTTGCATTAAATCTATAAATCAATTTAACTACATTTAGTCTTCTAATCCATGAACATGGTATGCCCTTCCATTTATTTAGGTCTTCTGGGATTTCTCTTAGCAATTTCTTGTAGTTTTCTTTATATAAATCTTTTGTGTCCTTAGTTAAATTTATTCTTAAATATTTTATTCTTTTGGTTGCAATTATAAATGGAAAATTCTCCCCCCTGATTTCCCCCTCCTATGGCTCATTACTGATGTATAGAAACACTACAGGTTTTTGAGTGTTGACCTTGTAACCTGCCACTTTGCTGTACTCATTTATTAGCTCTAAAAGTTTTGCTGTGGATTTTTTGGGGTTTTTGATATATAGTATCACATCATCTGCAAACAGTGAGAGGTTACTTTTCCTTTCCAATTTTGATACCTTGTATTTCTTTTTCTAATACAAGAAATTGTCTAATTGCTCTGGCTAGAACTTCCAATACAATGTTGAATAACAATGGTGATAGTGGACATCCTTGTCTTGTACCTGATCTTTGGGGGAGTTTTCAGTTTTTCCCCATTGAGGATGATATTAGCTTTGGGTTTTTCCTGTACTTCCTTTATCATGTTGAGGAATTTCCCTTCTATTCCTAACCTTTGAAGTGTTTTCAACAAGAAAGGATGCTGAATTTTGTCAAATGCCTTTTCTGCATCAATCCAGATGACCATGTGGTTTTTCTGCTTTGACTTGTTGATATGATATATTACATTAATTGATTTTCTTATGCTGAACCATCCTTGCATACCTGGGATGAATCCTATTTGGTCATGGTGTATAATTCTTGTAATGTGCTGCTGGATTCGATTTGCAAGAATTCTGTTGAGGATTTTTGCATGTATATTCACTAGAGAGATTGGTCTGTAATTTTCTTTTCTTGTAGTATCTTTGTCTGGCTTTGGTATGAGGGTGATGTTGGCTTCATAGAATGAGTTAGGTAGACTTCCATCCTCTTCAGTTCTTTTGAAGAGTTTGAGCAGGTTTGGTACTAATTCTTTCTTGAACGTTTGGTAGAATTCACATGTGAAGCCATCTGGTCCTGAACTTTTCTTTTAGGGGAGCCTCCTAATGACTGATTCAATTTCTTTACTTGTGATTGGTTTGTTGAGGTCTTCTATTTCTTCTCAAGTCAATGTTGGTTGTTCATACCTTTCTAAGAAGTTGTCCATTTCATCTACATTGTCGAGTTTATTAACACAAAATTGTTCATAGTATCCTCTTATTATCTCCTTAATTTCTGCAGGGTCAGTAGCTATGTCTCCTCTTCCATTTCTGATTTTATTTATTTGCATCCTCTCTCTTCTTTTTGTCAACCTTGCTAAGGGTCCATCAATCTTATTGATTTTCTCTTAGAACCAACTTCTGGTTTTGTGGGTTTTCTCAATTGTTTTCTTGTTCTCAATTTCATTTATTTCTGCTCTAATCATCATTATTTCTTTCCTTTTTCTTACTCTGGGGTTAGTTTGCTTTTCTTTCTCTAGTTCTTTGAAGTGCCCAGTTAATTCCTTGATTTTTGCTCTTTCTTCTTTTTTGATATCGGCATTTAGGGCAATAAATTTCCCTCTTAGCACTGCATTTACTGCATTCCATAAATTTTGATATGTTGTGTTTTCATTTTCATTTGTCTCAAGATATTTACTGATTTCTCTGGTAATTTCTTCCTTGACCTACTGGTTGTTTAAGAGTGGGTTGTTGAGCCTCCATATGTTTGTGAATTTTCTGGCTATTTGTCTATTATTGATTTCCAACTTCATTCCTTTATGATCTGAGAAAGTGTTTTGTATGATTTCAATCTTTTAAAATTTATTGAGACTTGCTTTGTGACCTCAGCATATGGCCTATCCTTGAGAATGATCCATAAGCACTTGAAAAAAAGGTGTATCCTGTTGTTGTGGGGTGTAATATTCTATAAACATCTATTAAGCCTAGTTCATTTATTGTATTATTCAAATTCTCCATTTTTAATTGATCCTCTGTCTAGATGTTCTGTCCATTGATGAGAGTGGGGAATTGAAGTCTCCAAGTATTATGGTAGATGTGTCTATTTCTCTTTTCAGTGTTTGCCTCATGTGTTTTGTAGCACTCTGGCTCAGTGCATAAATTTTTATGATTGTTATGTCTTCTTGTTTAATTTTCTTTTTATTAATACATAGTGTCCTTTGTCTCTTTTAATTGTTTTGCATTTGAAGTCTGATTTGTTGGATATTAGAATAGCTACTCCTGCTTTTTTCTGATTGTTGTTTCCATGAAATATCTTCTCCCAACCTTTCACTTTCAACCTGTGTTTATCCTTGGGTCCAAAATGTGTCTCCTATAGAAAGCATAGAGATGGGTCCTGTTTTATAATCCATCCTGCCAGTCTATGTCTTTTGATTGGAGAGTTTAATCCATTAACATTTAGTGTTATTTGTATGTCCTGCTACCATTTTGCCTTTTGGATTTTATATGTCATATCTAATTTTTCTTCTTTTTACCTTTACTGAGAGTCTTCCTTTCTACACTTTTCTCCACACCTCTCTCTCCTGTCTTTTCCTATCTGTCTCTAGTGCTCCCTTTAGTATTTCTTTCAGAGCTGGCCTCTTGGTCACAAATTGTCTCAGTGATTTTTTTGTCTGAAAATGTTTTAATTTCCCCCTCATTTTTGAAGGACAATTTTGCTGGATATAGAATTCTTTGTTGGCAGTTTTTCTCTTTTAGTATCTTAAATATATCATACCACTGTCTTCTTACCTCTATGGTTTCTGCTGAGATATTTATGCATAGTCTTATTGGGTTTCCCTTGTATGTGATGGATTGTTTTTCTCTCCCTGCTTTTAAAATTCTCTCTTTCTCTTTGATATTTACATTCTGATTAGTAAGTGTCTTGGAGTATGTGTATTTGGATATATTCTGTTTGGGATACATGGTACTTCTTGGATCTGTAATTTTAAGTCTTTCATAAGAGTTGAGAAATTTTCAGTGATAATTTCCCCCATTAGTTTTCCTCCTCCTTTTCCCTTCTCTTTTCCTTCTGGGACACCCACAACATGTATATTCATGCATTTCATGTTGTCATTCAATTCCCTGAGTCCCTGCTCATATTTTTCTTTTCTTTTCCCTATATTTTCTTTTACTTTTCCATCAAAAATTAATGAATCATACTAGGAAAATTGAAGATATGGCCCAATGAACAGAACAAACCAACAATTCAAATGAGATACAGGAGTTGAAACAATGAACAGATGTCCCATCCTCCAGTCTGCTAATCTATCTTCTGCCTCTCGAAATCTAATGTTGTAGGTTTCCATTGTTTTTTTTTTTTTATTTCTACTGTGCTTTCATTCCCATATGTTCTGTGGTTTGTTTCTTCAGACTTTCTATTTCTTCTTTTTATTCATCCTTTGCCTTCTTTATATCCTTCCTCAATTCATTGATTTGATTTTTGATGAGGTTTTCCATGTCTGTTCGAACATCCTGAATTAATTGTTTCAACTCCTGTATCTCATTTGAACTGTTGATTTGTTCTGTTCACTGGGCCATATCTTCAATTTTCCTAGTCTGACTCATTAATTTTTGCTCGCATCTAGACATTTAATTTCCATAATTAATTTATTCTGGAGATTGTTTTCACTTTTTTTCCTTAGGATTTTCTTTGCTGCATGACTTTGTCATCTATCAGTTCTTTGATTCAGTTCAGATTATTCCAGACCTCCTGTAGCTTAGGTTTTGTTTAACAGATCAGAATTTTTCAGTTCTTGTTTTCTTGTTTATGCCCTTTTTCCCCCCTTAGGAGGTTCTACTTAGGTATTATAGACCCCAACCAGATTTTCCCGGACCAAACTGGCCTCCTCTCAGGAGGAAAGAGTCACCTGCATCAGTTTTCCCTGAGGGTGAGACCCAGAAGGTTGAAAGACTTTCCTATGAAGCCTCTGTACTCTGTGCTTTTCCTATCCTGCCTGGTATGTGGCGCTTGTTTGCCTGGGGGTCCCACCAGCATAAAATGATGGGGTGCCTTTAACTTCAGTAGACTCTCCCTGATGTTCACATGGTTGAGGCAGAGGAAGGGTTGTAGGCTGGCTTTCATCTTCAGTTTTCCAGGCCCTGGGGTCTGAATTCCTTGAGGGAGGGATTCCACCTGCGCTAGGCCCCACCCCTCTCCTGGGGAAGACACAGGCTCCAGACAAGCTCTCAGACAGGCTTAAATTCACCCTTGCCTGGGGCAGTTGGAGCCTGAGAAGGCTTGCAGCTGTATCCAAAGAGCAGTCAAGCTGTAGAAACACAGCCACAAAAAAGAAAAGGAAAAAAATCCTTTTTAGAGCAGACCCCCATTCCTCGGGTTTGCCAATGAAAAGCTTAAGTTGTTACGTTGCTCTGTGTATCTCCAGGTCCTATGTGCCCCCTCCTTTCCTTCAGGGCCCAGACACTTTCAAGTATTTTGTGCCGTCTGATCCAGAAAAAAAAAAAACAGTTTTTTTTTTCTTTTCCTGTCAGCCCTGCCCCCTCTGTTCCCGGGGAAAACCCAGCAACCTCAGTTTTTACTCGAGGTTCAGCTGAACTGGGGGTCTATTTTTAGTAGACAGATTTGTTAATTTATTCCACAATTGGTGCTTCAACAATCAACTTTCTCAAGTTGTTGTTTTATCTACTCACCCTTTCATTTTTTCTTGACTGTTTTAAATCAAAAGGAAGACAAATATCATTTCATCTGAAAATACTTCAGTGTTGGTGTTTATCAGATAAGGATTAAAAATGTATATAAAACTACAATACCTTTATCACACCCACAAAATTAAATAATAATTTCTGAATATCATATAATACCAAATCTATGTCTATTTTTCTCAATTGGCTCCAAAATGCCTTTTTACAATTTGCCTAAATGGGATCCAAAGAAGGCCCATGCATTGTATTTGTTTGACAGGTTTCTCAGGTACCTTTAGATATAAAACAGCCTTGTCCTTCTCTTCTTTTTTCATGCCATTTATTGAAAAATATGGATTTTTTGTCTTGTGGATTTCCTACATTCTGAAGTTGGCTGATTGTATACACAAGGTATCATCTAACATGTATCCCTCATTCCAGTGGTGCTTAAGTGGGGGTGATTTTGCCACTCAGGGACATTTGGCAACACTGGACATTTTTGGGGTCTCCACTAGAGAGGTGTAACTGGCATCTAGTAGGTAGAGGCCAGGGATGCTGCTCAACGTCCTATGACACACAGCACCACACCTACAACAAAGGATTATCTGGCTCAGAGTGTTAATAGTACAGAAGTTGAAAACCTGGCTTCCCCTCTTGTTTTCTTTTAAATGGCAATTAGATCTAGTGTTGGCGAAGCCCTCACTCTCCCCTGAGGGTTGTCTCCTGAGTCGTGTGCTGTGTGCTCTGTGTCTGTGTAACTGACTCAGTACGGCCACTTACCCACAGCCATCAACTAACCAGCCACCAGCTACCCCACAATCTAGGGGCTTGATTAGATTCAGGTTCAGTTTTGGGAAAGGGACAGAATTCTTCATAGGTGGTGCTGTGTGATACTTCTTATGGTATCATTTCAGAAGGCAATAATGTCCCGTTTTTAGGGATGTTCAGATTGACAAGTGAGCTTAGGTATTGTCAGCCGATCCTCCCATTACAAAATTCCTCATTAGCCTTTTGTCTAGTGGTTTTAGTACCTATTGGTGATGTTGCCTAGATTCATTATTTCGTTAAAGGTTGCAAAATGGTGACTCCTCTAATTCTATTGCTCTTTCTCCTATTAGCTGCAATTCCTCTATAAAGAAAAACATTACCTCATCAGCTATTTAATTACTTTAAAGTATAGTCCATATATTTAAAAAAAGGCAGGACAAATGGATAATTCTTTCCCTTTGCCAATTTTCAGAATGTCCTAGTCATTTAAAAATAGGTTTAAAATATTCTTCATGGTTGTTAAAATAAAGCAAACAAACAGAACAGCTAGCAACCACCCTGTGAAGAGGAAAATAGGAAAAGGGTATTACTACACAGACAATGTTTTGCCAAGCGCTTGGTTTTGAGTTCCAAAAGGCTTGTTGGGAGGAAACAGGGGTCTAGGGGGCAGCAGAGACCACCAGCTGCTGAAGCCAGGAAACAGTGACTTTGATATCTTTAAAAATTGATTACCACGGTCCATAGCTGCTTGCAGTTCTGATTTCAGCTATCTAGGATCTGAGTTGATCTGAGAGCCCACATCCCCCTGATGGCTGCAGTGAGGGGTAAGGGCTCTCTGATACCTCTGGCCCTGGCTACCTGGTGCTGGGAAGAGAGGGAGTGTCTTACCTGTGCTAGCAGCAGGAACCCAGCAGCCCCTGCCTGGCTTTGGTGCTGCTGAATGTACTCAGCTTGCTCTGGAGCCCCTGCTCCAGGGGAGCGGATGGGCACAGAGGCAGATTATCTCTAGATATTCCTAGCCTCCCCCTAAGCCCTTCTTAGGTTGTCTTGGTTTAAGTCATACTTGCAAACATTTTCAAAGAGTCATGCATGAAATAAGAGACCTCAGGATACAGATGCTCTTAAATTCCAAGTTATAGCCATTTGGGCTTAATCATACTCTGTCTCTTGCCAATTCAAGAGTGTGAGATACAAAGTTTGAATGACTTGTATATTTAACTAGTTATTACTTAGTTATTAATTATCAAGTATATAATGAGCATCTATTACGTGATAGTTTACTAGGCCACAGGAGGGAGGCTGAGATAAGAATGGATAGAGACAAAGGGATGAAAAATGCAGTCCTTTCATTAAAAAATTTTCAACTCTAATGGGTATGTGTATGAGGGGGGAGATTGGAGCAGAGAAGTAAATCAACAATTACAGTTTCATGGGATGCCCAGGATGGCTTTTATCTCGGAGGCTTTCTGGAGGAGGGACACCTGAACTCAATCTAAAACAGATGAGCCACGGCTCTTAGAGAGAAGAAGATGCAAAACAGTTCAGACAGAGGAGCGTAGGAGGTGTCAAAAGTAGTGAGTTTGTGGGGAATTTCTCATAGTTCTGTTTGGAGAAAGCCTAGGGTGACTGGCGATGGGGCAGGGGCAGGAGTCCGATGATGAGGGTCATGGTGCTGTGCCAAGAAGCTGGAATATCATTTTTAAGGCAAGTTGAGGGGCACTGAAGCATCTGCTAAGGAGCCCTAACCTTTCTACTCACATGTAAGTTTTTGCAGTATCAGCGCACCAGTCCGCAGGATCTGGGTTGGCCACTGGGGGGCAGTATCAGCTGGCTTACCTGCTGGGCTCGACTGGGCCCATCCCTGCCAGGTTGAGGGTCTGGGATGCTGTGTTATCCCAAAACGTGATGAGTGAGGCCAGGAGGTGGAGAGGATGAGTCCTCACGTCCTGATTGATCCACCAAGCCTTCTGTTTACTGCAGCCTGATTAGATAGGGGCTTAGTCTTGTAGCTCCAGAACCCCTTTGGCATGTGTGGGGCACTTGCTGCCTTGGGCCAACCTTTTCCTTAGAGACTACAAATGCTGGGATCACAGCAGCCCTTCCTCTCTGTGATGCTCTTGGCGTTGGGTTCATCTCCTGCTTGCCTTAGCATTCTGAAGTGAGAAGCCCCAGGAGAGAATTTGCCTGCGAGCTCTTTACCCCTCCCTTTCCCAAGGTTATGCTTATGCGAGACAACAAGCTTTGCAAACTTTAATCTTCTGAAAGCACATTTGGGCCTTTGGGTGCAGCTAGGGCCATTTATCTTCTTTGTTAAGGGCTAAAACAGCCTTGGCCCATCCAGCCAAGGAGAAGCTGTTTGTGGATTAAACTGGCACCCTGGCTCAGCTGGGGTGCAGAAAGTGCACGGCATTCACCTGGGCTGTTGCCCGGGAAGAATTCCTACTATGTAGGGGCCACGAAGCCTGTGTTAGATGTGAGTTTCTGAACATATAAAGGGTCCCAAGGCTTCCTGGACGGAAGCTGGCATTGGCTCTTGCAGGCTCCTGGGGCATGAGGCTGGAGAGACATCTGTCCAGGTTGACAGAGGCAGCAGGCGCCATCTGCTTCCTTCCAGACCCAGGTTGCATAGCCAGTAGACGGAGGTGTTCCACTGTCTGCTCAGGAGGGGCTGGTGAGTGGAGACTGCTCCTGACTCCGCTCATTTCTTTTCGTGACTGGGCTTTCCTTGCAGTGGGTCTGTCTGCCTGGTTGAGGAAGGGTTTGCTTGTGCAGCATCTGGAGGCAGGCAAGTCAGGTATTTTAGGCAGGCGGGGTGGGAAGGAGATTTTCTAGCCCCAGAGGAGTCCCCTTATGGAGAAAGAAAATAACCAGTTGTGGTTACTCTGCAATTGGGTGGAGGAAGGGCTTGTTCATTTGAGTCAGTTTGAAGGGAGCATTTCAGGGAGGAATGGGGAGAAACAGCCAGGGAAAACAATCCCAGGAGAGAGATCCTTGTTGATCAACTAACGAACCTATCAGAAAGAATAGGGTCCATTATAGATGGTGCACATATCTGAAACCACAGTACTTTTTATACCTTGTGGCTGTTTATTCATTCGTTAAATATTTATTGGGTTTCTGCTATGTGCCAGGAGGTCTCTAGGCTCCAGGGATACAAAGATGAGCAAAAGAAACATGGAAAATTGCCCTTGTGGACATCAGGGTCTGTTGGGGCAGAGGAAGCATTGATTAAAGAAACGTAGAAACCAGTGCTGGACAGGACACTGTAGGCTGGTGTGGGAGTGTATGAGGGAAGTGGCTTAGTGTGGGACATCTGGAAAGCCTTTCCTGGGGCACTGGGTGTGAAGCATGAGCAGGAATTCTCTAGTACTGGGGTAGGGAACAGGCAGAAGAGCCTCTTTGACAGAAGGCACAGCAGCTGCAAACCTTGAAGTGTGTCAGAGCCTGACATTCCAGGAACCGAAATAAAACCAGGGAGCTGGAGAGCAGAGAGGGAGGAGGAGCACGGGAGAGACAAGCCGGAGAGGGCCAGCCTGTGCAGGCTCTTATAAGCCCAGTAAAAATCTCTCTCGTTCTTATCCCAAGATCAGTGGGCACCCTTGGTGGGTTTAAGTTTTAAGACGTGGTTAGGTTTGTGGTTGAAATGATCACTCTGGGTAGATGGAAATCAACTACAAGGTTCAGATAATTAGGTTGTAGATTCAAAAGTAAAAATAAATTTCTCCTTTCCATTCCCACATAGGTTTGCTAGGTGTCTCTTGGAACCTCTTGGAACTCAGTGTGCTGAAGGGTATTCTGTGTTGACTGAAGGGAATTGGATTCTGGTTTTGGGGGAGAATGGGGACGTCTGAGTGAGACCGGTGTCAACTTTGTGGGCTGGTGAAAACATAACTGGGAATGCTGGATGCGTTTACTGGTCGGGGCGGAAGTTGAATGGAGGTGGGAGGTGTGGAGAGTGGACTGTGCAGTGGAGAGGGAGGTGGGCCCTCCAGGTGGGCAGGGGTCATATGTCGAGCTCTCAGTGCTGGCTTGAATCTCTGGAAGTCATTTTGGTGTTGAATTTCTGGTGAATCTTGGAAATACTGTTTTATCTTAGACACCCGGGGAGCAGACCCTCTGCTTTCCCAGGCCTGCCTACCTGGCTAAGTGCTTAACTCACTGTGACTTAGCAGGTCAGAGCTGGAGGCCTCAGACGTCTCAGCAGGTCCGGGGCTTTTGGCGTGTGGCCCGTGGACCCCTGTATTGGCATCATCTCTGGGATATTGGTTTAAAAACTGTGGTTTCCTGAGTCTTATCTCAGATCTGCTGAATCAGAACTTTTTTTGGAGGGTGGGAGGAGTGGCAGTGGTAGGATTTGTGAAGGAATCAGCATTTTAAGTAAGTGCACCAGTGGGTTCTTACGTGCACGGTATTAATTTCCTGTGGCTGCTATAACAAATCACCACAAACCTGAAAGCTTAAAACAACAGGAATGTATTCTCCCTCAGCCCTGGGGTCTAGAAGTCAGAAGCCATGAAATCAAGACATCAGCAGGGTTGTGCTTCCTTGGAGGCTCTAGGGAAGAATCTGTTTCTTGCTTCTCCCAGTTTCTGGTGGCTGCTGGCATTCCTTGGCTTGTGTCCACAGCACTCCAATCTCTGCCTCTATCGTCACATCACCTTATCCTCTATGTGAGTCTATTCTTCATCTGTCTCCCACTTACAAGGACCCTGGTGGTTGTATTTAGGGACCACTGGGATAATTCAGGATAATCCCCCCATCTCAAGATCCTTAACTTAATCACATCTGTAAAGACCCTTTTTCCAACTATGGTAACATTCATAGGTTTCAGAGATTAGGATATGATCTCTTTGGGGGATGAAGCAGGTGGCACGTTTTTCAGACTACCACACACACTGAAGTTTGGAAGCACTATGTGGTCAACATCCTTAGGGTCGAGTAGGCAGAGGAAATTGAAGTCTGGAGAGAAGTGACTAATCCAAGGTTACACAGCCCATAATTCATATCTGTGATTAGGACCCACTCCGATTCCTAGGCTGACTCTTGATATCTACTGAATGCTTCTTATGTACTATTTAGTAAGAAAATTGCATGTATTTCTCATCACGCTTCCAAACAACCCTAGGAGCTTCGTCCTACTATTATCTTCTATTTTACAGATGAGAAAATTAAGGGACAGAGACATTAAATAACTTACTCAAGGTGATAAAGCTAGTAAATAGTGGAAGTAGGATAGGAACCCAGGCATTTCAATGCTAAAGCCTTCATTCTTAGGTTAAACAACCTCCAGCCAGGCTCATGCTGAGTCCACTCTGAATCACCTCTCCGGTATTTCTGTCCTTCTAGCAAATATGGAATCAGGCTTCTCTGGAAGAAAATGAGAGCCCTCTAACCACCTGCCCTCCTCCTGCTTGGAACCAGTTCTCCATCTTCTCATAGGAGGGAAGCGTCTTGCAAACAAGTGTGGGTGGGGATGATCCTAATGGACTTCTTAGCTGAAGGCCTGGGATGGGCCCTGGCAGGTTTCCAGTCTCCTTGATGTTCTACTGAAAGGTAGAAGGTGAAGGTGGGGCAGCTCCATTTTGCACCTTGGGTACACGTTTGTTTCTGGCCTGACTCACTTCCCTTTGGAGCAGGGCCTGGGGTGAAACGTCTACCTGCTCCACCTCCTCTCTGCTGCCTTATAGCTTCTTTCCCAGCAGAGCAGATCTCTGACAGCTCAGAGCAGCTCCGTCCTCCATCCCAGCCTACAGAGCCCTCGGCCATGGCAGTATCCAAGCAATGGACAGCAGCTGAAGGTTTCAGCTCCAACCAGAGGGCCGTGAAATATTTGGGCCAGGACTTTGAGACTCTGAGGCAACAATGCTTGGACTCAGGGGTCCTTTTTAAGGATCCAGAGTTCCCAGCATGTCCGTCAGCTTTGGGCTCTAAGGACCTAGGCCCATCCTCCCCCCAAACTCAAGGCATCGCCTGGCAACGGCCCACGGTAAGGACACAGTCTTGCTGTCGAGAGTCATGGAGGGTGGAGGACCTTCACCTTGGTCAGGAGGAGTCCATTGAGGAGTATTCGCTCTGGGTCCTAAGTTCTTGGGTCCCATATTTAAGAAAGCTTCCACCCCAAACCCTCCTTTTAAAAATTCCTTTAAGAGGCAATGTGGTATAGAGGGAAGAGGATGTATGGGCTTTGGAACCAGACAAATTGGATTTGAATCCTGGCGCTGCCCTTTGTGGCTGTGTGGCCTTGAGCTGATTGCTTAACCTCAGTGAGCCTCAGTGTTCTCATATGTAAAATGGTGCTACTGACGTCTTATTTTTAGGGTTGCTATGAAGACTAGTGATGAAGCTCAGAGCGTTGTAGCCAACACAGAGGAGGCAAAGAATGCATAGGAGTTATTATTGCTTACACTTCTCCTGGGCCAGATCACAGTGGAACAAGTAAATGCTGGCTATAATCAGTCCTGGGGTAAGGAACAGGGTTGTTTGAGGCTGTGAATTGTCATTGCTCTGTCAGGGCTGGTGGGTGCAGAAGTTGGGGTAATGGGTCTGTGAATGCAGATGGGGCTTTGGGACGTTGTCACTGTCACCACCCAACGCTCAAGGGTAGAGGAGAGAGAACTGTCCTATCCAAACGTACTCCCTGAGCCACATCTCTCAGCCTTTCAATGTTGGGTCTGTCACTTACGGCTGTGTTACTTTTGTCAAGTGACTTGACCTTTGAACCTTAGAGATAGAATCCCCTCTGTACAGTGTGTTTGTGAGACCTGACCTAGTCCATATGGAATTCTCTGTATAGTGTCAGGCACATGACAAAGTCTCAAAAGAGGGACTATTAAATGGACAAACTCAGTGCCCTGGGCTGGAGCTTCTTTTGCCTTTTAGGTCACAATGGAGAAATCAAGTCATGGTGTCTGTTTTCTTGGTAGTGGCCGAGAAAGGAGGATAAAGAGAGAGTAATTCTTTGAAAATGTTCAAAATCACTATTTAACTCCAGCTATTTCTACCCCTTCTGTTTTAAACCTCTCCATTTTGCCCAACACTTTCTACTTCTGTGAAAAACTCCTTTACCTGTCTCCTTTCTGCCCAAAATGTCCCATCTTACTGCCCTCCTCAGAAACCCTAGGTAACTCTGGGATATTGGAAAAAATCAAGGTTGAGAGTCATGCTTTTATATTCAACTACAGAGTTGACAGCCACATTTCCTTTCCACAGCCAATGTGTTGAGCCTCTCTTTGGTGCTGGCAGTAGGCTATGTACTGTTTGGGAAGGTATCATGAGGGAAACTGTGGTCACAGCTCTGACAGAGGTTAGGGGGAGACAGAAGTGTGAATAAAGTGCTGACAACCAGGGCAAATGAAGTAAGTGCTAAACAGGCATACACAATGGGCCAGAAAAACTGGGATGCTACCATCATTTGGATGGAAACACTTCATGGGGGAGGAATGAATTCTAGCAGAACTGAAAGATTCCAAAGGCCTGGAGTAGATGGGGGAGAGAAGATTTCTCTTAGTGATCGAAGTCAGGTATCAGTTAACCTTTGTCTAGTTTTTTTCCCTTCTTTCGAAATTCTTAAAGTTCTTACCTACTCAACCATATTGTCCATTTTTTCCAAACCATGTCTTCCCCTGGTCTCAATGTCTATATAAATATAGTAACAACTGGATGTGCTGATCTGTGCTAACCAACAAGATACTATAAAATCCATAGGACCTAATTAATATGGAATTGAAGGACTCTTATTACTTGGAGTTTTCAGATGCTTGTGGAATAAATGGATGCTTGTCAAAATTTAATCTCTCTGTTCTCAGTTGGTTAAGATCCTGATCCTACCTCTATCAGCAATGTGCCTTGGAATCTGGAAATCAGCCTATTCCTAAATGCTTCATTTCTTTCCTCTAAGAACCCTCTCAGGCAAGTAGTTTGTGGTGTCTAGAAATGCAGTGTATTACAAGTACACTTGCAGCTTTTGAGGGTATGGTGGTTTGGAGATATATGTACCCAGAAAAATATGTTCTTAAATCGAATCTATTTCTGTGGGTGTAAACCCATTGTCAGTAGGATGTTTTGATGAGGTTACTTCGGTTAGGCTGTGTCCCACCTCAGTTAGGATAGGACTTAATCCTTTTACTGGAGTCCTTTCTGAATGGGATGAATATATATAGAGAAAAAAAAGCCATGGAAGCAAGGAGCTGAAATTAAGAAAATCTGGAAGAGAACAGAAAGACCCGTGGGATGTACCATGGGTTTTGCCATGAGGCAGAGGAACCAAGGACGGCTGGCGGCTTATCTTAAGGAAGAAAGCACAGCCTTGATGATGCTTTGAGGTGGACATTTTTTTTTTGCCTCAAAACTGTAAGCTAATAAATTCATTGTTTAAGCCAACCTAATTCATGGTATTTGCTGGAGCAGGCTAGGGAATGAAAACAGATTTTGATACTTGGAGTGGAGTGTTGCTATTGCAAATATCAAAAATGTGGAAACCGCTTTGGAATTAGGTAATGGGTAGAGGCTGGAAGAACTGTGAGGTGCTTGATAGAAAAAACCTAGACTGCTTTGAAGAGACTGTTCATAGCAATATGGGTGCTTAAAGGTACTTCTGATGAGGGCTTAGAAGGAAATGATGGAAGTGTTATTGGAAACTGGAGGGAAGGTGATCCATGTTTTAAATGGTAGGGAACTTGGCAAAATTGAGTTCTGATGTCAGGTGGAAGGTAGAATTTGAGATTTATGAGCTTGAATGTTTAGCTGAGGAGATTTCCAAGCTAATGTGGAAAGTGCAGCCTGGTTCCTCTTTGCAGTTTATAGTAAAGGCTGAGAGAAGTGGAGAAGATGAGAACTGAATTCCTGGGCACAAAGGAGCCAGAAATTGATAGTTTGGAATATTCTGAGTTTCCAGAAAGTGAGTACCCAGAGAACCGTACTCTGTGTGTGGGTTTAAGTGAGCATGGATCCGGTCAGCCATTTCAGTGCAGGGTGGGATTGAAAGTACTGTTATCCAGAAAGAATTTGTGGAACACAAGTTCTACTATTTGATGGTTTGGACAAGTTTTTTTTTTTTTTTTTATGGGATCTGTATGAATGGAATGACTGCCAGCCTAGACAAACAGGGACAGACTGAAGGAAAAATCACTTATAGGATAGAACCGTGGAGGCTGAGGTATGGACAGAAGATGTCTCCCCCACCCAGTCTGCCCTGGCACTTGGAGAGGGCGGGCCTTCTGCTCTGTTGCTCGGGAATAATGCTGCCATCTTGGTGTTCTGAGAGGGTTGAGCCTATCTCCCTTGGATTTCAGAGAGCTGGCCATCATCCCAGTGCTTGAAGAGGGTAGAGACTTTACCCCAATGTTTGGGGAGAGCATGGCCATTGCACTTGGAAGGGTTGGGATTGCCACTTCATCAGATCCAGAGGACAGAACATTATTCCGTAGATGACTCTCAGACCTTGAAATCCAATGGAGTGTGCCCTGCAGGTTTTCAGAATTGTTTGGAAACTGTTACCCCTGTTTTCTTTCTCATTTCTCCCTGTGGGAATGGAAATGTCTATCCTATACCTGTGCCTTCACTTGTATATTGGGAGCAGATAACTTGTTCTCTGGGTTTCACAGGTCCACAGTCAAAGAGGAATTCTGACCCAGGAGAGATTATACCCATGATCAATTTTGATGAGACTTTGTACTTCATATTATTATTGAAATGACTTATGGCTTTAGGAATACAGTGATGGAATGAATGTATTTTGCATGTAAAAAGAACATGTCTTTTGGGCTCCAGAGGATGGCATGTAGTGGTTTGAAGTTACCCCAGAAAAACATATTCTTAAATCTAATCCATTCATGTGGGTATAAACCCACTGTCAGTAGGACCTTTTGATGAGGCCACTTCAGTTATGTCACATTTCAATCAGGATGGTTGCCCAGTACCATTATTTTTACTGAAATATTTCATGGTATTTGCTGAAGTAGCCTAGGAAACAAAAATGGACGGTGACTCCTTACTTTCTTAGTCTTGGGGGATTGAAGTTAGTTGCCCAGATGTGGCTATTATGATCCCAGTTTATAATATTAACCAGGATGTTAATTTTCACCTGCCTTTGTGGGGACAGGCAGATGAGTAGATATGTATATATGTTTTTGCCCTTCAATAATAAAAAAGCTTGATAGTTAGATGCTTTCTGAATCCATAAAGTTTGCCTTCCTGTCCCTGTTGGGTGTTGCTGCCTGTCTGTAAGTCGCTGAGTGAAAGGTTTGTTTGTGCCCTTGTCCCAAGGGTTGGAATTCAAGTTTGCCCACATGAAGATCTCAGGTTCAAGCTTGGGCTCTCCAGGTGTGTTTTTGGCTATTCACAATGCCAAGGCAGTTTTTCCAATTGGTGTTGGGCAAACACAGCAATCCTATCACACATTAAAGGGTTGGGTCTGTGTGAGATCAGAGAGTGCCTTAGCAGCTGCATCTCCCAGCTTCCCCACTGGGCTGAATCACCTCCCAGCCCAGGCTCCTAGAGCTTGGGGTTTACCCAGTGTGAGCCGGCCCAGTCAATGACATTCTTCTCTGAGGTGTCTATCGTTTGGCAATTAAGCAGTTTATTGATTTTAAGGGGAAATTTGGAGAGATAGGAGCTAAGCGATATCAGATGAATAATAAGGACCCATTAAATATCCAGCTCAAGTTAAGGGAAACATTGAAGGGTTGAATTGTTGGAAGAAATTTGGGATAAGGTTGATGGGGGAGAGGCCTCAGTTTGGGGCTTCCAATCTGTCTCCTGCTGCTGCCTTTTGGATTAGTGAGTTGGGGGTTTTAAGCTCAACAGTGATTTATTGGGTATTGACCATGTGCAAGTGCTAGAGAGGAACCTTTTGTGGAGCTTCTGCCTAGTTGGCGAGAGAGACAAGGGAATGAATAGACAAATGACAGGCAACGGGGGATTCAGAGCATGGGCTTGGGCATCAAGTGATTCTGAATTCTGGTCCCTTTTCTGCCATTCAGTAGCTGTAGGACCATGAGAAAGCTCCAAACTGCCCTGAGGCTCAGTTTCCTCATCTGTAAAATGGGAATAATACTATTACCTACTTGAGTGGGTTATTGGGAGGCTTGAATGAGAGAATGAGCTTATACAGTGCCTTGTACATAATAAATGTCTAATACAATGAGATATCATAGCTATTTTCACAAGCCAGATTGTCCAAAGCGTGAATTATAAACCTCGACAAACTGTTGTGGAAGTTCAGGGGAAGGTACGGTTCAATTTGACTGTGGAATTGGAGCAGCTAACTACTGGACAAATTTGAATTGAGCTTGATGGAGAAGGTCTTGATAGAGACCAAAGAGAATGCGCCCTAGACAGAGGGCACAGGTGTGAACAATCCATTGCATTGGGAAGTGTATTCAGAACAAGTGTACTCAGAGGAAGGCAATGACCTGTTGTAGTGTGAAAGAGAAAACATTGTAGGAAATTGGGAGAGATGAGGCTGGAAACATCAAATGGGGTCAGATCATAGAGGGGTAAGGGTACTTGCCTAAGGGATAGGGGCGTCATTAATGATGATGATGATGTTGAAGACGGCAGTACCTTTCAGTTTCTTTAAAGGGCACAGCCAGAGTCCCTGAAATGTCAAACAAAGGTGTGACAACCTGGGAGAATGGTGTTTCCAAGTAGTCATCATCATTGAAAATGTGAAACTTTAGATCACCTCTTGCCTTGGATTCCTTACTGATAAGGAATTTCTTATGTCCATTCATCAGAGTTTGATAAGAGGCTTCAGTACAATGATTTGTGTTTATGGAGTGATGAGAAAGGCTTACCTGAGTACTAGTAAAATTTTATTACTAAAAGAATATGATTATTGTTAAGGAAGAAACAAAAACATTGTCCTAAGTGTGGGAATGTGGGGGCCCCTCTTCTGCACAGAAGCCTGCTTCTTTTAAACCTC
This sequence comes from Tamandua tetradactyla, assembly GCF_023851605.1. Classification (NCBI taxonomy): domain Eukaryota; kingdom Metazoa; phylum Chordata; class Mammalia; order Pilosa; family Myrmecophagidae; genus Tamandua; species Tamandua tetradactyla. The sequence goes on from NC_135328.1 coordinate 137,739,393, forward strand.
TTCTTGGGCTGCCAAATTACTCTGTATCTCTGATTTGAGATCCAAGAGAAAATTAGCAATAGAGAGAAGACTTTGGTCAAATTCTTCAGGCATAATGCTAAGATGCCATCTTCTTGCGAAGTCGAGGACTTTTTGTGGCCCTGAAAGATTCATATAAGATATTATTCATGACATTTCTTAGTTTTTTGAGGTGGGTGGGTAAGGAGCAATTTTGAATTATGCTAATGAATAACAATGAAGTAAAATGAGCATTCCACCACCCTATAAACCACTTAGCCCCATTCTGGATACAGTGCTTCCTCTTTAAATTGTCTGTAGCTTTGCCAATGGCCCTGACTCAAAACTTGAGCAGAACTTGGTAATCGTATTAGATTTGAGTCTACTGGATTTACATCACATGGACAGCATGATGTGGGTAATTGAGTACACAGCTCAGGGGAGTGATTTTAGAAGTGTCAGCATGTTCTATAATTAGTAGTCAAAGCCATGGTTTTGGATGATGTCACCAAGAGACAAGGATTTGGGTATGCTCTTGCTGTATGACACAGGATCAGAGAAGGGGTTGAGCCCCATGCCTAGGTGTTTGCTGATGCTTAGGGATGAGCAAAGGAGAGGAACTGATGAGGGCAACTGATAAGGAATATTGAAAGAAGTAAGGAGAAAATCAAGAACGAGTAGGGGTCCCATAAGCCCAGGAAGGAAAGAGTTTGCAGAAAGAAGGAATAGGCAATAGTGTCACATATCAAAGATCAGACAAGTAAAATCAGAATAGAAAACACCCATTAAATTTAGAAAATTCTGGGAGTACCATGAGTTAGAGGAGAGCAGTTTCACTGGAGCTGTGGAGGTCAGTGGCAGATTTCAGGGAGCTGAAGGATGAATGAGATTAAAGGATGAAGAGGAGAATATACTAAGAGGGTTTCAAGGATGAAGATTCACCCAAATCCCAGAACAGTGTGTTCTTTTCCTTTCCTTCTCAGTGAAGTAATCTTTTCCTTCTTTAAAAGAGTTGTTTTAAACCAAAAAAATAGTTTTTTTTTGGTTCTTTCCTTTTTTATTTATTAGTTTTAGACTCTTTCCACCTTTTATTTACCAAGAGATGATGGTCTGGAGACCAGGCCTTCCTAAGATATAGAAGTCCTAGTTTGGTTAATGCCACTTCTCTCTTTAAATTGTCAGCAGAGATGGCAAAAGATGGAAACAAACAAAACTAAAGGTCCGTCACTAAGAAGCCTGGCTAAATAACTTGTGATACTTAAAATGAAATTATAAATATCTATATGTGCTGATAAGAAAAGATGTATAAGATATATGATTAAAACAAGGACATAAATATAAATGTGCTTTTATATGCAAAGACAGAATCTGGAAGGATACATAAGAAATGTTAACAGTGGGGAATATGGTGGTAAAAGGGATTTTTTTTTGTCTTTTATACCATTATTTACTGTTGGATTTTTTTCCCATGCACATGTATTACATTTTCAGTAAAAAACAAGCTAATGAAAAATTTTAAAGCTTTTTATTGTGGTAATACATATACGACTCAAAATTTCCCATTTTAAACACTTTCAAGTATACAATTCAGTCGTATTTATTACATAGTATTTATTACAATATAGTCTTAATTACATTGACAATATTGTGCTACCATCTAAAAAGTTTTTTAATACTTAAAAAAAAAAGCAATCCAGCCCATAGGTACTGTTTCCACTCATTTAGGTGGGAACTGGCAGCCTTATATCCCACTATACGGCAGCAACTTGGAAGGTTCCATCTTACCCAGCAGAATCCCAGAGCCTGCAGTTCACTCTTCCATTCATACCCTGTGCCTCTGTCCTAAGTCCCACTCTTTTGCTTCCTAGTCCTTTTTGATCTACCATTTTTTCATCTAGAAATGTCTCTCACTCTTTATGATTAGACAGCCCTTGGTGTAGCACAACCCAGATGCCTCTGATTAAATGTACACTGGCGTATTTTTTGTCCCTTGAGATCCTCATCTCCCATCACATAAATCTTTCAGCCATAATTCCTACTGGACATGTCTTGTTTTTCTCACTTTGTGTATGTAGTCCACATCCCATTATCATGCACGAGACTGTTCTCTCTAATTTTTCTCATGAGTGGCATACACTCATGTAGAATGAAAATTCTTTGAGGTCAAGAACGATTCTTTCTTTCTTTTTCCTCTGTCTTCATTTTACTATGCTCTTCCTGCCCCTGCCTGCCATGGTGCAAATAGTACCAGATATAGAATGGGAACATAATAAATCCTTGCTGGGTAAACAAATAAAGAATGCGTAAAGAATGCCTCATGTGCCCCATTTGAGCTCTGGGAGTATGAGACTGGTTTAGGCAGATGCTGGTTTGATGTAGGTAAGAGGAGGAAGTTGAGTTCTCCTCTCTGGATATGGCATTTCCTGATACTTCAGTGTTTCCATCAGCAAATGAGATCTTTATCATGTAGTTAAGTCTTTAATGAGTAACCACAGGGTGCATGGCATTTTCCTAGAATGCTAAACACTACCCTAATCTTCTCTCTGTGTAGATGGGGTGGGGTCAGGATGGATGACATCATATTGCATTGCGTTATTCTCCCAGCATTTGCCTTTCTCTCCCCTGCCCCACCTTTTCATACCCACACGCCTACACAAAATGTATAGCAATGAAAACACCAGTTGTGATGGTGCCCCAGGCTCTGGTTCCTGCTCTGCCTCTCCCTCCCTGGGTGGTTGTGGGCAGGTCTCCTCACTTCTCTAAGTCTCAGAATCCTCAGCAATAGATCAAGACATGTGCAGGAGATGATCTCCTTACTCTCCTCCAGGTCTGGAATTGTGTGGCTCTAATGTACCTTGACCTGCCACCATCACTGGGCAATTTGTGACTTTTCTTTTATGTGAAACTTTCAGGAATTGTGTCCCAGCCCTCAGTTTATCATTGGTGGAGCTACGCGCACAGACATTTGTCAAGGTGGTCTGGGTGAGTAACTGTGGAGAGTCCTATTTGTTTTGGGAGAGGGTATGTCTGTATATACATGAGCAGCATCAGATTAAGCTGGTAGACTTGACTGAATGAATTACGTGCATATCTATACATATTTGTGTTTTTGAGACTGCTTTCTTCTCTATGGCTCTCAAATGCTGGAACTATCTTTTGACTCTCAGCAAGAGATTTTCTGCAGGCTCATTTAACCCATTTAATGCTGGAGCAAGGAGCCAGGATTATGGGCATAGAGTAGATAACTGGGCTGCATTTTTTAATGGTCATTACCTCTGAGCAGACATAATTTACCCTATGGAGTGGCCATGTCTATATAATGATGGGCTGTCATAATAGATGTTTTTATAATTAGTAAGAAAACAAGGATCTTAATTTTCTGGTCAAGCTTTCTTTCATAGGCCCAGAATTCCAGAACCAAGAAACTTCATTTCCCAATCTTTCATATTTCCTTCAAATCAGGTAGCATTAAGTTTAGAAATAACTCATTTTATTTTGTTTGGCAAGTGCTAGCTTCAAGGTTCTCCTTGATAGCAGGCATAGCTTTGTTGATCTCACAAGCCCTCCGGATCTCAGGGCCTAATAGATGGGAATTTCTGCACTGAGTGGGACAACACTTATATTGAACTTGCTGGGCTTCAAAACTGCTGCAAAATAGAGAACCTGGAATGAAGGCAAAGAAGAAACAAACCCAACTTGGTGGAAAACAGCAAGACAAACAAAAAGTTCAGCATCTGTACAGACCCAATTCAAACAAGAATTTTAAGGAGATTCCCCATTTTTCTTTTCCCCCTTGTTTCAGCCAGGAAAACCTTCTCTCTCTAGCTTGCTTGAAATCTTCATGAATTTAAAAATCAGATGGTACTTTATTTTAAGTGCTCCTAATTTTCTTTCCTTTAATGAGTGTAGCAAATCCTCAGCTAGACAGACTCAGGGGGTATAAGTACAAAGCTGCGAGAATGATTCCGGGTGCCACAACAAGCCTGTGCCCTTTTCCCAGATAGCCGCGGCTTCCATTTCCTAAGCCTTTGTGTGAGGGTTCACACTGAGGGGTAGCATTCTGACCTTTTCTCGTTCTGGGTAAGTGTGTGGTGCCTTTTCGCTTCAGGCTAAATGTTTAACCTAATTTGCCTACGTCTCAGGGAAATAGAACTTGAAATCTGTGCCTGTAACAGCTCTTCATTATAGGTGTTTTCGCTTTGGAAAAGGGCTTATTGAGTGCCTTGTAATTGATTGACTTGGATGGATTTTCCTTTGAATAATTTTAAGCAAGAAAGGAGTATTTCCAGGAAGGGGCATCACCATGGCAAGGGTGCGCTGCTGGTGGAGACAGAGCCTGAAGTGCAGGAACACGAGCACAACCAGCTCTCTGAATCCGACTCACATCCCAACAAGTGGGTGGCCTGGGTCAGCCCAGCTGCAGCGGTGGTGAATTTTAATGGACCCAGTGCAGTGGGGCTGCTGAGTCACATCTCCAGAGAGGGGTGAGGCCCTTGGTATGAGACATACGTGCCTGAAGAGATTGAGCCTCGGTGGGTAGATTGGGGCTGCCATGTTAGCCCTGGGGCAGGAAGCCAGCAGCTGAGCTCAGCAACCTGTGAGGTTTGAGCCAGGACTGTCCCTGGACAAGGGGTGAAGTGTGGCGAGATTAAGAAGAAAGAGTCCTTCCCCAGCCCACAGCAGAGAGTTCTCAAAGAACAGTGGGGTATCCTGCAGCCCTTGTGGAAGGAGGGTGCGACACGGATCCATGTTTGTTAATGCCTTTTTGCCTTTTCAGAGTCCAACACAGCACAGTGGGGTCTGCCCTAGATTTTTTTTTTGTTTGCTGTTCTACTTCTTTTAAATAGTTGATATATATAATGGAAATGATATCTTCTTCATGGAGTAATTTTGTTATTTTTTAAAATTATTTTGGATATGCATGGTTCAAAAATTTAAACAACCAACTAAAAGGTATATAGTGAAAAGTTTGGGCTTTCCACCCCATCTCCATCGACCGCACCACTCACTGCCTTCACCGCTTTATGTGCATGTGTGTGTCTCTTCAGTGTTTCTTTTTGTCATTGCAAGCAAGTCTAAATTTTCTTATTTTTATTGCCTTCTTTTTTTTTGTTTTTTTGTCATTTATTTTCTCTCTGCATTTTCTGCAAAAATTGGCCAGATGTGAATTTTTATACTTTACCCCTTTCTTACTGTTTTTATATCTTATGCAGTAGTTTGAACTTTTCCAGTACAACAGTGAATGTAAACTATGATGAAAAATATCCTTGGTTTGTTCCTGACTTTTAAAGTAATGCTTCCAACAATTTACAATTAAGAATCATGTTTGCATAGGGTATTGGTAGGTAGACTTTGTCAGTTCAAGGACGGTTCCTTCTATTCCAAGAATTTTTTCTTATATTTTTTGGCTCTATTTTATTTTAATCATAAATGAATATTATCTATTGTGGGGAGAACTACATTACTATATCTCTGCATTAATAATCATAATTAATCTTCCAATTATAATTGAAATTACCTCTAAATTTTCTTTCTACACACTCTTTGTCTAATTGTGGCATAAGTGTTATACTAGCTTCATAAATTAATTGGAATCTGATTTGGAACAGTGTATTTATTGCCTTCTTGAACTAAAGGTAACCTACTGTAAATGTGGTTCAGCAACTTGCTTATTTCACTTAATAAATTATCTTGGAGATCTTTCCATATTAGTACCTAATGAGTTTTGTCTTTTTCTTTGCAAAAACATTTTATTGTGGTAACACATATATAGCATAAACTTTGCTGTTCTGTTTTTAAATGTACCGTTCAGTGGCATTAATTCCATTCACAACACTGTGCTTCTGTCACCGACATCTATTTCTAAAGGTTTTTCTTGTTCCAAACAGTAAACTCTATACCCATTAAGTGTTTGAATGGTTACCAACCCCTGATAACCTCCTACTTTCTGTCTCTATGAATTTATCTACTGTAGCTATTTTACACAAGTGGAATCATGCAATATTTGTCCTTGGTTTATTCACTAAGCATAATGTTTTCACAACTCATCCCTGTTGAAGTATGTCTCAGAACTTCACTCCTTTTTGTGGCTGAATAGTGTTCCATTGTACGGACATAGCACATTTTGTTCTATCCATTCATCTGTGAAGGAACACTTGGGTCATTTCTTCCTTTTGGCTGTTATGAATCATGCTGCTATGAACTTTGCTATAGAAATATCTGTTTGAGCCCCTGCTTTCAATTCCTTGAGATATATACCTAGGCATGGAATTGCTGGATCATATGGTAGTTCTATTTTTAACTTTTTGAGAAGCTTCCAAATTGTTTTCCACAGTGGCTACGTCATTTTATGTTCCTACCAACAATGACATCCGTTTTTAAAGCACTAAGAGTACTGTATTCCACCATGTGGAGGTATCGCAGTTGATTTAACCAGTCTCCTATAGATGGGCCCCTCTTATTTTCACTCATTTGATATCATAAAAAATGTTGCAGCCTTGTCCTTGCATCATATTATCTGTGTGAGGGTATTTGCCAGCAGGTCTGGTGAATGGCTGCTTCAGACATGATGGGGTGTCCATTCTCCCTTCATCCTTTTTTACTGTTCTTGCTAAGCTAGACCTTCATCCTGAAAGTGTGATTCTCTCAGCGGCCATCAGAGTTTCTGCTCACATATAGTCCTATTGGCTTTGTTTGGAAACATAATTATTGAGAAATAAAGACTGAGGAACCTGATATGTGAAGGATCCAACTGCTCTCAACAATTCTTGCTACAGGATATGACTTCTCCTTGGGTAGGCCAGTTTCTGCAGGAGGAAAGCATGGTTTGGCCTCCATGCAAGTAATTAAATGGGGTGTCTGTTCTGGTTTGCTAGCTGCTGGAATGCAACACACCAGAGACGGATTGGCTTTTAATAAAAGGGGATTTATTTTATTAGTTCTTCAGAGGAAAGGCAGCTAACTTTCCACTGAGGTTCTTTCTTACGTGGAAGGCGCAGGATGGTCTCTGCTGGTCTCTCCAGGCTCCTGGGTTCCAACAGCTTTCCCCTGGGTGACTTCTTTCTGCATCTCCAAAGGCCTGGGCTGAGCTGCAAGTGCTGAGATGAGGTATGCTGAGCTGCTTAGGCTGTGCTATATTGTGCTCTCTCATTTAAGCACCAGCCAATTAAGTCAAACGTCACTCATTGCAGCAGACACGCCTCCTAGTCGACTGCAGATGTAATTAGCAACAGAGGACGTTCACCTACCATTGGCTTATGTCCGCAGCAACAAAACTAGGTATGCTCACCTGGCCAAGTTGACAACTGAATCTAACTAACACAGTGTCTTTCAATTAAACAGCCCCCAAACAGAAGCTCTCCACATGTCCATAAATGAGGCCCTATTCATGCAGGCTACCAAGAAGGAGAGTTCTCCAAAGATGATGTCCCTTGCAGTGCCACCTTTGTGCACCCATCTTCTTGGGGAGCCTTTACTCACCAGGTCCAGGAAGGACAACACACACACACAGTTTCCTACAACAGGGTGAGGAAACCAAAGGGACACTCCATATTGTGATGGAGCAAGTTACAAGTGTGCAACTTTCTGTTGCACCTCAACTGGGTACCTGTGTGTCAGCTGGGTGACTCAGATTCTTTTGCCACTCTGTGCATGCCTGCAAATGACTGCAAAAGTGCTGTGACTATTGATTTTGGAGTTATAAATAAATTTTATTGCATAGGTGCAGAACTTCAGAGACCTAGGGGGTCCCTCTGCTTGTTCCAGCGCAGTGTGTCTCTCCCTGTTTTGTGGTATCCAGGGGCCTCTGTGGCCATGGAAATGGACCTCATCTTACACGTGAAGTACTCATTTGTTTTTTGTGCACTCCACGAAGTGAGTCACACCTATGCATCAACTGGACTCCAACCCAATTAGCTTAAAGAAAAAAGGGGGAATTTATTGGCTCATCCACCTACCGCCTGAAAAGAGAGGGACAATGTTGGCCTCAGGGAAGCCTGGATCCAAAAGCATTAGATGCTACTGGGGCCCTTTCTGTCTGTCTTACTTTCCTGCTGGTTCCTTTGGTGGTCTTCATTCTCTTCCATGGCAGACAAGTTTCATAGGTTAGAAAATGTGCACACTAGTGGTTCCAGGATTCATCTGAGTAACATTGCAAAGCATTTACAAATCTCAGAAAGATTTGATTCTGATTTGATGGTTTGCTCTGCAGCATCTGTGCCAGTTGCTGCAGAGGGGTGAGGTACTATGTGGTTGGAGCAGTCTGGCTTATGTTCCACCTTGTGGCCATGTGGGTAGGTTTATATTGGGAGCCTCCCCCAAAACCACAGTGGACATTCACCACAAGATGGGGGCAGGCAGAATAATGAAAGTACACCTCAACATGCAAATGGAGGCAGGGGATGGGGTCCCAGGTCTGGCCCAGCCTGTACTTTCTCCATTTCCAGATCACTTCCCCTCTGTTCTCTGACCCAGTGTCACTGGCATTTCCCACTTGCTTCTAATTTCAGTTGGTCTTCGTTATTTGCAGATTTTGTATTTGTGAATTGGTCTACTTGATAAAATTTATTTGTAACCCCAGAATAAATACTTGCAGTGCTTTCACAGTCATTTACAGACAGGGAAGAGCAGCAAAAAATTTGAGTCTTCCCACGTGTAGGATCCCAGATGAAATCAAACAAGGTGATGCTCTGCCTTCTTTTTTCAGCTCTCATTCTGTAAGCAAATGTTCTTTTCATAGTGTGCTGGTTTGAAAGGATGTATGTCCCTGTATTAGTCAGGGTTCTCTAGAGAAAAAGAATCAACAGAGAACATTCGCAAATATAAAATTTATAAAAGTGTCTCATGTGACTGCAGGAATGCATAGTCCAAAATTCACAGGGCAGGTTCTGAAACCGACGATTCCAATGGAGGGTCTGGACGACCTCCGCAGGAGAGGCTCACCAGCTGAAGCAGGAAGGAAGAGAGCCTGTCTCTTCTGAATCCTCCTTAAAAGACTTCCAGTGATTAGATTGAGCATCACTCATTGCAGAAGACATTCCCCTTGGCTGATTACAAATGGAATCATCTGTGGATGCAGCTGACATGATCATGATCTAATTCTATGAAATGTCATCCTTGCAACAGACAGGCCAGCATTAGCCCACCAGACAAACAAGTACCAACACTTGGCCAAGTTGACACATGTCCCTGACCATGACGGTACCCTAGAAAAGCCATGTTTTAATCTAAATCCCATTTCATAAAGGCAGAATAATCCCTATTCCATACAGTATGTTTGAAACTGTAATCAGATCATCTCCCTGGAGATGTGATTTAATCAAGAGTGGTTGTTAAACTGGATTAAGTGATGACATGTCTCCACCCATTTGGGTGGGTCTTGATAAGTTTCTGAAGTTCTATAAAAGAGGAAACATTTTGGAGAATTAGAGAGATTCAGAAAGAGCGGAGAATGCTGCATCACCACCAAGCAGAGAGCCCAAGAGCCAGCAACCTTTGGAGATGAAGGAAAATGCCTCCTGGAGAGCTTCATGAAACAGGAAGCCAGGAGAGAAAGCTAGCAGATGACGCTGTGTTCACCATGTGCCCTTCCAGCTCAGAGAGAAACCCTGACTGTCTTCACCATGTGTCTTCTCACTTGGAAGAAAAAAATCCCTGAACTTCATCGGTCTTCTTGAACCAAGGTATCTTTCCCTGGATGGATGCCTTTGATTGGACATTTCCAGAGACTTCTTTAATTGGGACTTTTTCTCAACCTTAGAATTGAAAACTAGCAACTTATTAAACTCTCCTTTTTAAAAGCCATTCCATTTTTGGTATATTGCATTTTAGCAGCTAGCAAACTAGAACACATGGTGTAGTTAGCGTCACTTAAAAAAGTTGTGCTTTTTTTTGTTTTCATGATTTCACTGTTTAAAATGGCCCCCAAGTATAGTGATGAAGTGCTCTCTAATATTCTTAAATACAAGGAGGCTGTGATGTATCTTATAGAGAAAATACTTGTATTAAGTAAGCTTTGTGCAGGCATGAATTATAGAGCTGCTGGTTGTGAATTCAGTGTTAATGAATCAAGAATGTATTTTAAGTAAGTTGTCTTTAAACAGAAGCACATGTAACAGAAGGTATTTACTCATCAGTTGATGAAAATAAAGTGACCAGAGGCTCACGGGAACCTAGCCCTGTATTTGCTCCATGAACAGTGGTTCAGTGTTCACTAATTTAGTGTTTGTGGACACTAATTTTATAGACCATAGCTATGCAAATAGTGAGAATCTTCTTTCTCTCTGGCATCTACCATGAGCGGTGCCAAACTGTACACTGTAGCGGAAAGAGCCCCTGGGGCTTCAACAGGTGGACTCGCCACCCCAGTTTACACAGCTGTGAAGTGGGAAGTGGGGGTAGAATCAAACTCAGCTTGCAAGGTTGTTGCAATGAGTTGAGAGTTGACACTTGCTCCTTGTCATCCAGGAAGTGGGTACTACCAAGTGTAGGAATGGGTGTTATTGACCTTGGGAGTCCTAGCTGTGTGCTCCATGGACTGTCTTCCACCTCTCCTTATCCATTGAGCCTGGTGCATAATAGTAGGGCTCAGTGAATGCTTATTGACCTTTTGATCGGAGCCCTCTGAGCTATATCATTATTAAATAATTTGAAAACAGGTATAGTGTAAATCTGAGGCTATTTGTGTATTTTTCATTCCTCCTTCCTTCCTTCCTTACCATTCTCTCCCTTCCTCCCTTTCCCCCTCCCTCCCTCTTCTCTGTCATTCTTGACAAGTAGGCTAGATCAGGCATTTAGAATAAAAATCCCATCCTGAGGTTGTCTATGTGTCTTTATTGTCAAAGGATTTCAAAGTTTCATGTAAACCAGCTTACCTACTTTTCTGTCCTCAGCTTGCTGACATGGCTGGGTAGGACCAGAAAGGTGTTTGCTCATCCTCAAAAATGGAAGGTTGTCCCTGGGACAGACCATGAAGGAAACTGACCCAAGACCCTGGTAGTGCCATGGATAAAAAGAAGGAGCACAAAGAGAATCTACTCCTTACTGCTTTGCTGGATCCTGTAGTCCCCAGTGGGCCTCTGTTCTGACGTCTCTTAGAGCCCGGCTCAGCTCTCAGAGGTTCAGCAGGACCTACTGCCCTCCCTTTTGCAAAGGCTCCACTCAGTCCTTAGCCTAGTTTCACATGCAGGGAAACACTAAGAAGTTGCGTGTCATTTGTGCCTATAGTTTTGTAAATGCACCAGGGCTTAAAATATCTTCGGGTATAAATGGGACCACAGGTTGCATAAAGAGGGCTGTTACTCTATATAACAGTAGAAAACCTTGGGCTCTGAAAAATGAAATACAACACTCAATATTTTTGGGTGCAAGAAATTTTCTTCTTTAACAAATGAAGAAAGGAGACTTCCAGAATTTTGATAGAAATTAGAATACCTTCTAAATAACAAATGTTACAATGTTTATTCAGAATTGAAAAAAAATTATTGTGATAACATATATACAACATAACATTTCCTATTTTCACTACTTTCAAGTTTACAAGAAATGTTAATTGTTTTACAATGTTGGGCTACTATTACCACTATCTATTACAAAACTTTTCTGTCACCCCAAACAGAAACTCTGTACCCATTATATTTACCCCAAATTTAATCTAAAATTAAAAAATTTTCTTTATGAATTATTTTCCATATATGACAGGATTAATGAGATGAGCTTTCCTTGAAGTGTTTGGTAAGTGTTGGGTTTTCCTCTCTATACTACCTTCTCCAGCTATTTTTCACTCTCAGGCTTACACTGTGTGTGTGCCTGTGTTTGCTTATCTCTTCTACCTCCCTTTTTCTATTGACCTGATTTTGAATCCTTCTCTGTGGAGTTGATGTCTTTTTCATCTTTTGTTGTATTTATTGAATAGAGTTTTATATTCCATATTCTTGTTTTGAAAAGGGAATTACTGGGCCATTTCACCTGTCTCTAAAGACAAACAAAGAACCAACAGCCATGATCTAAATTCATTTTTTTTCTCTTATGCATCCCTCGTATTGATTTTCCTCTGTGAGTCAGCAACCCCCAACCAAGAAGGGCCTGCACTCCTGGTACGCAGGCTGGGAACACACTGCTTGTAATCAGTTAGGAGTTGTGTTAGCATCTTTAGGAGCACTTTTCTAGACACCTTTTGATCTGTAGTATCCTTAGAGGACTGGGGCGAAGTAAATCAATTTACTAGGACGGAATGGTTACTTTTAATGAGCAATTAGGGGAAGCCTCATAGAACTGAGGGCCAAAACTGCTCATTGATTCTGGAGAGTGCAGGGTCAGATGTCCACGAGGCAGGAAAATCGCAGATGACTGTTCCATTCGGCCCAGCCATGTGATGTGCAGGAAGTTTGCTTAAAAAAAAAAAAAATATATATATATATATATATATTTTTTGGGGGGGTGCATAGTCTGGAAATTGAACCCGGGTCTCTTGCATGGAAGGTGGGCATTCTAACCACTGAACTACCTGAGCACCCTTAAAAAAATATTTTTATTGACATGTCTTCATGCATGTAAAGTCTCTACCTAGTATGTAATTAAATGGCTCATAATATCATCACATAGTTGTATGTTCATCACCATGATCATTTTTAGAACACTTGCATGACTCCAGAAAAAGAAATAAAAAGAAAAAAGAAAAAACTCATACATACCATACCCCTTACCATTCCCTCTCATTGACCATTAGTATTTCAATCTATCCAATTTATTTTATTTCCCCTATTATTTGTTTGCTTTGTAGCCACATTTTTTTTTAACTCATTTGACCATACCCTGGATAAAAGAAGCATCGGACACAAGGTTTTCATAATCACACAGTCACATTGTATAAGTTATGTCTTTATGCAATCGTCTTCAAGAATCAAGGCTACTGGAACACAGCTCAAGGGAAATTGGCTTTTGCTCACAAGGTCTTTTCCTCTCTGCGTGGTTCCCTTCCTCTCCCTCTGTGTTGGTTCCTATGCTGAGTGCCTCGTGTCCAGTCCCACCATCACCACTGCCCTATCTATTCTGATGAAAAGGCCTGAGGCAACATTTACACTTTAATAGGAATTTGAGTTAGTTGGTTTCAGGAGGATTTGCATCTTGAGTATTATTTAGAAAATATGAAAGCATTCATTCTATGTTATGTCTTTAGTTTCACTAATCCCTAACTGAAGTATGTCATTTTCTTCCATTATGAATGCAGGCAATGAAGCACAGTAAACGGAAATCAGAAATTACTTTCATATCATATTACAATTGTTGTAAATATCTTAAAATGCCGTTTCTGCTTATCATTACTTCAAAAGTATGCTGTTTGTTAAGCTCCTCTCTAAATCTTTTCTGCAGGACATTAATAAAGAAGCACAGATATTACAATTTTTAACATAATTTGATAACTGTTTTGATATGGCTCCCTTTATAATTCCTTTTTTCACTTTATGCATTTAGAAACATTATTCTGAGAAAGGCTTCACTGACCTGCCAAAGCTGTCCATGCACAACAAAGGTTAGGAGTCCTGCATTTTAGGAACATAAGCTTTCACCTGGCAGTTGGAGATTTCTTTTTTGCGGCAAGGGAACTCCAGTTTGATCCGAGGTGTCCTGACTATCCCTCACTTGGTAAAAGAAGAGCAAAAAGTACAGGCGAGCCTGAGTCTCCAGGGAGACATCCCTTACTCTCTCTCTCTCTTTTTTTTTTACTATTTTGATTGGTAAATCTTTACACACATACATTCCATACATGGTGTACAATCAGTGGCTCACAATATCACCACATGGTTGTGTATTCATCTCTGTGATCATTTTAAGAACATTTGCATCACTCCAGAAAAAGAAATAAAAAGGAAAAAGAAAAAAGTCATATATCCCATACCCTTTACTGTAGCAAGCAGGCCTTCCCCTCTTTCTAGGTCAGCTGTGCTCTCTGTGGAAAATCGCCAAACCCCCTCTCCTTGCAGGCAAGTGAGATAAGGCACATTTCCTGGTATAGAAACCCCCTCCTCCAGCCTTCAGGAACTGGTAATAATGCACATAGGCAAAAGAAGACCTTCCTGGGGTGGGGGCCCCTCAACGGTTCAGCTCTGGGCCATTCTCAACTTAAATCATCCAATTGTTTACCTTGTCTTTAACATGTCAAAGAGTCTATAAAAGCTAAGGTTGCCTTTTGTTCGAGGCTCAGACTTTCAGAGGTTACTGCCTGAGCCCTATGGCCATAGCAAATAAAACCTGCTTCCTGAAACTACGGATCCTTAGTCTCAGCCTGTTCTAACTTCGTGGAATGTTCCTGGAGGCCTGTGGCCTTGTTCCTGGTTTTCGTGCTACATTTCCACTCCCTTTCGTTGACCACTAGTATTTCCATCTACCCAATTTTTTTTTTTTACCCCTTAGTCCCTATTAGTTATTTATTTTTTATCCTTATTTTTTTACTCATCTGTCTATACCCTGGATAAAAGGAACATCGGGGGCAAGGTTTTCACAATCACATAGTTACATCGTAAATGTTATATCTTTATACAATCATCTTCAAGAATCAAGGCTACTGGAACACAAGCTCAACAGTTTCAGGTCTTCCTTCCAGCCACTCCAATACACCATAAACTAAAAAGGAATATCTACATAATGCATAAGAATAACCTCCAGGATAACCTCTCTTCTCTATGTGAAATCTCTCAGCCTCTGAAAATTTGTTTTATTTCTCTCTTCCTTCTTTTGGTAAAGAAGGCTTTCTCAGTCCCATGATGCCACACCTTGGCTCATCCCAGGAGTACTGTCCCACATTGCCAGGGAGATTTGCACCCCTTGGAGTCATGTCCCAAGTGGGGGTTGGGTGGGGAGGGCAGTGAGTTCAACTGCTGAGGTGAACTCACTGCTGAGAGAGAGGCCACATCTGAGCAACAAAAGGGATTCTCTGGGATGACTCTAGGCATAATTATAAATAGGTGTAGCTTTTCCTTTGCAGGAATAAGTTTCATAGGGGTGAACCCCAACATTGAGGGCTTATTTGGTTGTTCTCACCACTCGCAAGAATATCAGGAATTCCCCGGATGGGGAAGTTGAACATTTCCTCCTTTCTCCCCAGACCCCCAAGGAAACTTTGCAAATACTCTTTCATTCTCTGACCAAATTTCTCTGGGATATATTATGGCATCACATTAGCCTGTACAAACCAAAAGGATCTCACACTCTATTCAAAATTCCATGTAATAATTGTGTTCAACTAAACCAATCATACAAGTTAAATTAGAGAATGTACTAGCCAAAATATAAATTTTGCACCAAATAAACATCACTTCCTTTGATCTCACACAGAAGTTGAAGTTTGAAAATATGAACATATCATCCTTTATACTGTATTTTGATTTACCTTAGTCCTATCCAGATCAGCGTCATTCATATCTCTAATTGAAGTCTGATCATTTTTTCAACTGTTTAAACAGTTGCTGTGTGGGGTAATGCTGACTTTTGCAGCTTCAGCGCTCTAACTCAGAGCCTCTGGCATTACATACATACTGGAAGTTTTAAGGAACGACTAGGTAGGTTATAAACAAAGAGCTCAGCATCTCTGAATTTAGAAATACAGTTACAACTCCTGAATATATGTGACTGCTGTAAGAGCTTACAGTTTAGGACCCTTTACAGTAGGTCCCAACCTGATAACCCATGCTCTCGACTTTACTTCTCCAAGTTTGTAGGTTATAGTTAGTCTGTATAAGTGGGGGATGATAATATTTGTCTTTTTGTTTCTGCCATTTCATTAAACATGCAGTCCTTAAGGTTCATTCACTTAGTTACATGCCTCAGAACTTTATTCCTTCTTGCAGCCACTTGGTAGTCCATTGTATGTATACACCATAGTTCCCTCTTCCATTCCTCAGTCATTGTACCCTTAGGCCACCTTCAGCCACCTAAACACCAATGTGCAAAGAACTCTCAGTTCTTCCACGTAATATACCTAGCAACGGGGTTGCAGGATCGTATGACAGCCTCACCCCTAGCCTCCAGTGGACCCACACTGCCCGCCAAGGGGCTGCACCTCTCAATTTCCCTACGGACGGTGAATAGGAACATCTCTTTCTCCACATTTCTTTAGCACTTGTTTCTCTTTGTTCATTTTAAAGCAGTTTTATTCACACATCATACAATTCAACCTAGGTGTATAGACATGACTTTGCCACCATAATCTATCTGAAGAAATTTCCTTTTCTTCCACCAAGAATCCCTCCCCCTCCCCCATGCCCCCACCTGTTGACATTTAGTTTTGGCCTAATGCCTTTTTTATATTCAGTGGAAGCATATTACAATGTTACTGATGACTATAGATCCTAGCTTGCATTGATTGTGCTTTTTCCTGTATACCATCCATTTTTAACACCTTGCAATGTGTACATTCATTTGTTCTCCCTCATGCAAAAACATTTTTATATTTGTACATTTGATCACCATCATTGTACACTCTGGGCATTCCTAAGTTATACTGTCCCAATCTTTACCCTCTATCTTTCCTTCTGGTTTCATATGTGCCCCCAGCCCTTCTCCCTAAATCATACTCACATTCAGCTTCATTCAGTGTACTTACATTATTGTGCTACCATCAGGTAGTATTGTGCTATCCATTTCTAAATTTTTACAACTAGTCCTGTTGCACAATCTGTATTCCTTCAGCACCAAATCAAATGCCCAGTTTCTACCCTCTTTCTATCTCTTGGTAACCTGTGTTCTTAACTTTAACTCTCAAAGTTCATTCATTAATGTTAGTTCATATTAGTGAGACTATACAGGATTTGTTCTTTCATTTCTTGCTAATTTCACTCAGCATAATGCCTGCAAGTTCCATCCATGTTGTTACATGCTTCATGACCTTATTATGTCTTACTGCTGCATAATATTCCATTGTATATATACGCCACAGCTTGCTTAGCCACTTGTCCATTGTGGACATTTGGGCTGTTTCCTCCTCTTGGCAATCATAAATAATACTGCTATAAATATCGGTGTACAAATGTCCATTTGTGTCCTTGTGTTCAGTTCCTCTGAATATATACCTAGTAATGGGATTGTGGGATCATATGTCAATTTTATGCTTAGTTTCCTGAGGAATCACCAAACTGCCTTTCAGAGCGGTTGTACCATTTTACATTCCTACCAACTGTGCATAAGTGTGCATCTTTATCCACATCCTCTCCAGCATTTGTCATTTTCTGTTTTTTTTTAAAGGCTCTTCTAACAGGTGTGAGATGATATCTCATTGTGATTTTGATTTGCACTTCCCTAATAGCCAGTGAAGTTGAACATCTTTTCATGTGCCTTTTAACCATTTTTATTTCCTCTTCTGAAAAGTGTCTGTTCATGTCTTTTGCCCATTTTTTAATTGGGTTGTCTTTTTGTTGGGGAGTTGAAGAATCTCTTTATGTATTCTGGATACTAGACCATTATCTGATATGTGGTTTCTAGATATTTCCCATTGCGTAGGTGGCCTTTGTCCCCTGACTCTTGAGGTTATTTAACAGCCTTATTGGAGGTTGATGGGTGGTCCCTGGCCAGGGGTCTCTCCTCAAGTTCCATCCTGAGGGAGCAGCCTGAGGTTTGGGTGTGAAAACCAGGTCCCAGAGTGTGGCTGCTTCCCACTCAGGTGGGTTTATAGAATACTTGTCATCCACTTTTAGTGGACAATGATTTTAATATGCTCCACAGTCCCAACAGCACCTCCCCTATTGGGGTCCAATATTATACCTTAGGTTACAGTGGGAAGACTGTGCCCTACCCATTGCCATGCAGCTTTGGTTCCCACTTTGTAGGTACCAACCCAGGGCTCAAGGATGGTTTCTCCATTAGAATATTGGGCCCATGAGTCTTTGGCTTCTTCAGCTCTGTTCTAGTTTGTTAGCTGCTGGAATGCAATATACCAGAAACAGAATGGCTTTTAACAAGGGGAATTTAATGAGTTGCTAGTTTACAAGCATTTTCTAAGGCTGAGAAAATGTCCCAATTACAACAAGTCTATAAAAATGTCTAGTCACAGGCATCCAGGGAAATATATCTTGGTTCAAGAAGGTCGATGAAGTTCAGGGTTTCTCTCTCAAGTGAGAAGGCACATGGCAAACACAGTCAGGGCTTCTCTCTCAGCTGGAAGGGCACATGGCAAACACAGCATCATCTGCTAGCTTCTTCTCCTGGCTTCCTGTTTCATGAAGCTCCCCGGGAGGCATTTTCCTTCTTCATCTCCAAAGGTTGCTGGTTCGTGGACTCTCTGCATCTCATGGCTATGTTGTTCTGCTCTCTCTGAGTCTCTCTCTCCAAAATGTTTCCTCTTTTACAGGACCCCAGAAACCAATCAAGATCCCCCCAAATGGGTGGAGACTTGTCATCCCTTAATCCAGCTTAACAACCACTCCCGACCAAATCACATCATCCAAGGAGATGATCCAATCACAGCTTCAAACACGCAACATTGAATAGGGACTACTCTACCTTTATGAAATGGGATTTACATTAAAACATGGCTTTTCTTAGGGGGCATACTTCCTTTCAAACCAGCACAAGCTCTCTCTGACTTATTAGGAGTACACCACTGCCTCTACCTTAGTCATCAAGTTTAACAAAGAGGACAGTTTAAGGGCATAACTAAATGAGACTCCTGTACCAACTTCAGACTGCTTGGTGGATCTAGCCCCAGCAGGGTAATGCCCAGGTCCCCAAAGCTAAGGAGCCCCATGTGCACTGACTTCAGGGGACTTTACTGAAAAGGAAAAGGTGGAGGCAGGCTTGTGTAGGAGCAGGCAGGATGAGGTTACAGGCTGTGCCCAGGCCTCTGTCAAGTTCAGAGCAGCATTCATTAGAAGTTCCCACAGGACCTTCTGGGACTGTGGCTTGGAGGCATAACCCTTGAGTTCTTCAAGAAGCTGACTCGCAGCATCCAAAGAGCAAAAACACAGGTCTTCCTTTTCCTTCCTCTGCTATCTTCTCCCCCAGAAAAGACTGGTCCTCATAGAAGCAAACCCAGACCACCCTCAAGGGGGCAAAAGGACAGGGCTTCCTTTGTTCTAGGAGGCTATGCTGATTTGAGGAATTGAAACAAGCAGGGTGTCCTGGTGCACCAGTTTAGGTCATTTAACAATCCCTTCCTAAATGCCACTCTCTTTCAGATGCTTTCTTTTGGTCTTATCAGTTCCTGTTGTCCCCCTCTTGCCACCTCAGTTGTGCTTCTGATCTTGGGCTGAGCACCCCCTCACCAGCAGATAGAAACTGGTTGGGCCTGCCCTGTAGAATGCTCTCTCAACTCCCACAGTCACCTCATAATAATTACAATTGGGCTTTTTTAGGAATTGCACAAGTCCACTTCATATCTCCCCCATACCCACTCCTCGAGAGTGTGACCCTCTCCGTCGTGCACTCTGTTTACCTTCTAACCTTCTGCTCCTAGTTTGGAAGTCCCAAAGGATGGCTGTGAGGCCCTGGGATCTGTTCATCAGCTTTGGGACCCAGCCCCTGGGGGTGGTAGCCTGCATCCTAACAGTTGACTTTGGTTCTGGCACTCTGCCACTGGGGGTCCTCCAGCCTTCTGCTCTGTAGGGAGAAAGAGACCTGGGGATGCCCTGCCACATCTTGGGCCTCTTCCGCACACCTGCTCAGGTCTCAACGACTGTGTTTTTCCATCACTTTGCAGGGCCAGTGCCCAAGGAGGAGCTCCCCATCATGTTAACTGAGAGGTTAGGGTTTAAGGGATGATTATGATTATTGAATCATAATATAGATATTCCTTATTTACCTTCTGGTATGTTAGAGTAGACAGAGGGAAATAGCTGAAATCTTTGGTGTGTAATCCAGCTGCCTTGATCCCTAAGAATGATTATAAAAGCCCTTATCTTGTGCCTTTCTTTATCTATTTTTTGTTTAGCATTTCATTTAGTGTTAGCAAATGCCCTAATGCTAAGGAGTCAGCCGTTAACTAGCTCCAGCCCCAGCTTCACTCCTTTTACATCTGTAAATTGTTTCAGCATGTACCTGCTGTTGAAATAACTCCATCTCCCTTACTTTATGCTTACATTTGCTATTGAAATAATAACTCTCTCTCTTTTCCTTTCTACTTACTATTGAAACTGCATTGACTTCATGTACCCTTGTCAGAATCCATAAAAACCTTGAACCTCCTAAACTTGGAGAGACAGATCTGCTCTCCTGCTTTGCACTTAGCAATAAACTCTTTCTCTCTATGAAACACTGGTATCTCAGGAATTGGTCATTTGAGCCAACAGGCAGAAAATTCACCACCTTTGTCCGGTATTAATCAGACTTTGTCCTCATGGCCTCTCTCATGGTGTACAACCTTGCCTTGTCTTCTCAAATGCTATTTGCTCTTATTTGCTCTCTTTTGCCTCCTTGGGCCCAGAACCTCCCTTCTACTCTGGATTCTGGGTAGCTGGAGTTAGAGAGATTGAGGTGAGGATTAACTCCAGAGGTCACAGCTCCAATGCTTCCAGATGCCACAAAAAATGAGTAAAGTAGGCCAGCAGTACACTGTAAAAGGTGGTAAGGACTGAGGCAAACTAGAGCATATGCTGTGTATGAGGGGGAGCCATCACTCAGCTTGTTACTAGGATGGATCAAGGAGACCTACTCTCACTGCCCTACATTAAAATAGTTTGCTCCTTCTTACTCTCACATCCCTTCCCCTACTTTAGTTTTCTTTACAGCATTTACCACTCTCTGGCATATACATTTATTTATTTTTGTTTTCCTTTCCACTAGAATGCAAACTCCATGAGAGCCAGGAATTCTTTTCCTTCTTTTTTTTTCCCTGCTGTTATATCCTTAGGGCCTCGAATACTACTTGGCAAACAGTGTAGATACTCAATAGATATTTGTAACCAGGGCCCAGGCCCTGCCCCCTCCTTCATTTTATGAGAACAAGTCATTGCATGCAGCCAACTGCATGACTGGGACAGACATTAAAGGTCAACAGATCCCCTCAGTGGGGAAAGAAAGTCATTAAAACTCCCCTCCCCTAATCAAATCTCACGAGACCCTTCTGAAACTCCATTGTCACACCTTGTGAAACTAAACCTCTTTAAGACACTCCCATAGTACTCTTTTCTCTCTTTTTTTGCAGTGAACACTGACTTCCCTTTCCTGACCAGCTAATGTTGGGTAGAATCTTCTTCCCAAGAAGATTCATAAGTCACTAATTAAACTCATGGGCAACTCCGTGTCAATTTGTGTTCTTTGGTCTTTGAAGGATGCATTGAATGAGACGCTGTGCCATAAAAGTCATGAATACTAGGAAGGGAAGCTCCATAGGGGAAATCTGGAGATGACTGACAACATCTATGTGGGGAATAGTGGCTACCCTTCTAGATGAATGGAAGCCAACAAGGGAGTATGGGGATACCCAGGACTCCCTGGCTGGACTAGTAATTACTCCTACAGCAGACAGCAGGGCAGTTAGGATTTCATAAGAAAAAGGAGAGCTGTCAGGCTGCTGTGGCCATCGCATGGCTGCTGTTAGGAGCTGTGTTCAGCCATGGACGAGGACCTGCCCACTAAAGCTGCAGTTCACTGCTTAAAAGAAGAACTTAAGTTAGAAAAGGATCTGTGTATAGTTCAAGCAGACTTGAAGCATGCTTTGTATGAGAAGCTATGCCATGTGGTTTAGAAATATTGGCATGGTGGTATGCTAGAGTAAGAGGGTGTGGACTGCTCAAGGGGCAAGTGAAGCGTATCCTGAGTATCCCTGACTGGGACCCTAGAACATGGGATCCTGTTGGTTTCTTTTAGATGAAGATGAGCCCCAGTCTGACCTGGATATTGAAAATCAGGAAAGGAAGACTGTTCATCCTCTGATCCAAAAAAAGTTAAGTAAGAACATATTCAGCACCTTCTCCACCAGTGGGCAAGGGTGATGCTGAGGGTGCCGCCACTGCTGCAGCTGTCCCAGCACCCCCTCCTCACCAAAAGATCTTAGTTGCCACATGGTACCAAACTGCCACTGAATTACATGAAACTGGGAATCAATACAGACAAAAGCTTAAAGAAGTCCTGCCAAATTGGCTACTACATCTTTGGGACACTGGTGCAGAGGGAGTGTTACTTTTAGGAAAAGAAATAAGTAAATTAGCCTCAATCACTACGCATCCCACCCTCTGCCAGCATATGTATACTGTGGCTGCCAGGCAAGAATCTAATTCATTGCTAAATTGTCTTACAGCTCAATGTAGAGAAACTTGGCCCAATGTGTGAGATGTACCATATGCTGCTCCCCACTGGAATATGGTAGATGAATTGCAAGATATACTAAGGAGCCTAGGAAAGAAGCATGCCATTTATGCTGCTAATTTTGTTAGACCAGATAATGAAAACTTCACAACAGGCATAAAGGACATGATCCTGCATAGTGCCCCCAATCAGTGATATGGTATTCTTGTACACATTCTTAGCACAATAGTAAGGCAACCCATTTCAAAAGCCATCCAGTTGTGACCAATTTAGGAGAGTCAGAACCCTTAAGGCACAGAGGGACCAGAGTAAGAGCTACAGGTTGTGCCCCAAGGGAGCATGATGGTCCAAGCTGTGCATGACACAGACAGATATAAGCTGACTTAATAGCTGCTGGCACTAAAGTGAAGATATTGATGGGCAACCTAATGCAGTACTTGTCAGATTCTTGAGTAAATTACGCAAAGAACAGAGATTTGTGAAACTTGAAACTGGATTAGTATAGGGGGATAGAAGAAATTTGGGCTGGAAAGCCTGGCCCTTACAGTCTCTGAGGCCCTCTGCTCCTCCTGCTGGATGAAGAGCCTGGCAAACTCCTTTTCCCCTCACATAGGAGACTGGCCAAGATCTCCAGTAAGAGCTATATATGGGGACACTGGGGATTGGAGGCCACATACCGAATTAACAATCTTCTGGTCCCCACTAATGAGCATAGGGTTTTGTCATTTGTGGACACTGGAGTGGAATGTACCTTAATCACGTTAGGTGAGTTCTGTCTGGAGTGCCAGGTGGTCAAAACTGTCCAAAGAGGACATCCTAAGTGGTCACTGATAATGTTACCCTCCCCAAAATGCATGGTGGCAGTTATCAGGGGGGCCTTCAAGAAATTACTGCTACCCTTAAGGAACTGGAAAGAATGGGCATTATAATTCCCATTCATAGCCTATTTAATAGCCCAGTCTGGCCAGTGAAGAAGTCTCATGGTGCCTGGTAGATGACTATTGATTATAGAGAGATTAACAAAGTAACTCCTCCTTTGTTTGCAGTTGTATCAAACATAGCTAGTTTGTTACAGTACATAAGTACTCAATTAGGCTAGTTTCATTTTGTGTTGGATCTTGCTAAAGCCTTTTTTGGTATTTCTTTAGATCCCTCCAGGCAGCCTGTGTTTGCCTTCACATGGTAAAGACAACAGTGGACATTTACGGTGCTACTGTATGGATGTCTTCATAATCCCATTATCTGTCATGGGTTTGGTAGCCCAAGGCTTAAAAATGTGGAAATCTCCAGCAGAGGACCCTCTTTGGTATTATATTGGTGATGTTATATTAACCAGTAACTCTCTCGCACAATTGGAAACCACTGCTAAGACTGTAGTGACCCACCTCGAAGGCCGAATATGGGCAGTAAATTGGGACAAATTGCAAGGACCTGGATGCTCTGTCAAATTCTTGTGTATTGTTCGGTTGGGTAAGACTAAGACTATTCCCTCTTCTGTTGTTGCTAAAGTGCAAACTTACCCCACTCCACGTACTTCTAAACAGCTCATGACCTTCCTTGGTTTGTTGGGTTATTGGAGACAGTTTATACCCCATTTAGTGCAGATTCTAAAACCCTTGTATGCCCTAGTTAGAAAAGGAAAAACATAGGAATTAGATATTTCATAACAGGCTATGCTGGTTTGAAAGAATGTACGCCCCCTAGAAAAGCCGTATTTTAATCAAAATCCCATTTCTTAAAGGTAGAATAATCCCTATTCAATACTGTATGTTTGAAACTGTAATCAGATCATCTCCCTGGAGATGTGATTTAGTCAAGAATGGTTGTTAAGCTGGATTAGGGGACGACATGTCTCCATCCATTTGGGTGGGTCTTGATTGGTTGATTGGAGTCCTATAAAAGAGAGAATGTTTTTGAGAATGGGAGTTTCAGAGAGAGCAGCACCATAAAGCAGAGAGTCCACCAGCCAGTGACCTTTGGAGATGAAGAAGGAAAATGCCTCCTGGGGAACTTCATGAAACAGGAAGTCAGGACAGAAAGCTAGCAGATGATGCTGTGTTTGCCATCTGCCCTTCCATCTGAGAGAGAAGCCCTGACTGTGTGCCATGTGCCTTCTCACTTGAGAGAGAAACCCTGAACTTCATCGGCCTTCTTGAACCAAGGTATCTTTCCCTGGATGGATGCCTTAGATTGGACATTTCTATAGACTTGTTTTAATTGGGACATTCTCTCGGCCTTAGAACTGTAAACTAACAACTCGTTAAATTTCCCTTTTTAAAAGCCATTCCATTTCTGGTATATTGCATTCTGGCAGCTAGCAAACTAGAACAGATTTTGGTACTGGAGAGTGGGGTGCTGCTGCGGTTTGCAAATACCAAACATGTTGGAGCAGCTTTTTAAATGGATAAGGGGAAGAATCTGGAAGAGTTGTGAGGAGCTTGATAGAGAAGGCCTAAAATGCTTTGAGGAGATTGTTGGTAGAAGCGTGGACTCTAAAGATACCTCTGATGAGCCCTTAGACAGAAAAGAGACATGTGTTATTGCAAACTGGAAGGAAGACAATCCTTGTTTTAAAATGGCAGATAATCTGGCAAAACTGATTAGTAGCTTTGGCTGGAAGGCAGATTTTAAAAGCCATGAACTTGGATATTTAGCAGAAGAGATCTCCAAATTAAATGTCGAAAGTGCAGCCTGGTTTCTCCTCACAGCTTATAGTGAAATGCGACAGGAGAGAGATAAGCTGAAAGCTAAACTCTTGAGTACAAAGAAACCAGAAACTGATGTCCTGGAAAATTCTGGGCTTCCAGGAAGGGAGACCCCAGAGAATAGTGCTCCATGTGAGGATTTGGTCACATGTGGAACCAGTCAGCCATTTCAGAGAAAGCCAGGATCAGACATGGAGTTATCCAGGAAGGATTTGTGGAAACTCCTTATGTCTGATGGGCATGATCCAACACTACTGCATAGAAAGCCGACGAGAGTGCTGTGGGACCTGTATAAACAGAACTGCTGTCAGTCTGGACTGGGGGGTTCAGAGAAGAGACACATTGGAGGAAAAATAACTTCAGAGGCCAAACCATGGAGGCTAAGGTCTGAAGTCAAGAAGCCTTGGGCCAGGAGAGCAGACACACCCAAGCCCAAGGAGAGGGTGAGTTTGCCCCAAAGGCAGAGAATGGGCCTTCCACCTCTTTGCATTGGAAGAGTCATGCCACCTCAGACCTTGGAGAGGGTGAAGCACATTCCTTGGGGTTTGGGGAGAGCCTTGCTGCCACCACATGGAGGGGTTGAGTGTGTGCCCCCGAGGTAGCAGAGAGCCCGCCTGCAGCCCCAATGCTTGGAGAGGGTGGAGCCGAGAAAAAGGTGGTCTCCCTAATATCCCCCAACGTTATATTAGGAGAGAGGCAGGCCTCTGTGTAGGCCCTTGGAAAGGGTGGGACTGCCTCTTTCTAAAGCCCTGAGGATAAATGACTCTCAGACTTTGAAATCTAATGAACTTTGCCCTGCAGGTTTTCAAAACTGTATAGGTCCAGTGGCCCCCTGTGTTCCTTCCTCCCTATGGAAATGTGTATATGCATCCTATGAATGTTCCTCCTTTGTATATTGGCAGCAAATAACTTGTTATGAGTTTTCAAAGGTCCAGAGCAAATGGAGAAAATTTTGCCTTAGGACAGATCATGCTGCAACTGACTTGATGAGATTTTATACTGTCTCTAATGTTGTACTTCATTTGTATTGCTACTGAAAGGCTTAAGGTTTTCTGATATTGTTATGAAATTAGTGTATTTTGTATATGGGAAAAATATGTCTTTTTTAGGGACCAGAGGGTGGAATATGGTGGTTTGGAAGGATGTATGCCCCCTATAAAAGCCATGTTTTAATCAAAATCCCATTTCATAAAGGTAGA
The DNA here is from genome assembly GCF_023851605.1 of Tamandua tetradactyla. Lineage (NCBI taxonomy): Eukaryota > Metazoa > Chordata > Mammalia > Pilosa > Myrmecophagidae > Tamandua > Tamandua tetradactyla. The sequence continues at coordinate 137,765,524 of NC_135328.1, forward strand.
ATAATCTCTTTTTAATACTGTATGTTTGCAACTGTAATCAGATCATCTCCCTGGAGATGTGATTTAGTCAAGAGTGGTTGTTAAACTGGATTAGGTGATGACATGTCTCCATCCATTTGGGTGGGTCTTGATTGGTTTATTGGAGCCCTATGAAAGAGGAAACATTTTTAAGAATAAGAGATTCAGAGAGAGAGAAGCACCACAAAGCAGAGAGTCCAGCCAGCAACCTTTGGAGATGAAGAAGGAAAACACCTCCTGGGGAGCTTCATGAAACAGGAAGCCAGGAGAGAAAGCTAGCAGATGACGCCGTGTTTGCCATGTGCTCTTCCATCTGAGAGAGAAGCCCTGACTGTGTTCACCATGTGCCTTCTCACTTGAGAGAGAAATCCTGAGCTTCAATGGCCTTCTTGAATCAAGGTATCTTTCCCTGGATGGATGCCTTAGATTGGACATTTTTATAGACTTGTTTTAATTGGGACATTTTTTTGGCCTTAGAACTGTAAACCAGCAACTCATTAAATTCCCCTTTTTAAAAGCCATTCCATTTCTGGTATATTGCATTCCGGCAGTTAGCAAACTAGAACACAGGCTGATTTTGAAACAGCCAAATGGGCTATTGCATAGGCTCAGGCTTTACAGGGTGTTCTAGTTTTCTAGCTACCAGAATGCAATATACCAGAAACTCAATGGCTTTTAAAACAGGGAATTTAATGAATTGCTAGTTTACAGTTCTAAGACAGATAATGTCCCAATTAAAGCAAGTCTTTAGAAATGTCCAATCAAACGCATCCATGGAAAGATACCTTGGTTCAAGAAGGCCAATGAAGTTCAAGGTTTCTCTCTCAAGTGAGAAGACATATAGCGAACACAGGGTTTCTTTCTTATCTAGAAAGGCATGTGGCAAACACGGTGGCATCTGCTAGCTTTCTATCCTGGCTTCCTGTTTCATGAAGTTCCCCGGGAGGCATTTTCCTTCTTCATCTCCAAAGGTTGCTGGCTGGTAGGCTCTGTGCTTCTCGTGGCTCTGACATTCTGCTCTCTCCAAATCTCCCAATAGGACACTGCCACTAAACCTCACTCTGGCAGTGTACAATTGACCACATTAATGAAATGGAAAGTTTATCTGCTACAGCACAGCATTTTAAACAGCAGTCCTTTAAGCACAGAAATGTATGAAATCTTAGGACCAGTTTCCTAAGTGGAAGAACAGCACTAGCCTCCCCACTGATCTTCTCAAGGTGGCTGTTTCTGTGCTCACCGTTGACAGATGTGGCAGTATACCTAAGTCTTCCTGTATACTGACAGATCAGCACATGGGCAGCCAGCCACCTGGATGGCAGTAGCCATGCAACTAGTACAGACACTATATGATGGGAAACTGGGGCCATGCAAGGCAGCCAATGGGCTGAATTAAGGGCTGTATGAATGGTCATTGTCCATGAACAGGAGATGCATTAACTGTGCTGACAATTGGTCAGTGTACCAAGATTGGATTAAGATTAGAGCATGTCTTTTCTAAGGTACAAAAATTCTTTCAAACCCATACATTCCACCCTCTGGACCCTAAAAAAAGACATGTTCTTCCCATATACAAAATACATTCACTGTATCACAATATCAGATATTCTTAAACCATTTCAGTAACAATACAATTACAATAGAAGGTTAAAACCAGTACAAAGTCTCATCAAAGTCAGCTGCAGGCATGGTCTGTCCTAAAGCGAAATTCTCCTCTGGATTTGGACCTATAAAACTCAGAACAAGTTGTTTGCTGCCAACATACAAAGGAGGAACAGTCATAAGATACACATACCCATTTCCATTGGGAGAAATTGGAAGAAACATGGGGGTCACTGGACCCAAGCAGTTTCAACAACCTGCAAGGCAAACTCCATTAGATTTCAAAGTCTGAGAGTCATTTATCTTTGGGGCTTTAGAAAGTGGCAGTCCCACCCTTTCTAAGGGCCTACACAGTGGGCTGCCTGTCTCTAAACGCAACCTTGGGGGACATTGGGGAGACCTTCTTTTCTCAGCTCTACCATCTCCAAACATCAGGACAGCACCTGGGCTCTCTGCCATCTTTGAGGCACATGCTCAGCCCCTCCATGTGGTGGCAGCCAGGTTCTCCCCAGTCCCTAAAGGATGTGCTCCACCCTCTCCAAGGCCTGAGGCAGCACAACTCTTCCACTGCGATGAGAAGGAAGGCCCGTCCTCTGCCTTTGGGGCAAACTCGCCCTCTCCACATGCTTGGGTGGGTCTGCTCTCCTGGTCTGAAGTTCCTTGACTCTAGGCTTTAGCTTCCATAGTTTTGCCTCTGAAGTTATTTTTCCTACAATGTGTCCCTTTTCTGTTCCACTCAGTCCAGACTGGCAGTGGTTCTGTTTATACAGATCCTGCAACACTCATGTTGGCTTTCTATGCAGTCAGCTCAGAGCATGCCCATCAGACAGAAGGAGTTTCCACAAATCTTTCCCGGATAACTCCATGTCCAATCCTGGCTTTTTCTGAAATGGCTGACTGGTCCCACATTTGGTTAAATCCTCATATGGGGCACCATTCTCTGGGGTCTCCCTTCCTGGAAGCCCAGATTTTCCAAGACCATCAATTTCTGGTTTCTTTGTACCCAAGGGTTCAGTTTTCAGCTTATCTCTTTCCTGTCGCATTTCACTATGAGCTGCGAGGAGAAACCAGGCTGCACTTTCCTCATTTAATTTGGAAACCTCTTTTGCTAAATATCCAAGTTCATGGCTTTTAAAATCTGCCTTCCAGCCAAAGCCTCTCAGTCAATTTTGCCAGATTATCTGCCATTTTAAAACAAGGATCACCTACATTCTAGTTTACAATAAAACATGCCTCATTTCTGTTTAAGGCCTTATCAGAAGTATCTTTAGAGTTCGCATTTCTACCAATGGTCTCTTCAAAGCATTTTAGGCCTTCTCTATCAAGCTTCTCACAACTCTTCCAAAATCTTCCCCTTAATCCATTTAAAAAGCCATTCCAACACATTTAGTATTTGCAAACTGCAGCAGCACTCTACTTCTCCTGTACCAAAATCTGTTCTAGTTTACTAGTTACTGGTACGTGATATACCAGAAACAGAATGAATTTTGTTTTGTTTTTTTACATGGGCAAGTTCTGGGAACCAAACCCGTGTCTCTGGCACAGCAGGTGAGAATTCTGCCACTGGGCCACCAGTGCACTGCCTGGATGGCTTTTTAAAAAAAGGAATTTGATAAGTTGCTAGTTTACAGTTCTAAGGCTGAAAAAATGCCCCAACTAAAGCAAGTCTATAAAAATGTCCAGTCTAAGGCATCAGGACAGGATACCTTGGTTCAAGAAGGCTGATGAAGTTCAGAATTTCCCTCTCAACTGGAAAGGCACATGGCGAACATGGCAGGGTCTCTTTCCTTTCTCTTCAGACTTCTTGTTTCATGAAGCTCGCTTCTTCATCTCCAAAGGGCTTTGTCTCTCTCAAAATCTCAAGCCTTTTCCAAAGTGCGTCCTCTTTTAAAGGATTCTGTAAGGTATTCAGGACCCACCTGGAATGGGTGGAGTCACATCTCCTTCTACTTAAAAGTTCATACCCACAATTGGGCAAGTCACATCTCTGTGGAGATACCCTAATCAAGTTTCCAACCTACATTATTGAATAAGGATTAAGAGAAACAGTTGCTCCCCCAAGATTGGATTAGGATTAAGACATGGCTTTTCTAGGGTACATAAATCCCTTTAAACTGGCACATGGGCTGAAATAGGAACTTTGGACAGATTTTGTAGTTTTAAAGAGAAGCCAGAGGTCTCTGTTTTTAATGTGAAAAATACCAATTCAAATATATGATTTAAATCACTGTGCAGTTTAGTACTGTACAAGTTGAACAAAATAGATCAGCAAGTCAATTATGACCCGCTGGATTTTCTGGCATTCCAGTCAATTCCCACCCTTCTGATTGTCCTCACTTTTGTCTTTGGAGAAATGCTATTCCTAGTAGATAAGTCCCAGACACACCTGATTGGCTTCTGTTTGAAATTGTTTTCCCTGCAGTTGCCCTACTTACCAACCTTGCAGAGTCCCCTCTACAACTAACCCTAAGTGTTTTGCTTCCTCCCTGTCTCCTTTTGCACATTTTTGCTCTTAGGCATGACACACAGATTATTTTCCCAGACTAAAGAAACCTCATTTCCTTCCGCAACACCCCACTGGGCTCCTGGGCATTGATAAAACTAAGCTCACGTCTCATCTCTTAATGAAATGCTGGAGGCTGAAAGGACATCTTTGTCTTTCCATGGAAACCCTCCGTTGTCCTGTGCTTACCACTTGACACACTTTAAGGACCCACATTTATATTTGGAAACCTCAGAATCCCTATCACAAATTTTGAGGTGCCATTCAATTTACTGTCAGTTTTGGAAGGGGGTATTTTAACAACCTGTCCCAGTTGGCACATGGCACAAACAGTGATGGGCCACTTTTTACTTTACTACATGTATGTCAGCCTTGGCTGGAGTGAATTATTAAATCTTAGAGCTTAAATCTTTTTATTTCTTTCTCTTCTAGACCTGGGTTCTAACAATATTTAGCCTTAGTTTTGAGTCCAAAGAACATTATAATTAAACTCAGGAAGGACACCGCTTTCCCTTGAAACTAGCTCTGAGATGTATTTACATAAGCAACAAACATATTTACTTAGTGATTTTTTTCCCCTTGGGTGAAACAATTCCAGTTTTATACTCTGCTATGAAATTTTCTCTTCTCTAAATAACATTAAACGTCTGATTTAAAGCTGGGGGAAAAAAAAAGCCAGGAAGTCCAGAAGCAGTTTCACGCCATTGAGCTTTATTCCTTCAACAATAGCAGAAATTAGATGAGAATTGGCCTGGCGGGCTTCATGAGCAGCCAGAAGAAACTTTGAAATAATCTGAATGAGGTTTCTTGGCTGTGAAGAGTTTTCTTTCTTTCTTTTTTTTTCTTTCCCCAGTGATAACTTAGAAGGGAAAGCAAGATGGCCTCTGATTCAAAGAGGACCTGCCAACCTTTCCCTTTTTTTTCCTGTCCCTTCAGACATTTTCTGAAGTATATTAACTCTCCAGGGTGCTCTGTGGTTCCTGGAGGCCCAGCCCCCTTAGCCGAGAATGGCCCTCAGCCAAATGCAGCGATGTGCCATAGCCGCCCCCTCCATGCTGAGCTGCCCACTCGCTGTCAGGTCTGAGAGGTGGCTTCTGTGTTACCATGGGAACCAGGGAATGGAGGGCAAGCCGACCTACAGGGAGCCCCAGAAGTGGATTATTTAGTGTACTTTATTATACATAGTATGGTTTGAAAGGAGTTATTTTGAGGCTATAAAAATTATCATTGCCTGTAAATGGGTTATACTGCCCCTGCTCAGAAACATATCAGTAAGATTTGGGGTGAATCTTTGAAAGCCTAGTGGTGATGCTCCTCCCCAAGTCCCACACCCTGCCGAGAACATGGCACCTAGATCCTTCAGAGCTTCTGGACATCTGTAATGCTAGGATTGGTGTACTCTGGGGTCTTGTTTCTAGAACACTGGTACCTTGCTATATTGCAAACAAAGATTAAGGTGCACCAGATTTTAAATTTACAAATACAGCATGAGGTGGGGTTCATAGTGTTCAATGGTTGTGGAATCAGGTAGAGCTGGTGGTGGGATGCTCACAAGAGTGAAGGAATGTGTGGCTTATCTGATATATTAGTTTGTCAGAATCAGGAAGAACTTTCACAGCTCATTCATTTATCTAACAAAAGTTTATTAAGTGTCTTCTCTGTGCCAGGCACTGTAGACTTAGGGGGAAACATTGGAGAACAACATACCTGGTCTCTCCTCTCAGTAAAGAGGAAAGGGAAAAGGGTACTAGGCAGTGGAAACAATATGAGCAACTCTTTTCTCTAAAAGAGCATGGCATTGGGGGCAACCTGCATTAAAGCTGGGTGGGGGTGGGCTAGAACACAGAGGGAGTGGGGAATGCAAAAGTTGAGAGTGGAGATGGTGGTGTTTCAAACCATACAGGGTCCTGATGCTGTGCCAAGAATTTGGACTTCATTCCTAAGGGAAAAGGGGAATCATGGAAGGTTTTAAGCAGCAGAGTACCACGGTTAGATCTGCCGCAGTGTGGAGAATCGCAGTGTGGCAAGAGACAGTTGCGACACAAGCATCCCTCATTGTTTGAGGATCACTGGTATTGGAAGGAGGCTGCTAAAGTGAAATGGAGGCCCACCCTTCTTAGGAAACTGTTACTTTGAAAAATGAACCAAAAGCCATGAAAATTTTTTATATTTCACAATGTTTATGGAATAATTGCAGCTTTGAGTTAAATCTTAGAACCAGGAATGAATCCATTGTTGACTTTCTGAGGTGTTCACTTTTACTGAACATATTACAGGATAGTGGGATGCAGCACTTCCACTTCTTGTTTGGCTTTAGAGTTCAAAGACTTCTTCAGTTTTCCCAAGGTCCTCTCCTACTCCTTTGATACTCAAACTATTGTCTTTTGAAGTGTCATCATCCCAGGCAGTTTTCTCTTCCTGGGCTGTAACTGCTCTAACTCTGTCAGGTCCTACTTTCTCAGTGATTGGGCAGTAGTTCTTCAATATTACTTTCATCAGATTCATGAAATCCTGCATCCTTAACAAAATACTTAGTGTCACTCTAGGTATTTGTATTTTCATGTGAGACTGGCATGACTGGTAGGGACAGTTATAGTATTTAGTGGTGCAAACCCATGAGTATTTTCACAGCACAGCAATTTTGCTTCTTTCTGTACCCTCCTCAGTTAGAACTCCTGGATAATAAATATTTGGAGAAAGAGGGTCCCTTATAGATTCAGAGGGAGGAAGGCAATATTAGGGGGTGTTAGAGAGGAGGGACAGGATTTGAGAAGCAATTGGTGTAGAGTGAATGAGGGAATCAAAATGACTCGCTGGTTTCTTGCTTGAGCAACTGGAAACTAATGGTGTTGCTATCTCAGAGAGGAAAATCAGGGTGAGAGGCAGGGAGAGCTGGGCTAGATAGTGAGTGCTGCTTTCTGTATCAAACACAGTTGGTATCAGGAATTGCACCTCCAAGGTTCTAGCATGCTTGTCGTTTTTGCTTTCTTATGGTGGGAGACACTCAATACATCTTTGCTTGTTTGTGTTCCCTGGTGTTTTGGGTTAGCTGTGTGTTAGGTGGTAATAGGTAATAAAAAGGACTTTTTCTGAGGGCTTGCGATGTGGCAGGCACTAAGCTGAGCAGATGTTACATATTATCTTGTTCTTATCTTCATAATAACCCTGAGAAGTAGCAGCTATTTCGTATTATTGCAATGGAAGTAGAGTCTATCCTACGTGGAAGTCAGGGGGTGAACCACATGCTAGGTTAGGGGGTGAACCACGTGCTGGCTGGGGGACTAAGGGCAAATGGAAAGTTAGGGTGAGGGGAGGGTGTGATTTGAGGAGGGGAAGGATGGTTCTAGAAATTCGTTGCTCCTCCCACCCAGAGGTCTAGGGTTATATTTCAAATAATGATAATCCTGTCTATGCCAGAAGCCCTCCAGGGTGTGAGAAAGGCACGAAGCTTATAAACTTGCTGGTCAAGTCCTGGCTCTGACACTGCTGAGGAAAGTCACTTAACTGCTCAGAGTCTTAGCTTTCCTCATCAGGAAAATGGGGCTTAAATACTGCTCTACCCAGGGCAAAGGGCCAAAAGAGTCAAATACAGAAAGGCACTTAGAAAACTCCAGTGCAATATACTAGCAAGCCTTTGCTTTATATGATTTTAGGGAAACCCTCTTGGAGGGTGTAGGGCTGAGCCTAGAATGAATTTTTTCTCATTCCTAGAATGAGAAAAAATTAACTTCTCTGTCCAGAAACCACTGGATTAACCTATTTTAGGATTTTAGCAGGATTTATGGTGGGCAGCTTTGGGAAGTGCAAGGTCCATTAATCCCAAGTACATTTGCAAAATCAAAGAAGGTGCAGAGACCAGAGCTTTAAATCCCACCCAGAGCAGCTTAATGGTGGCAGGTGAATGGAAGAGGGAGGAGCTGGGCCAGGGCAAGGGCTGATGTGTGTCAGCGGTGAGCATGAGCAGCTGCTCCGGGATGCATTTCTTCTGGCTCAGTGTTGTCTGTTTGAGGGAGGGTAAAGAGATCAGCTGTACACAGAGCCTCTGGTGCTGGCAGAGCCCTCACCTACCTATTCCAGGAGGCCACTGAAGGTCCTGTTTTACCCAGGGTATGGGAAAACCACATGGAATTATCCCTCTTCAGCAGAGAAGCTGCTGTCCATTGTGGCAGTCTTTCAAAGCTCATCACCGGGGAGCTCCTCTGGCACTCATTGGATGGGCTCAGAAGCATACTTGCTCAGAATCTATATGCACAAAGAAGAAAAGTAGGTTTTTCCTCTTGAAAACGGCTTTGATCTTCCTCAGGTGTTCTGGCTATGAAAGTAAGGAACTAAATGTAGCCCAATTCATTGTCCAATTCAATGATTTAAACAGCTGTTTTAGGCCCTACTCTGTCCCTGTGGGCTGCCTGCCTAGTCTCAGCTCCCTCCCTCTCCCCAGCCCTTTCCAAGATGACACTGGGTATGGTGGGCAGGTCGGGCAGCTGGCCAAGGCCCTGGGGTGTGTGTGGGCTGGGGTTTGCTGAGGTGGGGTCGGCCTGGTCCTCACCCTGGGCTGTGTGCTGAACTTCACTGCTGACGTCCTATCTGTGGCTTCTTGTCCACTTCTTTGTTGAGCCCCAGGGGAACCAAGGGGATTTCTGGAGAGTCAGTGAGGCATCTCTGTCCACCCATAATACCTTAGCACCTTTTTAACCTTGCACAGGCTGTCCCCGGTTAGCATAGGGCTTCTTTCACTAGTGGTTTCTTTTCAGAGTCTCAACTGGGGAGGGGGCCAAGGCTCCTTTATCCTCTGTGCCCACCTCAACTCACTCTGGGCAGCTTCTACCTGCCATGGGGTTTTGAAGCACACACTTGGCTTCTCCTCTTTTTCTCCCTTCTCCAAATCTGTATTGGCAAGTTGAGTGCGGGAAGAGAGAAGCTGGCTTACCTCTAGGGAAACATGGATCAAGAAGTACTCTAAAAATATTATGCTTGCTGTTACAATACATCCATGTGTATCTTTTAATATTTTACGCCTTTTATATCTTGATGCCCTGTCTCCCAAATATACACACATATATATTTCCCCTAAACATTTCTGTTTTCAGCTAAGTCTTTGTTTTTCAGTAGCAAATGATCCTGTATAACAGACTGTGAGGTGCAAACCCAGGTGAGTTTACAGACTAGAAAATTGAGGCTCATTGAATTTACGGAACTGCTAAAGGGCACTCAGCAGATAGATGGGGACCTGAGGATTTAAACAGAGGCCATCTGCATCCAAAGTCCATGCTATTTTTACTCTTCTAAGCCTGTAGGCTTCTCAAGGGCAGGACTGTGTCTTCATCTCTCTTGTCCCAGAGTCCTACAGAGTGTCCTGTACCTGGTGATACTTTTGCTAAGTGCTGATGAGTGATGGTGACCTAGAGGAACTACTTCCTAAGCTGAAAGGAAAGAACCCCCCAGGATATATTTCCTAAGGGAGGTGTGAGGCTGGTGTGAGATGGGAGAGATGTACTGAATGATTTTAAGAAAACAGGAATTTAATTGGAGGCTCCCACCAGGATGAAGGGACCCTGCTTGTCATCAGGTCAGCCTTCACAGGTGCTGCTTGCTTCCAGGTGGTGACGTGGCTTAGGAAAGCAAGGTCACAATGACCTAAGAGCAGATAGGGGCACCTGAGGGAGACAACAGGCCATGGTAGGGCTGAAACAGACATCTGTGCTCCAGGGCTGAGCTGTGGGAGAGGAGAGCGGTGTATCTATGGAGGTGGCCACAGACGAGGGGCAGGGGTATAGGGTGGGCACCCATTCCAGCTAATATCTCCCAGGTTCAGAAATGTCTTGCTTTATCTCTGCTTGTGAGGGATGAGGGTTGGCATCTGGATAATTTGGAAGGAATGAAGAAAGACATAATTATATGGCTTGAAGGGCCTACAAGAAGTCAAGAGGCCTGAATGTCATCATGTAGTTCCAAGGGACTCCAGAGAATCTAATATTGGAAGTTGAGGAAAAAAGAGACTATACTTCCTGGCCTGGGTGCCAGATTTGAGGAGCAGGTCAGAGACTTCCTCTGGATGTTACAGTTTTCTTTAGTCAGAGAAAGCAGGACTGAGAGAAAGAAGAGGGAAGCAGAAAGTGGGTTCCTGGAAACTCTAGTAGGGATAGGCTACAGAAATATTATCGTCATCCTCAGTGGCATTTTAAAGACAAGCAACTATTTAGAACAGTAAACTCATGAGAATCCATTTTGTCTAATGCAGAGAACCTTCCTCAACCCGATTTTACCACAGTAAAAGTGATTCTAATTGGATGTTCTGACTCAGTAGTTCTCAGGGTACGGGGTTGGGGTATTTGGTAGTCTCTGGGGACATTTTTGGGAGTGCTACTGGCATCTAGTAGGTGGAGGCCAGGGATTCTGGTAAACGTCCTACAGCACACAGGACAGTCCCCATGGCAGAGAACCATCCAGCCACAAATATCAGTGGTTCTGAGGTTGGGAATCCCTGTTCTAGCTGGATATATTCTTTATTAAGGGGCTTTATTAACTAAGTATCTCTAAGTTCTAAATCTGGTTCTGGTAATGTAAAGTATTAATATATGCCATTTTATCTCTCCCTATTTGAGCTATCAACTGCAGAATGGGCTAAACCGTAAGCCCTTGCTAGTAATCAAGGCATGAAATTTTCAAATAAGTTCTGACAAAATCATAATGAAGTGATTTTGTTCATAAGCATTTTACACTGAATTCTATGATAAGCATGAGGCCTAGTGTTTGCTTTCTGAGAGCTGTCAGTCTAGCCAGAGATGGGAAGTGTCAACAAGGCAGTAGTCAAAAGTATGTGTGTGTTGCCTTTTTAATGTGGTCAAATGGCATGAACAAAATGCCAAGGCCTCAAAAGGTCATTCACCAGTGGGTGGGAGGGAGGCAGGTGTTGGTGACTGTTTAGCAGTACTGTGTGGAGCTGAAGTCACAGCGGTGTGTATAAAACACTTAGATCAGCCTTATTTGGAAGAAGAGGTGCCAAGGCCTTAGCTGTGATAAAATATCAAAGTTGGATGTTTTAAAATCAAGCATATATTAGAGGGGCCAAAATCTTTACATTGCATTCAGAATCAGTGCAGCATTCTTTAGTTTTCTCTACTGTTTTGTTTGCTTCTGTGCTGGTTTGAAAGGATGTATGGACCCTAGAAAAGCCATGTTTTAATCAAAATCCCTGCCCATAAAGGCAGATTAATCCCTATTCAATACTGTATGTTTGAAACTGTAATCAGATCATCTCCCTGGAGATGTGATCTAATCAAGAGTGGTTGTTAAACTGGATTAGGTGACATGTCTCCACACATTTGGGTGGGTCTTGATAAGTTTCTGGAGTCCTGTACAAGAGGAAACATTTTGGAGAATGGAGGAGATTCAGAGAGAGCAGAGCAGAATGACATAGCCATGAGAAGCAGAGTCCACCAGCTAGTGACTTTTGGAGATGAAGAATGAACATGCCTCCTGGGGAGCTTCATGAAGCAGGAAGCCAGGAGAAGAAGCTAGCAGATGATGCTGTGTTTGCCATGTGCCCTTCCAGATGAGAGAGGAACCCTGACTGTGTTCAACATGTGCCTTTCCAGATGAGAGAAACTCTGACTGTGTTCGCCATGTGTCCTTCCACTTGAAAGAGAAACCCTGAACTTCATCAGCCTTCTTGAACCAAGGTATCTTTTCCTGGATGCCTTTGAGTGGACATTTCTATAGACTTGTTTTAATTGGGACATTTTCTCGGCCTTAGAACTGTAAACTAGCAACTTATTAAATCCCCCCTTTAAAAAGTCATTCCGTTTCTGGTATTTTGCATTCTGGCTACTAGCAAACTTGAACAGCTTGGGAGCCCCAATTTCCATTGACAGTGAGTGGGAGGGAACTGTAAACTAGCCAAATTAAGGTATTTCAGTTACTGCCTATTTCAGGTTCTCATCTCCTTTGTATAAATATTCCTTGTTCGAGTCCTTTATTTAGGTGGTTTCTTCTTCAAGTTTTGCCCTTCTCCCTTCCCAGGGATGGCTCTTGAATATAAGGACATCCAAAAGTCCCTTTGGGAAATGTGGGAAGCCCTGGCTTATCCTATTGCTGACTTAGTTTTCAGGGGTCCTTCCCTGGCTGGTGTAGCCCCACCTCCGTGCTGGTTTGCACTACAGATAGGACACTTCATGTCCTCGATTCGGTTGCTGACCCAACAGCCTAGCCCACAGTTTCTGAAATAGAATTGACCTGCCCCTATCCTAAGCTCAGTCACCAGATGATGGCTGTGGGAGACTTAGGGGTGCTCTTTTCCATCTTCTCTCTGCCTAAGCACTCTATATCATTTTTATTCTGCTCCCAGAATGGGAAGCAGAGCATCAGTTCTCTCAGCTTTCACTTCCTCTTTAAACTATCTGAGGTTTTGCTAGTAATGCTGCCCCATTTTTCAACCTTAATGAGGGGGTGGGGGCAGCTATCACAGTGTGCTGTGAACTGGATTGTGCCCCCCCCCACCAACAAAAAAATATGTCCAAGTCGTAAGCCCTGGTACCCTTGAATTTAACCTTATTTGGAAATAGGGTCTTTGCAGATATAGGTTAGCTAAGATGAGGCCATACTGGATTAGGGTGTGCCTTTGTAAGAAGAGAAGAATTTGGACACAAACACAGACACACAGACACAGAGGGAGGATATCATGTGAAGAAGGTGTTATGCTGCCACAAATCAAGAAATGCCTGGGGCTACCAGAAGCTGGAAAAGAAAAACAACCAGTTTATTGCTTTAATAAACATGAAATGCATTACATATATTGCCTGAATTAGAAGTAGGAAGAGCAAAGCTCAGATCTTCCTGTGAGGTCAGTGACCCAGGCAGCTAGTTCCCTGGTTGGCCCCGGTCCTGTTCAAAGTCAAGAGCCCATGAATAGCCCCAATGTATCACCATCATTATCCCAATGAGGAGAAAGGATGGCGACTGCAATTTATCTTTAGTGACATCACCTAAAGGTTTATTTCTTCTCATACAAGATTTGCTATGAGTCTTGCTGCGGTCCCGGGCAGCTCTCTTCCCAGTGGTGACATGGGGACCTCAGCTGCTTGCCTCTTGTAGCTATGTCATAAAAACATAAAGCCTCCAGATTACAGCAGCAGGGCAAGAGAGAACTGGGTGTGTGCTGGCCCCTAAACGCTTTGGAACAGTAGCATTTAGGAGCATTTTACACTCATGGCCCATAGGCCAAAACTGGTCACATAGCCCCATTTCATGGCAAGGGGGCCTGTAAATATGAGAGAGTACTTGGATATATGGTGAACAATAAATATCTCAGCTCTGGTCACTAAGGACCTTCACATTGCCGAATACCATGGTCTGTTTGCAGTTTTCATCTTCTCTGATCTATGTGCAATATTTGACATAGGTGATTAATCATTCCTCTCTGTAGACTTTCTTCACTTTTCTTTACTATAGTTTAGTGAACACCTACTATGTTCCAGTTGTTACTGATCTCATTTGATCTCACAGTACCTATTCCAGTAGGTATTATTATTACTCCTATGATATACAATAGGAAACCAAGGCTCAGAGAACCAGTATACCTTTCCCAAGTTTACACAGCTAGTAAATGGTGGAGAAGAGATGCTAATCCTTTTTTATGCTAAGGGTATTAGATCCCTTCACTGTAATCAACCTGGAAAAGGTTCTAGAAGTCTCTTTTTTCTCTTGCATTTTCTTTTGGAATTTAAAGAAGAAATACCCACTCTATCTCCAACCTAGCCTTGGGTAGGACTTCATATTCCTAGTCATCTGCTTCATGAAATCCAGACCTGTTAACAACCAGTTTCCACCCCCCTAAGAAATCTCTGGACTCTCTTTTTTAAAACTAACAAATCCTTTTAAATTGTCACAACTGAGGTGGGTGCCCTGTTTTGACCATGAGAACTTTAAGACAAAATATCCCATCTGTTCTAGTTTGCTAGCTGCCGGAATGCAATATACCAGAAATGGAACAGCTTTTAAAAAGGGGAATTTATTAAGTTGCAAGTTTATAGTTCTAAGGCTATGAAAATGTTCAGATTAAAGCAAGGCTATAGAGATGTCCAATCTAAGGCATCCAGGGAAAGATACCTTGGTACAAGAAAGGCTGATGACAGTCAGAGTTTCTCTCTCAATTGGAAAGGAACATGGTGAACATGGCGACGTCTGCTAGCTTTCTCTCCAGGCTTCTTGTTTCATGAAGCTTCCCCTGGGGCATTTTCCTTCTTCACCTCCAAAGGTCTCTGGATATGTGGGTTCTCATGGCTCTCCTGGCTCTGCTTTTCTCAAGCTTTTTTCCAAAAATGTCTCCTCTTTTAAAGGATTCCAGTAAAGTAATCAAGACCCACCTGGAATTGGTGGAGTCACATCTCCCTCTAATGAAAGGTTAATACTTACAACTGGGTGTGTCGCATCTCTTTGGAGATAATCTAATTGAATCAAGTTTCCACAAGATGGATTAGGATTAAAACATGGCTTTTCTAGGGCACATAGACCTTTTAAACCAGCACACCATCCTAACAAACAATCTGAGTAGAGTCATGCCCTTAAAAGCTTTTCGGCTGTTTTTGGAAGTTAAAACTATGCTCAAAGATCAAAGTTTTGTCTCCATGGAGAATAGCCAATAGACCCACTCTGGTAGCAAATTTTTTCCCTCCAAAGTCTTCACAGCTAAGTTTCATCAGTGAGACTACATTGCTAGGAAAAAGTTCACCTAATGCCCCCCTTTGGAACTTCTATTTCCTGCTGAAGCTGCTCCTGCTTTCCTTGCATAAGTGGTTCTCTAGCTCATTCTCTTCTTCCTATCTATCTATCTATCTATCTATCTATCTATCTATCTATCTATCTATCTAATCTATCTATCTTTCTCTATCTCTAACTCTATCTCTTTCACACACACATACCATCCAGGCTCCGTGTAACTCTTAAACATGCTCTTAGAAGAGTATCTTTTCTGTGCTTTGAAGTATATCATCCTTACTGGGAGTTGGGATCATGGAAGGAAGTTTTTTTCAGACAGCCTCCCTCTTCCAGCCCATAAAGGTCCATTTGCAAATGCTATGGTACCTCCTGGGAGATCAGAAATAGGCAGTCCTATCTAGGTCTTCTAGACTCACTAGAACATATTCAACCGTAATGTTGACATTTCAACTGTACTCCTATTACTAACTTTTTTTTTTTTTTTGCATTTCCTTTTGTGGAATATTTTTTTTCAGAGCCAATTTATGGAACATAACCAACCACTTTGCAGTCATTGTATCAGTTAGGAAAATATTTGGCTGCAACTAACAGAAAGCCCTACTGTAGCAGCTTAAACAATTTTTCTTTTTATAGTAAGAGGACTGGGCATTGGTAGTTCAGGGCTAGAGTAGCTTTCAATAATGTCCTCAGAAACCCACACTCACACTGTCTTTCTGTTATACTCATCTACATGTTTGCCTTTCATCCCGTGCTTATTGCTTTGGGATTGCAAGATGACATCTGCACCTCCAGGCATGATGTGGACTTTCTAGTGGGAAGAAGGGGGAGGGGCAAAGGGCAGAAAAGATCCTGCTAGCTGAGGTTGTCCCATTTTATCCCTGAAGTCCTTCTGATGAGACCTCTGCTTAAAGGTCATATGTGAGAACTCTAGTGCACAACTACCCCAGCTGTAAGGTGGCTGGGGAGGAGAGTCTTGTCTATCAAAATAACTTCCCAGGTTTTTCACCCACCATAGTCATTAAACTTAGATCTAAAAGCTTTTTGGCTGCTTTTGGAAGTTAAAACTATGCTCAAAGATCAAAGTTCTGTCTCCTTGGAGAATAGCCAAAAGAATGTGCCACAAGCTTCAAGGCAAGTCCCAAAGACAAGTTCCTGAAATGTTTTGAGCAGCAGAGTAAATGTCCATTATCCCCCAAGAGGACACTTTGAAGGGGAAAACACTCATTTAGATATGTTTGTTAGAAAAAAACCTCCAGTTTCTACAATCCATTCACACATTGTATAGTAACTGGAGAGGATCCGAAAGTGTAAGTATCCTCTGCATCTCCTAAGAGCTGTTGTGGCTTGCTGCATAAGCCAGATAGATCCTGTGAAATGTCAGGAGTGAGACAGATGAAGAGAAAATTAAACTCTTCTCCAGCTGGGAAGCCTCATTTGATGTCAGCAACTGAGGAACATTTTGTTGTCATGCATTAAATCGTACTGACTAGGAAGTGCTATGAGACTGGGAGCCAGGATCCCAGTCCTGGGATCTGTTGGAAGCAACCCAGGCTAGGAACCAGGATCTTGAGTTTTCCCCATCAGTCTCCTGAACCGATGGCTATCCCTGCTCTAGGGATAACCTTAATGTGGTCTGTATCTGAAGGGAGCCAGGGATATGCCCAGCAATAAGGGTCGTTTGGCTGCACTGATCTCTTTGAAAAGCCACTTGCCTCAGAGATGTTGGCAGAGCAGCCACCCTGTCCACTCCCCAGAGGCCTGACACCCCATCAGCCTGAGATCTTTGGATGGCAAAGGACACTGATGGTGATGGAGGTGGAACCTTCTGGGTTCAAGTGGATATCTCTGTTGGACCCCATTTCTCCAAAGACCTGGGAGATTCAGGTGTGAACATATGCTAGGTGCTTCTGGATATGTGCAGAAGAAAAAAAAATATGATCCATTGATCCATTTGGTGTCTTTATTTATTCATCAAACGGAGACAGAGCCCCAACTATGTGTCAGCCACCAAGAAGAATGAAATAACGTCCTTGCTCTGCAGTTCAGAGAGGAATGGGGGAGAGAGACCACAAGTCATGATTAAGTATCTAGGACAGTCTGTGTGCTTTGAGGAGGGGGCACCTGGGATGGTGATGCAGGCTGAGGGAGGAGAAAGAAAAGCTCCACTAAGGACTCGATGTATGAATGGACTTTGGAGTCCAGTCTGGGTGATAACTATGATCTGAGGCAGCTTGTGATAAGTGCACAATAGAAATATCCACAAAGAAAAATAGGTGACTTCTGGCTGGAAGGAGGGAGTATCAGGGAAGGCTTCTTGGAGAAGAGGTCAGATTCAGCAGGTGAGGGTGAAGTGAGGACTTTGCAAGCAGAGATAACAAATGAGCAAAATACGGAAGTGAAAAAGACCAGGGTACTAACTGTTGTCCATATCCAAATTTGATTGAGTGTTAGATTCATGGTGGGGAGTATAATGGTAAAAAGGCTGGAGTGGTGGGTTGGATTCATATTGTCTCATTCAAGGGTCTCGAGGACCTGCTGGAAGTCTTTCTTTTGTTCCTAAGCATTGAAAGATAGTTGAAAAGTTTTTAACAGAGGAATAACGTGGTCACAGGTGTTCATAGGAAGAAAGGGGGAATGAGAGCAGCTGGGTGGGAGGAAAGAACTCTGTTTATTTTATTCACTCTTTGGAAGTTGCCTTTTAACAAGATACTGCAGAATTTGCAGCCTTCTCTGGTGGGAAGCAACATAACCCAGGCCTGTCCACCAGATCTAGTCTCACCTTGGAGCACGGTTGCCATGTTGAGGATGGTGTTAGCAAAGTGGAGCCTGGTGAGAAAGACAGGTGGGAATCAGGGTTGCATCTTCAAAAAGTAAGTGAATATTTGTGTGTGTGTGTTTGTGTTTGTGTGTGTGTGTGTGTGTGTGTGTGTGTGTGTGTGAGAGAGAGAGAGAGAGAGAGAGAGAGAGAGAGAGAGAGAGAGAGAGAGAGAGAATGAGAATGAGAATATGAGATTGGGGAAAGGAGAGGGGGAAAGCAATTAATTTGGAACTAAATCATGAGTTTTGTGGAGAAAGATAAGGCAGCTAAAGCAAAGGACTGTCTGCGATGACCTGGTGATGGAGTTATTCTGAATGATAATGCATCCCAGGATGTAGGTTACTAGGTCACAATTTCTTACTGTTTGCTTAGATAGCACAATCTGAGAAAAGTATGGTGTGTTCACATCTGGGATATGTATGCAACTTTGGCCACAGTGGTAAAAGCAAAACATAGACAAGGTCTTCAGAAGGGTGTCTAATGAGTTGAAGAAAAAATTCAAAATTTTCATACACGGACAGGATTTTGGAGCCATTTGGGCTGAATGAATAGTGGGGACAGGGACTTGCTCCCCAAATCCTAGATTCCTAGTGTTAGGACTCTACAGTGAAACTGGAAAGTGGTAGCAATAGGGCTAGTAAGATGAAATATTCTTTCACACAATGAGACGCACACTTAAGGCATATTGAGACCTCAGAGGTAGGTGTAGAATAACCATGTACATATATATGAGAAAAGTTTATGTCAATTCCCAGATGATGGATCCATCATTGGGTGTTGAGGTAAGAAAGGGACGTTTGGGATCTGTGGTGGTTTGGAGCTGTATATACCCCAGAAAAACCTGTTCTTAAACTTAATCCATTGCAAAAAGGAACTTTTGATGAGGTTATTAAGTTAAGGTGTGTCCTACCTCCATCAGGATGGGTCTTTTCCATAATTTATTTACATTTATTTTGAAATAATATCAAGCTTCTTTTATTTTAGCAACAAATACAAACCCATAAAGAGAACATCCCACCCCACCCACATATCCTGGTGCACAAATTTTAACATTCTGCCAACTTTGCCCTACATTTCTATCTGTCTATTTTCCACCCATCCACCCATCCATCTGTCCATCTTCTGAATATTTTGAGAGCAGGTTGCACACATCATAATCCCTGAACACTTTCATGTACATTTATTTTGAACAATGATATTCATTTTTGTAATCACTTTGAATACAGTTTATCAAGTTTAAAAATTTAACATTGACATAAAGTTTACATTACTATTTTAATGTCCCAGTAATGTCTATTTGAGCCTTATCTCCTCCATTTGTAGATCCTATTATACATTTTCTTTTTTTTTTGGCCTGGGCAGGCACTAGGAATCGAACCCGGGTCTCCAGCATGGCAGATGAGAACTCCGCCTGCTGAACCACTGTGCCCCGCCCTGTATATTTTTTATTGTAGAAATATATATATAATAAAAATCTTGCCATCTCAACCATACCCAAGCGTGCCATTCAGTGAAATTACTTGCATTCACAATGTTGCAATACTCTGACCACCGTCCATTACTAGAATTTAACCTTCACTCCAAAGAGAAACCCCACACTCATTCTGCATCACCTCATCGCCTCTGTCCCCCACATCTGGTAACTTGTAATCTACTTTCTGTCTGTATAAGTTTGCTTATTTGCTGATATTTTCTTTGTGGTTACCATGAGGCTTAAGTTTAGCATACTAAATATAGAACAATCTCATTTGTTTTGATATCAAATTAATTTCAATAGCATACATAAATTATGTTCCTTTACCTTCTGCCACTCCACCTGTATGTAGTTCTTGTCACAAATAACATATTTATAAATTATGAGTCCGAAATGATTGACTTATCATTACATTTTATGCATTTGCCTGTAAGTAGTAAAAGGTGGAGTTGCAAATGAAAAAATACAGTAGTACTGGTATTAATATTTTCCATGTCATTTTCTTTATTGGAGGTCTTTATTTCTTCATGTTGATTCAGTCAATTGTCTGGTGTCCTTTCCGTTAAACCATTAGCATTTCTTGTCGGTCTGGTCTAGTAGCGTTGAAATACCTCAGCTTTTGCTTATCTGGGAATGTCTTAATTCTTCCTTCATTTTTGAAAGACAGTTTTACCAGATGTAGAATTCTTGGTTGGCAATTTTTTGCAGTCAGTACTTTATGTATGTCTTTACACTGCCTTCTTACCTCCATCGTTTCTGATGAGAAATCAGCACTTATTCTTTTGCAGGCTTCCCTGTATGTGAACGGTTGCTTCTCATTTGTGGATTTCAGAATTCTCTATCTTTTGCATTCAGCAGTTTGATTATAACATGGCCTGGTGTGAGTCTATTTGGGTGTATCCTCTTTGGAGTTTGTTGAGCATCTTGAATGTGTATATTCATGTCTCTCATTAAATTTGGGAAGTTTTCAGCCATTATTTCTTCAAATAATCTTGTTGCCCCATTCTCACTTTCTTCTTCTGGGACTCTGACAATGCATATACTGGTATGCATAATTGTAGACCACTAGTCTCTCAGGCTCTATTCACTTTTCTTCATTCATTTTTCTTTCTGTTCCTTAGACTAGTCAACTGTTTTATCTTCAATTTCACTGATTATTTCTTCTGCCAGCTCCAATCTGCTATTATATCCATTTAGGGAATTTTCAATCATTGATACTGTGGTATTCGTCTCTGTTCTTGATTTCTTTTCAGAATTTCCATTGCTCTATTGAGATAATCTTTATGTTCATCTACTGGAACACAGCTCAGCAGCCTCAGGTACATTCCTACAGCCACTCCAACGCTTTCTATGCTATAATTCTCCAAGTGAACATAAGCAGGGATCATTCATAATTAAACTTTGCATTTTCATGCCATGACATAGTGCCTCCTCAAAAATACATTGCTTTAGTGGGGGCAACCAAATCAGCAGGCCAAGCCCTTGATCCTGGGGTTTGCCCCCATGAAACCCATCCCTGCAAAGGATAGGCCAAGCCCACTTGTAACTATGCTTAAGAGTCACTCCCAGAGAACTTTCCCTGTTGCTCAGAAGTGGCCCCTTTTCTGAAGCCAACTCAGCAGGTGAACTCACCACCCTCTCCCCAGTGTGGGACCAAACTCCCAGGGTGAGCCAGCACCTGGCATAATGGGACTGAGAAAGCCTTCCTGACCAAAAGGGGAGGAGAAAAATGAGACAAAACAGTTTCAGTAGCTGAGTGATTTCAAACAGAGTTGAGAGGCCATCCTGGAAGTCATTTTTATGCACTGTTTAGATATTCCTTTTCAACCCATACAAAACTCTGAGATCTGTTCTGCAACTAATTGTTGTGAGGTGCTTCAAAATTTATTGCTTTTTTTGTATATATGTTATTTAAAGAGAAGGAGGAGTATAACAGAGAATATAGGATTTAATAAATGAGTATGAGTGCTACATCATTATACTGATATTTCTGTTGGTCTTCAGTGTCTTGAAACAGCTAGAAGAAAAAACAAAAATGTGAAACTGTAACGAATGCCAAACTTTAAAATCTGTTTTATAACTTCTTGTTAAAATATACTTGGAAATTCATTGCTTTTTTTGTACATATATTATATTTTACAATAAAAAACAAGCAAACAAACAAAACAGTTGAAACTCTTGAGCTGTGCTCCAGGAGCCCTGAAGACAACTGTACAATGATATAGCTTCCACAGTGTGACTGTGCTACTGTGAAAACCCCATGTCTGATGCTTCCCCCATCCAGGGCATGGACAGATGTGCAAAAAAATATGAATAAAAAATAACTAATAATGGAGGGAACAAGGAGCAAAAATTGGGTAGATGGAAATACCAGTGGTCAACAAGAGAGAGAGGTAAGGGGCATGGAATGTATGAGTGTTTTCTTCCCTCTTTTTACTTCTCCTCCTGGAGTGATGCAGATGTTTCAGAAATGATCATGTTGATGAATACACAACTATACGATGATATTGTGAGCCATTGATTGTGTACCATGCATAGACTGTGTACATGTGAAGATTTGTCAATAAAAATGTTTTTAAAAAATGCATTCTTTGATGTCAACCTTTTTCTTTCAAATGGAGTTTCCCAATCTGCTCCCTGAATCCTCCTATTTTCTGTACAGTAATACAGCTCTCATTTGGAGACCCATGCTTTTCCCTTTCCAGAGTGAACTCCGGGCTTCTGCTGGGGTGGAAGCTGACTGGTTAGCCAGCTGTCGTTGGAAGGTCATCTAGGCCCACACCCTACTGGCATTGTGCCTCCTCTGGGCTGCTCTAGTGGGGCCTGTCACCTGGCCAGCGACTCGCAGACACCTCCACAGTGCACAGGGTCAACCATGCAGTGTGGCCCTCAGGCCAGGATGGGTCTTAATCCTATTACTGGAGTCCTATATAAGCGGAATGAAATCCAGACCATGGGAGAGAAAGCCACAGGAAGCAATGAGCTGAAATGGAACCCAGGAAAGAAGGAAGACTCAAGAAACACCACCATGTGCCTTGCCATGTGATGAAGGAGCCAAGGATCCGGGCAGCCAGTCTCAGAATGTCTTCAGGGAGAAAGCATTGCCTTGATGATGGCTTGATTTGGACATTTTCTTGTTCTCAAAATTGTGAGTGAATAAATTCCCACTGTTTAAGCTAAACCTTTGAGAATATTTGCATGAGCAGCCAAGGAAACTCAAACAAGATCTATGATTAATTTCTTGACGTTGTCATCAAAAGGGACAATGACATCTTCCAAGGAGTTTCCACTCATTGGCATGGCCTGGGGAGTTCCATTCTTGCAGGAATGATTTTTCTGTATTTACCTGACTCTCCATAGTGACCAACACCAAACCCTAGGATCCTTAACCTCTCTTGACTTTTATTTATTCTTCCCCGAATTATGAGGATTTAATGCTAATAAATTTCTGAAGAATGTTATAGGCAATGTGATATCTAGGCTGTCATGATAAACTCTGAAACTTTGAAAAGTCATGTTCAAAACAAACAATGTAGAGTCAATTTTCCATTATCCAAGATCACTGGGTTTAAGGAACACACACACACACACACACACATATGCCTACTCACTTGCATACACACATCCTGTGATGGCCAGGTAGCTCCAAAGTTTTGCACAAGCAAATGCCTTGCCAGAGCTGCTAATAAGGGACCAAATGGACTGACTTTTGTTTCTTTTGTTTCTTTTGTTGTTTTTTTCCCCCATTTTCCCCATTCAACCATTCCACTGGTTGAATGCCTAGAGGATGTGATATGATCAGAATGTGGAAAGGCAATAGGGAGAATTTCCAATCCTAAATAAACAACTGTCAAAGAGGCCTTAGGAGCTAATTGCTGCACATGCATTTTGGACACCAAAGGGATTGAATCTGATTACCTGACTTAGAAGGAAGTGGTGTGACATGGACTCTGGACTCAATGGGACAGTGTGCTTGTATGAAATTATGTATGTACCCTAGAAAAGCCATGCTTTAATCCTAATCCCATTTTTAAAAGCAGCTGTTTCTTCTAATCCCTATTCAGTATTGTATGTTTATAACTGTAATCAGATCATCTCCCTGGAGATGTGATTTAATCAAGAGTGGTTGTTAAGCTGGATTAGGTAGAGGTGTGTCTCCACCCATTTGGGTGGGTCTTGATTAGTTTCTGAAGTTCTATAAAAGAAGAAACATTTTGGAGAATGAGAGATTTGGAGAGAGCAGAGAATGCTGTAGCACCTCGAAACAGAGTCCACCAGCCAGCGACCTTTGGAGATGAAGAAGGAAAATGCCCCCTGGGGAGCTTCATGGAATAGGAAGCCAGGAGAGAAAGCTAGCAGATGATGCCGTGTTCACCATATGCCCTTCCAGCCAAGAGAGAAACCCTGACCATGTTTGCTGTGTGCTTTCTCACTTGAGAGAGAAACCCTGAACTTCTCAGCCTTTTGAATCAAGATATCTTTCCCTGGATGCCTGTGACTGGATATTTCTATAGACTTATTTAATTGGAACATTTTCTCGGCCTTAGAACTGTAAACTAGCAATTTATTAAATTCCCCTTTTTAAAAGCCATTCTGTTTCTGGTATATTGCATTCCGGCAGCTAGAAAGCTAGACCTGATAGTGAGGTGTGACCTGGACTCTGGACTCAATTGGACAGTGAGGGCCAGATAAGCAGAGAGCCTGCAGGCCTGGCTTGACTAGTGCATGTCTCCCATGATACTGTACAGGTAACTGCTGGCTTCTGGCGGCCATCACCTCCCTCACCTTGAATGAAGAGCTGCTTTACCGGGTGGTTCCCAGGGACCAGAACTTCCAGAAGAACTATGCTGGGATCTTTCATTTTCAGGTACTGTGCCTTGCTCATGGCCCTTACCATTGTTTTGCAAACTCTGAAGCAGTGGTTTTCAAAATGTAGACTGGCAGTATCAGCATTACCTGGGAACTTGTTAAAAATGCAAATTCTCAGGTCCTATCCCAGACTACTGAGATAGAAACTTTACTGGTGGGGCCTGGTAAAGTTATGCTTTAACAACCCATCAATGTGATTCTGATGCACACTTAAGTTTGAGAACCACTCAACCACTGTATCCGTACAATCATCCACATATCCACCTGCTCTCCATCCACCTCCAGGCCCCACAGCCTTGAGAAAAACACTTTGAACTGAGGATTAGGAGTTGTGTGTCCAAGTCACCTCACTATTGCTTCTGTATGAAGCTGGGCGAATTTTCTTATCCACACTCAGAAATTGGACGAGATGTTTCCTTCCTTATCTGGCACCTCCTACTTGCCCAGATAAGTAAGACCCAGATCCTGCTCTTAAGGAGCTTGGAGCTGATGGAGGATCCCAGACGTCAACTTGGAGGACCACAGAGTCACCTTCTGAGGTCCCATGAAGGGACTCACTCTGCCCCATCAGCTTGTCCCCACGAGCAGCTGCTGTGTTTTCCCGTCCCCAGTTCTGGCAGCATGGAGAGTGGGTGGAGGTGGTCATTGACGACAGGCTGCCCACCAAGAATGGGAAGCTGCTTTTCCTACACTCCAAAGAAGGTGAGGAATTCTGGAGCGCACTGCTGGAGAAAGCCTATGCCAAGTAAGTGGGGGTAGTTATGAGCTCAGAAGACCCCAGAGTCTCCAGGAAGGATCTCATTCCCCTCCCCAGGCCCCCTACTTAGGCTGTCAAGCCCAAGCCTTTCCAAGCACCTGGGACCCCCATGGGCAGGAGAAAAAGCATCCTTCAGAAACTAAAAGAAACATAAATTTGGGCCAGGAGTTAAAAATCTCTGCTCTGTCCGATATGAATGCGTGAATCAGGGCAAGCCCCTGAACCTCTCTGTGCCTTAGTTTTGTCTTCTTTCAAACCCCAAGATAAGTTCTTCAGTCAGTATAAAGTTTTAGAAGAATAATGCATAACAATAAAACAAATGTACTTAGATACCATATTAGTGCCTAGCTGCTAAAACAAGTACTGTCCAATAGGTTAGCTTATTAATAGGAATTTCTTGGTGCATGGTTTCAGAGTCCAAAAGGCTTGCTTCCTCCTGGGGTTGGTATCTTCTGGCTGGTCAGAAATCTTGGGGTTCCTTGGTTTTTCTGTCACAATACAATGCTCATGGCGCAGTCTCTTCCTTCCTCTTCTGGGTTCCATTGAACCCTTCCTCTTCTGGCTGCTCCCTATGGCTTCTTTCTTGTGCATCCAGTTTCCTTTGCTTCTAAGGACTTCAGCCACATTAGACTGAGGCCCACTCTCATTCAGTTTGGGCATATCTTACCTAATAGCGTCTTTAAAGGTCCTGTTTACAAATGGGTTCACACCCACAGGATCATGGGTTGGGACGTGAACATGCCTTTTTGGGGGACCCAATTCAATCCCCAGTAGATTCCAAACCCAACAAAGTATCCACCCTTTCCTTCAGGAGCTGTTCCCCTTCTCATTTATACATATTCTTTTCTGCAACCCCTTCCAGCCTCCTTCCCAAAGCAAGCCCCATATGGTGCCTTGAGGGACGGCCCCCTCTATCTTTACCTATACCAGAAACCCAAGAATTCTGGGTCAATTCTGGAGGAGATTCCTTTGCTCTTTAAAGGAGGGAGTGTCTCAGTGAGAGGTTGTCTGAGATTCATTCCTGGTACAGTATTGGGCTGGCCACGTGCAGCAGTGGCCTAAGTACCTTCCTGACCCACAGGCAAAATGGGCAAAGGGTCCTCCTTTACCCTCCAGTCCAACAACATATCCTGAAAAGCTGTGGATGGTTCATGTCTTTTCTTTTCCAACAGGCTCAATGGTTCTTATGAGGCACTCACTGGAGGGTCCACAGTGCAGGGCTTTGAAGATTTCACGGGTGGCATCTCTGAGATTTATGACCTGGAGAATCCGCCTGCCAGTCTGTATCAGCTCATCCAGAAGGCCCTCCGCGCTGGGTCTATGCTGGGCTGCTCCATTGACGTGAGCCAACTGTGGTCAGGAGAGAGGCCTGGGAGGCTCTGGGAGTTAATGGGCAATCTGGTGAATATGGGTCCCCAGCACTTAGGAGCTGGTTAAGATTGGTAGATGGGAATTGGGGTTAACCTCATCTGAGGAGCCCCAGTTTCCTCCAAACTCTTACTGCCCTTTTCAGTTCTGCCAGTGTTGCCCGAAGAACAGACCCTTTATCCAAGGATCCTAGCCCCCAACCTTGGTTGCACCCTTTTGCCAAGTGATCTTGTGATTTTGGAAAACAAATGTGATGCTTGACAATATTTGATGGTCTTTATGATCCTGAAGAAAAGGGAGGCGGTTCTGAAACCAGAGGCCATGACCTGACAGGGGGTTGGCTGTCAGAGTTCCAGGGTGGTACAGAGAGCAGAGCCTGGAGCTCACCGGACATCTGATCTGTGCCCTCTGCTGCTCTCTCTTCCTTCTTCGCTTGCCCTGATGATCTCAGAGATGAGTACAACAAAGCAAGAATACTCTCCCTCTCCTCTCTATTCAAATCCCAGCAGGATATGTGTATTTGTGATGGAGAGGTGATGCGGGGCATAGGGAGGGGGGCCGGGTGAAAAAAAGAGGGCAACTAGGAAGGCCTCTCCGTGAACACGCTGGAGAGGGGGGGATGCATCCAGATCAGACGTCACAGATAAATTAGCCTTCTTCAGGCAGCAAGGGGTCACTTTTGGAGAATAAATGTCTTCTTGATTTCCTGGTGGCATTTTAAAGGCTGGTAGGTCATACTCCAGGCTTGGCAGCTACATAGCACCTTGTCCTGGACTGCAGGACTAATTAAAGAAGGATTGAATGGAGATGGCTCTATTTCCCTGAGATTTGTCACTGTACCTGCATTCCCAGTCCTGGCTGGGCCCTGCCTCTGTGGTGCCTTAGGATGTCCTAGGAAGGTACTATAAGGCAGAGCCAATGAGGTCAGGGCTAGGCATCCTAACGGGACTTTATTCTCAACCCAGCTCTCCAGAACGCCCAAAATAGAAGCCGTCGCCAGCCGGGAGCTGGTTAAGGGTCACGCGTACTCTGTCACTGGAGTCGAAGAGGTAAAATTGGGTGGTGGGGAAAGTAATGTGTCATAATAGTAGCATAAGTCCATGGCATCCCTCAGAGAAAGAGAGAGGTGGTCACGGACCAAGAAATTCAGCTCTGTCTGCTTAGCTTCCCTGACCTCCACTGAGGCACAGCCTCTCTCGGCCACACAGACCTGTGGTTCACGTGCTCACTACGAGGCCCCTTCTGACCCTTACACATGGTGTAATGGGCTGTAGCTATAGCTCTATGGGTCCTAATCAAATGCAGGCTCTCTCCTCTGAGGTGTGGCCAGGAAAAGGAGGAAGGTTCTGGAGGAAGGTTGAAGAGATTGTCAATTAGATTCTGCATACATTCCAAGAAGTATGTTTGTAAGTAAAGCAGTAGAAATCCATAGGATCCTGGAAGGGAAAAAAGACGGCAATAACTGCCCTGATTTTCAGGATGAAGGAAGGAATTCAGATATTCTTCATTCTCCCACCCAAGAAGGAAGCATGGGCTATCATTTTCATTATTTTATTTATTATATTCTACCTATTTCCAGAAAAGGATTTGAGGTGGTTTATAATAAAAGGCATAGATGCAATAAAACCATACAACTAAGGCAAAATACATCAGGCAATCTAGATTAAAGACAATGCTACAGCTGAGAAATGCATTTTGATTTGAGTTTCCTGATGGCTGAGGCAAAAAAAGGAAAATGCCACGAGTGACTCAGCTCTTGTTCCTTATTAAAATAGCATGAATGCTCATTACATGAATATGATTTTTAATCAAGTCAATTCCATAGCTATGAGTTGAGCACATGATGGAAGCTACAAAGGAAAGTAAGACACCGAGGACCTAATGGTTTGTGGTGTTTATGGGTGAGTGTATGAAAATGCAGCATGTTCAGGGTGTGTGGGGCTCATAGGGAGAGGACTTTATATAGGAGGGGAAGGTAACATGTGTGGGCTTATGAGGATGGACTTTGGAAACAGACTGGCTGTGTTCCCATCCTACATTTCTCACTTGCTAACTGGGTAATCTTGGATCACTTAACTTCAAGTCTCAGTTTTTGAGCTGTAAAATGAAGACAATAATAGGACCTATCTTACAGGATTGATGTGAAGTTTCAATGAGGCAATAATGCATTTGAGATGCTTAGCACAGTGCCTCATTCAATATATGCTAGCTGCTGTGCTATTAGTGTTTATATGGAAGACATTTATTATCATTAGGTCCCATATATTAGGCACTGAGTCAATCTTAGTCAACAATAAAATCCAAGTTAAATCAGATATAAACTTGTCTTTGCACTAGACCCACGCTTCATTCATTCAACCAAATTATGATGAATAGAGCACCTCATAAAGGCCTGAAAACGTGCCTGAAGAGAAGATAAAAGCATAGTTGTATAGAGACATTTGAAAATTTTAATGCAGACCCTTTCTGGTCCAGACATAAATGCAGGACAGCAGGTGTCTGGTAACTGACTGCCTGATTTGCTTTTGTGTGTGTGTGTGCATGGACCTTGTAGGTGGATTTCCATGGCCATCCAGAGAAGCTGATCAGACTCAGGAATCCATGGGGTGAAGTGGAGTGGACAGGAGCTTGGAGTGATGAGTACGGTCTTTCCTTCCTTTCACCATCCTCACCTTTCTCCTAGGAAAGGCGTTACGTAAAAATACAGTGAGACTGACATTACAGTGAATTTAGCAGCACTTTCTGTCCATGAATTACAGTCTGTTCAGAAGAGGATTAAATGGTTCCAGGCTGGGAAAAGTCAAACAAAAACCTGTAGTCCTTGATTCTGGATTTCTGCTTTGGCATTTGAAAGTTTGGCAGCTGAGTCCAATTTTGCTTAGCTCTGAAGGGTTTGCCTGTTTCCTCCCCACCATGCCGCAGTAGAGGTCAAATCAATCCCTTACAACCTGATTCTTTACACTCCTAAAACACTGGTCACTCTGACAAAGACCAAACTCCTCAACACCAGAAGACACTTAGAAGATGGAACTTGATCCGAGTTGCCAACGGTGACAGCAGGCTTGATGAAGCCGAGTGGAGCTCGCTCGAAGAGCTCTTCACCGAGGGCTGATATTGATCTTTCCTGACAAAATCATTAATGACTGTAGAGGTTCTTCTCCCGCAGGCCTCTCCACTGGGGAAAGACAGGCAGTCAGAGATGACCTCTGAACAGCCAGACCTCCCGCAATGGCTTGGGACAGTAAGATCAATGTCCCTGTGGGCTGGGGGGACCGGGAGAGTGCCGATATAACTCAGAGAAGCAGACCGCAGCTGCGGAGGGGCCCAGAATTTGCCAATATTGTTGATAAAGAGCCACCAGAGTTGATAATACACAGTGATAATCCTCCTCCCAGCTGCCCTTATACCTCGGGTGTGTCCCCCACCAGCTGCCCTTACTGTGCAATGCCATTTAGGGTCTCTGAAGGGAACTTTACTGTGCTTAATGCCAGCAGCTTCACTACTTACAACTGCTGTTTTTCCCTTCATGCCTGTGTCTTGGAGAAACGTATGCTCCTGGGGCCATGGATTAGGCTTCTCAATTGAAGATTTTCCATTCCAGTGCCGAACATTGAACAAAGCCCCAAACCTTCATTCTGCCAACCACCTAAAAAGGACGACGTGGCTGAATGAAACGAAAACCCCAAGTTTTGCCCATTTTAACCAATAGCTATTGACCAAGTTACCAACAGGGCTTTTTCGATTTTACCTCCTTTCTCTGACACCAGTCTCTAACAGGCTGGGGTTGTCCAAGGGTGGGAGGGCATGACTGGTGAGGCCTGGGAGGTTTATATACTGGCTGTTGGCAGAAGTGGGGTGGAGGTGGGGTGTCTCTGAGGTAACATCCCTAAGCTCAGCACAATGGCTACCTAAATTTTTATTTTTTGAAACCAACTGGGAGATATAAGTCAGATCTAGAGTTCCCCAAACCTGTCCCCTAAAATTTGTTTACCACAAGCATATCCTAAGATTCTCTTCTGATCAAATGAATGTTTCAGGGAATTAAAGAGGCCCCAGGGACTCTTCTGTATGCTCCTCTAGCGGCGAGGGAGGACCCGGGCTTGTGGGCAGCTTTCATGCAAGAAGTGGGGGGAGGGGGAGCTGTCCTGGGTTCTGCTGAAGGGATGTTTTTTTTAGACAGATCTTGATATTGCTTATTTAGACACTGCAGACATATTTCAGGAGAACAAGACTTTATAAAGATCAGGTAGTTGAAGATGGTATTTGAACAAAGTTCATGGGTACTGCCACGGAAAGGCCACCAGCAGGAGGCCTCACAGGGTGATGTGACTTCAGAGAGAGAGAGCGGTAAAACAGCCTATTGTCATTCTGGCAAGCTGGGAAAGTGGCTATGGCCACACCCTCACCATCCATTCACCCAGACTGATAAAGAAGCCAGAATGACAATTACTAATTGACCCTAGTGCGCATCCCTTTCTTGGGACAGAAATTCTCACATCTGCTGTCTTGCACATCTCCCTTCCTATTATCAAGGCCAGAGAGTCTTAATTAGAAATTTGAAACTTGCCCAGACAGTGAAAATTAGGAGGCATAAGCATAAGTGTTCCTGCTGCTCATTGTCACTCTAGTGCCCAGAGAGAATACACATTGAAAAATTATCATTTTAACCAGTTTTAAGTGTACAATTCAGTATTGTAATGATGTGGCAGCCACCACCACTATCTAGTTCCAGAAGCTTTCTGTTACCCCAAACGGAAACTCTGCACCCATTAAGCAGTAACTTCCCTTTCCTCCCTCCCCTGGGACCTGGTAACCTTTAATCTGCTTTCTTTCTCTATGAATTTACTTGTTATAGAGATGTCATGTATGTGGATTCATACAATATTTGTAGCTATGTCTGACTTATTTCACTCAATATGATGTCTTCAAGGTTCATCCATGTTATCGCATGTATCAGAATTTCATTCCTTTATATGGCAGAATAATATTCCATTGTATGTATGCACTGCATTTTGTTTATCCATTCATTGGTTGGTGGACACTTGGGTTGTTTCTACCCTTTGGCTACTGTGAAAAATGCTGCTATGAACACTGCTGTACAATGTACAGTATTTGAGTCCTTGCTTTGGCCTTGCCATATTTAGGCATTCCATGTCTGGCCCTTAGGGGGTAATTTTGCTGCAGTAACAGCTCTTCTTGCATCAGAACCCTTCAGGAATGATCACCTCTGCTTTGCTTTGTTTTGTTCTTTTTCTCAGTGCACCAGAGTGGAAGTACATAGATCCCAGGAAGAAAGAAGAGCTGGACAAGAAAGCTGAGGATGGAGAGTTTTGGTGAGAGGGTTGCCTGCTGGAGAGCTGTCCCATTGGTTGTGGGTTCATTCCCACTTCTGATGTGGGGGCCTTGTGTCTCTAAGTGTTCCAGTAATGCAGCGTGGCTCCCAGCTAGGTGGGGAGGGGGGCTTTCATTTTTCTCGTCCTTTTTGTTTTAGTATAATCCTACCTCAATACCTGTATATCTAAAGTTTTGAAATCAAGGTATCTGGGCCCTCAACCTGGATTAGCCTTCAACCTGTCTTCCTCAGCTTCTGTGTCTTTCAATGAAATAATAACAAAATACTTCTAAGATTTAACTTACCATCAATATATAGTGTAACTCCCTTCACTGGTAGATTAAGGAAAATAATAAGGACCCCCCCCCCCGATGTGGTATGGCTATAAGGAGGTGGTAGCATCTCTATGATGGGCATCACTAAGAATTAACTAAGAAGTAACCTGTTTTGGGCTTGGATCTAATGCAACCTGAAGCAGGCACTTGGTCCAGATTACATCCTGGGGCTCTTGCATGGTTGGTGAGGTGACGGGGCTTTCCTAAGAAATGAAAAGTTAATAGTGAGAACCTTGACATAGTTTCTGCATATTTGTACCAGTGGGCTGCAGAAAGGTTTAGAGGTCACCCTGGGCCTCCAAGCCACTGACCCATCCCCTGGATATGTCTCCTATCAGTCAGTCAGCTTTAATAGGAGCCCTTTGTTTCCTCTGTTTCCAGGATGTCTTTTTCGGATTTCTTGAGGCAGTTTTTCATCTGGAGATCTGCAACGTGTCCAGATTCTCTATCCAATGAGGAAGTACACAAGTGGAACATGGCTTTGTTGAATTGCTGCTGGACACAGGGCTGCACTACGGGGGGCTGCCAGAACTACCCAGGTGAGGGGAAGGTCTGCTTTTTGCATGTCTGAAGCTGAGTATCTTTCTATGTTAATCCTTGGATAATGCCTTTAGGCTTTTTCTCTGGCTTCCAAGCACTCTGCTGCTTGTCTCTGGGTAGAGAAGCCGGGTGCATGGTGGGCAGTGGTCTGCAGTCTCTCACCTGAGCCTGATCTCAGGTAATGCCATTCTTCAGCATCTTTGAGGTAAAACCGTGCCTGCTTCACACACCTGCCCCTGCCCCTACCATGCTTTCCCCACCCTACACTACTCTAAAGTCTCCTGTTCTGTAGAGCTTTCACGATCCCCCCTCATCCTAGCTGGAGGCACCCATCCCACTGAGCTCTGGGGGCAATGCGTCTCTAGCAGAGTGTGCTAGAGAAACACAGGTGTAATATCTGCTCTTTCAATAGACTGCATCTCTTAGAGCAGTTACTTTGCTTCGTTCTCCTATCTGAGTCACAGGCAGAGGAGCACGGCAATGTGAATTGAGATGGTGCACATAGCACATGCGTCTGGCCGTACTCCACTCTCAGGGGCGTCACTGGGACGATTGCAGACCATTGCCTCTGCGATTGCAGACCATTGCCTCTGCGCTAGCCCTGAAACTGCATCCTGTTAAAGGTGGGAAGCCTTTTTAGTATTCAACAGTCGCTAATACATATACAGGCTCCTCCTAGGTTGAATCAGCGAAGGCAGCATTTGATGAAGAAATTCCGAAAAACAACCCACATCTTCAAAGAGAAATGAAGGAAAGCAAAACCTGCTGTCTCCACTCTCTCCACTTTTCACTTCTCCAGCCCCCACACTTCCTCTCCAATTTGACGTGGACCTGTTGAGTCACTTAGACTGTAAACACAAAGGGCAGAGACTAGCCCTCTTTCCATAAGAGGGATCTTGTCCTGGGGCTGTACTCAGTGTTCCTGAAAGTGGCATTGTAATAAAATCCCACATGAGTACCATTCTGGGGTCTTTTTAAAAAATATATTTTTATTGAGAAATCTTCACACACATACATTCCATACATGGTGTACAATCTATGGCCCACAATACCATTACATAGTTGTGTATTCATCACCGTGATCATTTTTAGAACATTTACATCACTCCAGAAAAATAAGTAGAAAGAAAAAAGAAAAAAATTCATATATCCCATGCCCCTTACCCCTCCCTCTCATTGACCACTAGTATTTCCATCTACCCAATTTGTTTTACCCTTTGTCCCCCCTCATTATTCATTTATTCTTTTATCCATATTTTTTTCACTCATTTGTCCATACCCTGGATAAAAGGAGCATCAGACACAAGGTTTTTATAATCACACAGTCACACTGTAAAAGTTATATCTTTATGCAATCGTTTTCAAGAATCAAGGTTACTGGAACACAGCTCAACAGTTTTAGGTACTTCCCTCCACCCACTCCAATACAGTATAAACTAAAAAGGGATGTCTATATAATGCATAAGAATAACCCCCAGGAAAATTTTTTGACTCTGAAGTCTCTCAGCCACTGAAACTTTATTTTGTCTAATTTTTTTCTTCCCCCTTTTAGTCAAGAAGGCTTTCTCAATTCCATGATGCTGGGTCCCGGCTCATCTGGGATTTTTATCCCATGTTGCCAGGGAAATTTACATCCCTGGGAGTCATGTCCTGGGGTCTTGACAAGGTTTCTCCTCCTTCATCCCTCATCCAACCCAAAGTTATCATTTCTGGCAGCAGAAGACAAGAGTGCTGAGCAGAGAAGCAGAAGCCAAGTTCATTTTCTGTCACTGTTACTTAGCTTGACATCTGTGGGATCCTGGGGGGTATCATTTTCCATTTCTGAGCATTAGTTTCCTAATCCTCAAAATGGGGTAATAAGGCCCACTTTCCAATCTAACTGGGTTACAGTGAAAATTGTAACATGGGATGTGTGGGAAAATGCTTTGTAAACTGTACGTTGTTATAGAAATGGGAAGTATTACTTTAATGGCCCATTCTCTTCCTCTGGTTCTGTTAAGGCACAAACAAAAAGAAGTAGGGACTGCAGTAACGCTGCCTCTGGGAGATGGGGTTGGAAACTAAAATATGCTCACCATTAGCAAGCTCTTAGAAATGCATAGGAAGTTGGCATGGATCATTTTGGGGACTCAGAACTGTAGGGGGTGCCCAAGGTATCTGTTTGCACCAAATCTCCATCCCATCTGTGCTGGGCTGCAGCTAGCTATCAGGAAGAAACACATTGTTCGTGTCCCTTTGGTAATAGTGTAAGTATAGAAAATTACAGAATTTTCTCTGTTTCCTCTGGAATCTACAGGTATTTGGTTTTAAAATCCATATACACATGTGCCTTAAATTAAAAATCTGCAAGTAGAAGCTCTGGGAAATTGGAATTAAGGGTGTATTCTTATTGTTAAGAAGCAATCATATGGGTGGGCCATGGTGGCTCAGCAGGTAGAGTTCTCGCCTGCCATGCTGGAGACCCGGGTTCAATTCCCATGTGCCTGCCCATGAAAAAAGAAAAAAAGAAGCAATCATAGAAGATTGTGGGAAATGGTGGAGTAGGAAGCTCCAGGAATCACATCCCCACCGGAACAACTATTAAGCAGGAAGGAATTGTCTTAACTATTTCAAACTCTAGGGTACAGTGGAACATTATCAGGGAGTCCCAATTAGATAAAATGCCAAGTTCTCATCAGAAGCCATGGAAGCAAGAAGGCAGTGACTTGGAATACTAAAAGTGATGAAAGGCAACAATTTCCAGTCAAGGATTTTATATCTGGTGAGAATCTATTTCAAAAATGAAGGAGAGATTAAGACATTCCAAGATAAACAAAAGCTGAGAGTTTATCACCACTACACCTATCCTATAAACACTGCTAAAGGAAGTTCTTCAGACTGAAAGAAAAGGACAGTAGATATAGGTTCAAGCTGGCATAAAGAAATAAAGACCAGTGGTAAAGGCAACCATTTGACATTTATAAATGTCAGTATATTGTAATGTATTTTGGGGGTGTTCTAGTTTGCTAGCTGCTGGAATGCAACACACCAGAGATGGATTGGCTTTTAATAAAAGGGGATTTATTTCATTAGTTCTTCAGAGGAAAGACAGCTAACTTTCAACTGAGGTTCTTTCTTATGTGGGAAGGCACTTCTCTCCAGGCCTCTGGGTTCAAACAACTTTCCCCGGGGTGATTTCTTTCTGCATCTCCAAAGGCCTGGGCTGAGCTGCGAGTGCTGAGATGAGGTATGCTGAGCTGCTTGGGCTGTGCTACGTTGAGTCTCTTATTTAAGCACCAGCCAATTAAATTAAACATCATTCATTGCAGCAGGCCAGCCTCCTAGCCAACTGTGGATGTGAACAACAACAGATGAGGTT
Organism: Tamandua tetradactyla; assembly: GCF_023851605.1. Lineage (NCBI taxonomy): Eukaryota > Metazoa > Chordata > Mammalia > Pilosa > Myrmecophagidae > Tamandua > Tamandua tetradactyla. Next base: position 137,801,211 of record NC_135328.1, read on the forward strand.
CACATGCCATTGGCTCATGTCCACAGCAGTAGAACTAAGCACCTTCACCTAGCCAATTAAACCTAATGCAAGCAGAAAGAGGGAAATGACAAAGGTTAGAGTGGAGATGAATGAAATAGAAAAATAAAAAAAAATAGAGGAAATCAACAGAACCAAAAGTTGGTTCTTCCAAAAGAGCAATAATATTGGCAAACCTTTAGCTAGTCTGCAAAGAAAAAAAGTGAGAGGACACAAATGACTAAAATTAGAAATGAGAAGTGGGGTACATTACTCCTGACCCCACTGAAATAATAAGGACTGTATGAGTATACTATGAACAATTGTATGCCAATAAATCAGATAATCTAGATGAAATGGACATATTCCTAAAAACATACAAACTACCTATACTGATTCAAGAAGAAACAAGATTTCAAGAAACCAATAATTAGTAAAGACATTGAATTAGTAATACAGACCTGCCAGCAAAGAAAAGCTCAGGACCAGATGGCTTCACAGGGGAATTTTACCAAACATTCTAAGAATTAGTACCAATCCCACTCAAACTCTTTTCCAAAAAAATCAGAGGAAGGAACATTCCCTAATTCATTCTATGAGGCCCAAACACCCCAATACCAAAAACATATAAAGGTACTACAAGAAAAGAAAATTACAGACCAATATCTCTTTTGAATATAGATGCAAAAATCTTCAACAAAATACTAGTAAACTGAGTCCAATGGCACATTTAAAACATTATATACCATGATCAAGTGGGATGTATCCAAGGTATACAAAGGTGATTCAACATAAGAAAATCAATGAATGTATACACCACATTAATGTAACAGAGGAAAAAACCACATGATCTCAACTGACCTAGGAAACAAATTTGACAAAACCTAGCACCTTTTCTTAATAAAAACACTTAGAAATATAGGAATAGAAGGAAACTTCCTCAACATGATAATGGGCATAATATGAAAGACCCACAGCTAACATTATAACTCAATATTGAATGAATGGAATCTTTCTTTCTCAATTTTGGAACAAGACAGGGATGTCCACTGACATCACTGTTATTCAATTTTGCACTGGAAGTTCTAGCCAGAGCAATTAGACAAGACAAAGAAAAAAATGCAAATTGAAAAGGAAGAAGTAACATGTATTAGTTAGGGTTCTCTAGAGAAACAGAATCAACAGGGAACACTTGCAAATATAAAATTTATAAAAGTATCTCACGTGACCGCAGGAACACAGAGTCCAAAATCCAAAGGTCAGGCTGTGAAGCCGATGACTCCGATGAAGGGTCTGGATGAACTCCACAGGAGAGGCTCACCAGCTGAAGCAGGAATGGAACATGTCTCCTCTGAATCCTCCTTAAAAGGCTTCCCGTGATTAGATTAAGCGTCACTCATTGTAGAAGACACTCCCCTTTGGTTGATTACAAATGGAATCAACTGTGGATGCAGCTGATGTGATCATGACCTAATTCTATGAAATGTCCTCATTGCAACAGACAGGCCAGCACTTGCTCAACCAGATAAACAGGTACCACAACTTGGCCAAATTGACACATGTCCCTGACCATGACATAACACTTTCCCTATTTGCAGATGATCAGATTCCATATAAAGAAAATCCTGGAAAATACACACAAAAGCTCCTAGAGCTAAAAATGAACCCAGCAAATGGTGGTGTATAAGGTCAACATCCCAAATCAGAAGTGTTTCTATATACTAGCAATGAAGAAGTGTTTCTATATACCAGCAATTTCTGAAGATGAAATCAAGAAAAATTTCCATTTACAATAGCAACTAAAAGAATAAAATATCGAAGAATAAACTTAACCCAAAATATGAAGGACTTGTACAAAGAAAACTTCAAAACATTACTAAAATAAATCAAAGAAGATCTAAATAAATGGAAGGACATTCTGTGTTCATGAATTGGAAGACTCAATATTGTTAAAATGTCAATTCTACCCAAAGTGATTTACAGATGCAACACAATCCCAATAAAAATTCCAACAACCTTCTTCACAGAAATGGAAAAGCCAATCATCAAATTTGTATGGAAGGGCAAGGGGCCCCGAATAATCAAAGCCATCTTGAAAAAAAAAAAAGAATTAAATTGGAGAGCTCACGTGTTACAATCTTAAAACTTATTATAAAGTCAGTAATCAAAACAGCATGGTACTGGCAGAAATATAGACATATAGACCAATGGAATCTAATTGAGAGTTCTGAAATCAACCCTCACTTTTACAGCCAACTGATTTTTAACAAGGGACAAGATCACTCTATTGGGAAAGGATAGTTGTCAACAGATGGTGCTGGGAAAACTGGATCTTTATTTGCAAAAGAATGAAAGTGGAACCCTACCTCATACCACATAAAAAATCAATTCAACATGTACCAAGACCTAAATAAAAGTATCCAGAACTATAAACTGTTAGAAAAAAACATATGGAAGTATCTTTAGGACCTTGTGTTGGGCAACAGTTTCTTAGACTTTGCACTTAAAGGACAAGCAACAAAAGAAAAAATAGATAAAATGGGATCTCACCAAAATTAAAAATATTTGTGCCTCAAAGGACCTTATCATGAAAGCAAAACAACATCCTATTCAACTGGAGAAAATATTTGGAAACCACATATCTGATAAGGGCTTAATATCCAACTCAACAACCAAAAGACAAATAGCCCAATTAAAAAAATGGGCAAAAGTCTTGAATAGACATTTCTCCACAGAAGCTGTACAAATGGCCAGAAAGCACATGAATAGATGTGCAACATCATTAGCCATCAGGGAAATGCAAATCAAAACCACAAAGAGATACTATTTCACACCCATTAGAATGGCTGCTATTTAAAAAATGGAAAATAACATGTGTTGGAAAGGATGTGGAGAAATAAGAACACACATTCATTGCTGGTGGAATGTAAAATGGTGCATCTGCTGTGGAAGACAGTTTGGTGGTTCCTCAGAAAGCTAAATATAGAACTACCATATTACTTGGCCTTCCCACTACTAGGTATATACCCCAAAGAATTGAAAGCAGGGACTCGAACAGATATTTGCACACCAATGTTCATAGTTGCAATATTTACAATTGCCAAAAGATAGAAGAACCCAAGTGCCCATCACTGATGAATGGATAAACAAAATTTAGTATAGACATACAATGGAATATGATTCATCCATAAAAGGAAATGAAGTCCTGATACATGCTACAACACAGACTCAGATATTGGCACATCAATGTTCATAGCAGCATTATTCACAATAACCAAAAGTAGAAGCAACACAACTATCCATCTATGCATGACGAGATACCACAAAATGTGGTAAATAACAATGGAATATTATTTAGCCGTAAAAAGGATTGAAGTTCTGATATATGCGACAACTTGGATGAACTTTGAAGAATCATGTTGACTGAAATAAGTCAGACACCAAAGAACAAGTATTATAATACAAAATTGATACAAAATAATTAAAGTAAGCGAAGCCATAGAGCCAGAATCAAGAATATAGTTTACCAAGGATGTGGTGGGGATAGAGAATAAGGAGTTAAGGCTTAAATTGTACAGAGCTTCTATTTGGGATGATAGAAAAGTTTTGGTACTGGTTGGTGGTGATAGTAGTCCAACATTATGAATGTAATTAACAGCACTAAATTATGTATTTGAATGTGATTAAAGGGGACATTTTATTGTACATATGGTACTAGAATAAAAATTTAAAAAACCATGGAACTACACAACACAAACAGTAACTCTAAGTTAAACCATGAGCTATAGTTAATAGTGCAATTATAAAAATGTGCAATTGTAACAAATATTTCACACCAAATAAGGAATTAATAATAGGGTGGTATATGGAAATCTTGTATTTTAAGTATGGCTGCTCTTTCAACCTGCAATATCTCTAATTAGAAAAGAAAGATGGGGCTGGTGATGGTGGCGCAGTGGCAGAATTCTTGCCTGCCATGCCGGAGACCTGCATTCGATTCCCGGTGCCTGCGCATGTTAAAAAAAGATGAGGAACTCATAACCAGTGAACACCTATGAATGCGTTGCTATTTCATCAAGTCAGACCCTTATTTAGAAGTTGGAAGAAACCCCTCCCCCACTCTTTTCTCCCCTTAGGGCACATCATTGTTGAAATTGTTGAAGTCTTCTTTAGTGTGGAGATGCCTGTCAGTTATGACTTCTTTGATCGTGATCTTTGTCTGTCAGAGAATTGCTGTGTGCCGTGGATAATCCATTTGACCTCTCTGCACCTTGGTTTCTGTAGTCACTATTTCGAGAGATTTTTGTAAGAAGGACTTTTTAAAAATACTCATATGTGTTATGGCAGGAATGCTTCTTAATTGACAGTTATTATTTCCCATGCATTATTACATGCCTTACTCTTGAAGAGAGTGTGTCTCAACAGTGGATGCAACACTGAAGTGATCAAGTGAGGCTCCTGTGTCAACGGATAGTGGATTAGCTCTCAGGGCTACTTGGGGATGCGATCTGAAGCTGGAGCTCTCTCCGAGGGATCATACATGCCAATCAGACTGGATTTTCCATGCAGCAAGAGCTGTCATCTTCCTAGCCTGTCAAGCAGAAGCCTCTTCGGTAGCTAGTCTCCTTTGAGATTTTGTCCTCATTTTGTTTTCGGGGCCCATACCTTTTACCCAGAGATCTCCCTTCACCTAGGAGGTGGGATTGTCTGCACAGATCAGGAAGCTGAGAACAAGGAATTGTCACCAGTTTCTCCAGGCAGACTTGGAGGTGCCTTCCCAATGGGGTTCAGTATATGCCTGGGGTCATGATACACTGAATATTCCCAGTCAAGCCTCCTGGAGTGCCTTCTAGATCAAATGAACAAGTACACAAATTTCAATTGCTATGGGATATTTCTGTTGTGTGTGGGGTAGGTGGGGTAGGGAGGTAGGAGGACATGCCTGACTGTCTTGTAAAAAAAGTTTCTGAAGCCTGCTTATTAAGTATTGTTTGTCTAGAGTCATTCTTTCATTGGGATGATCGAGATTCTTCTCTTCTGTTTTATTCTTTCATCTCCTCACTACCCGCTAAGCCCCCACTAGGGGGATGGGGGTGAGTACCACCATCACCCAGGTGACTTCCAGTCACATACTGGACCAATCTCCAATTCATGATCTATTTGACGTGCTGGACCATGTCCATGAGGAGAGCATGGGTGAACCCTGCTGTATGGTACTTCTGGACCTGTTGAGAAAAATTGCCAGTGACAGAAGAGGTGAGGTAGGACAGGACATGCTTATTATTGGCTATGCCATCTTCCAGGTACTCCAGGGCTAGGCTCATCCTTTATTGCACATTTGATTCTTTGGTCTGATTATTTTGACCAGTGATTGGAATGTACTTTTCCTATCATGTAAATACTTGTAATCTAGCACTCTTGTTCACGTAAATATCTCTCCTAATGCCCTTACTAAGGTCTAAATTTCACAATTAGAGATTCATTCCTATGGCTTAATCTCTGTCTACTGTTAACATTGAAACATATAATATATTAAACTTTGCCTGTCATTTAGAACATAGTGTAAATATGATTAGTAGTCTCTCTCCAAGAATGGACTTGGAAAATGACGCAAGAACAAGGGAGCACAAGCAAGGATGAGGGGTATCACTGAGTGGAGGAGGGAAAGCTAGATATGGGAGCCAAAGACAAATACCCCCTTCTTCCCACCACAGGAAACCCTGACACACTTGGAGTACACAGGGCAAGGGGTAGGGTGAAGGAAGTCACATTGCCATTTTCAGTTCTTGTGTCTTGGGATGAGGAAACATGAGCTGGCTTTGGTCTCAGGCTGCAGTATTTAGCTCAATATGCCATTTGCACCCCTCTATGGCTTTAACAATTGGCAGTATGTTAAATCAAGACCTCCAAGTCTTGACAAGCCTAGCCAGGAACAAATTGGAATCCACTTCTTTATACAGGCAAGACTCCTTATAACAAATTCCAGAGGGATCCATAGTGGTTGTTTTATACAATTTTGTTTAAAAATGCATTTCTCAGGAAAAAATACATTTCTAATCAGGAAGACCAACGTATAAAGCAGAGTTGGCTGGAAGACTAAATTCTCTGTATAAGCTAATGCATAGAAAAGAAGAGTTGTGATTAGAAACTAGTAAGAGAAAGTGGGATTGTCAGGCTTATACTACCTCAGCCCCTTTCTTTTCCCATTTTGGAACCCATGGCTTTAGAGTTCAGTTGTGTGTGTGTAGTTTTGGCTGGAATAATGAGAGTTGGAAAAGAATTGTTACTTGATGGCCGGACGAAAGAATTGCAAATAAGTAAGCTCCAACTCTTCCATCCCACCTAGAATGTAAATAGCACAAAACCAAATTCTTTGCTTACCAGGACAAAACCCTGAGAGAGCTCTTACTGTATGCATATTAATTCAACAAACTTTAGTGAGCATCTACTATGTGGCAGGTGCCATGCTGAAAGCTGAGGAGACAGAGAAGAAAATCAATGGTCATTGCCTTCAAAAAGCTCACAATCGGAGTGGGAAATTAGACCCACAACTCATCAAACTAACTCAATGAATTCACACAATTCAACTAACTACAGTGCGGCTCAGATTGTGTTACTATGGGGACCAGCACACCAGGCTGCAGCCTCCTCAGAAAAGTCAGCTTCATCAAGGAGGAGACATGCACTCAGATCTGAAAGATGAGTCCCCTTTCCCAGGTGTAGGGAGAGCATTCCAGACAGAGCAGGCACTTTTTTTTTTTTAACAGAGTGAAAACCAAATTCTTATTTTGCATGATGATCCATCTGATAAGAAAATTATTACGAATCTTGTAAAACTACGAAATTCTTAGCCAACCTTAACCACAACCAATAAAATTCACTTCTAACAAGACTTCTACAACTTTCTATATCCATCCATTTGTCCTACAAATTCCTGTTTCTCATTCTGCAACAATCAGTGAATTTACTTTAGGGGAGAAAGTACTCTCTTTTTCCTTAACAAAAATCCTTCCTGCATAATTTCCATATTTAAATTACCAAGAAAGATCTTCAAATCAATCTTTAACCAACATCCTACAAAACACAATTCTTTTTTTTCTTTTTTGTGAAAAATAACATATATAAAAAAAGCAATAAATTTCAAAGCATATTGCAGCAATTAGTTGTAGAACAGATTTCCAAATTTGGTATGGGTTACAATTCCACCATTTTAGGGTTTTATTTCTAGCTGCTTTAAGATACTGGAGACTAAAACATCAGTATAATGATTCAGCAATCATACTCGTTTGTTAAACCTGACCTTCTCTGAATAACTCCACCATCACCTTTGATCTTTCTGTCCCATTCTTAAGGGTATTTAGGCTATGCCCATTCTAACTTCTTCATGTTGGAAGGGGCTGTCGATAATATGGGATAGGGGAATGGAACTGGTTGATGTGCTGGGCCCTCTAAACTCTGCACTTCTTGAAAGCTTGGAAGTATGGGATATTTTTGGAGAGTGGATGGTAAGTGGGAATGGCTGACCATTCAGTGACTTTGGCCACCAGGTTTTTTATCTATAGGGCATATGTTATTTATGTAACAAGACCAGCAAAGAATTCTTTCAAAGGGACCTGAGCTAACACACCAAAATTGCTTTGTTTGGCATGGAATTAACTCTAAGAAATAAAATATAAAGCATGTTGGTTTTTCAAATACCAAATTACAGCTCCTTATAAAATCAACCCAAGAATGTGGTCCTTTGTTTTTTTGGCAGAGGCACATAATTTAGACTGTGACATCTGTGAACAGAGCATTTGTAAGGGTAGTTTGTGGTGATGTGTATAGGGTTGTAGGGGGTACTGTACTCTTACCCCTGTGCCTACAAACTGGGGTCTGGTTTGAGGTTTCAAACCTGAGGCCATTGAGAAGTGGCCAGCATCCCCCCTAGGGCTTAGAGAGCCCTGCTTGTCCCAGCTCCTCTCTCCTGTTATCTTACAGAAGTGACAGGTTCATCCTAGGTAGAACGGTCATTTGCATTTGGGATCCTGCATTTCAAAGATGACTGTCCCTTTCCATCCATCAGTGGGCAAGGGCTGGGGCCCACTCTCCTGCCTTGCTGCTCTGGCCTTGTGCCATCAGAGGTTCCGCCTGCCCAGCTCAGTTCCTCCCCAGTGACTCTTGGCAGGGTGGATTCAGAGCACAAACACGGGGTTGGGGTCGGGGGGAGGTGGGTGTCTGTTCTTAGTAGGAAGGCAGCCAAGGCCCTTCTTTCCCACTGTCCTGCAACCTGTAGGCATGGTCATGCTGAGCAGGAGATTCCTGGCAGAGGATGGATAAACGCTTTTAGGCAGGGAGTGGAGAGGAAGATACCGGCGAGGGTGCCTGGATGGGTAATTTTTGTTTTAAACTCACAATTAGAGGAGTAACAGTGGCTCTGGGCTTATCTATCTCTGCTGCCAATTACAAATAGGGACTCCAGCAGTGAGGATGCCAGCTGATCTGGGTTCTCACTGACTTATTATGATTTTTTTCAGGATTGCAGGCAATTGCCCTTGGTCCTAAGGCACAAACAAGGTCCTGCCTGCTCTCCAGGTCTCAGGAGCTCATGAGGCAGAGCGAAGAGGTCACAGTAGGGACTGAATCCTCCTCTGGCCTGGTAAAGGGGCTGGTACCTGCATGGGGAGGGCTCCCACTCTGTGAATCTGAGTCAACATTTTCAGGTTCAAATAATAGAGACAAGACTAGTAAAAACAGAATTAACCAGCTCATGTAAGTTAACCAAGGGAAAGGCAGGGATACCTGGGACAAAGGACCGTCTCCCTCCACATCTCTCTGCTGTCAATGCCATTTTCCTAGTCTCACTTTCTTCACGGCCTCCCTAATATCGCCAGTACAAAGGAAGGGGCCTTCTCTGAGTTCCAGTTAAAAGTCCTAGGGCAGCCTCTGCTGAACTTGGTTTGGGCTCAGCTGGGGTGATAGCACCATCCGCAGGCCAGGCTGCTGACCTGGGAGGCAACGTCTGTAAGAAAATGTTAGCTCTCATTAAATCTTCAAGATTATTGTAACCGAGAAATCAGGATTTAAGGGGTGATTTTGATTACTGAATCATTATAGACACATTCCTTTTTGCTTTCTGATATATTGGAGTAGACAGAGGGAAATTCCTGAAATCTCTAAATTGTAATCCAGCTGCCTTGATTTCTGATAATGATCGCAGAGCCCTTATCTTGTGACTAACCTTCATTTGTACCCAGTTATCCAGTTTTTCAACTTTCGAGTCTTATAATCAGCAAAGACAGCCCCTAATGTTTATTAATGAAAGGTCTTGTCTGGGGTTGTTTTGATGACTGAGACGGGATCTAACCAGGTGGGCCTGCCTGACATGCCTGGTAGCCTGGATTTTGACCTGCAAGACACCTCTACCTCATTATAATACTCCGCCATTTTCTTACGTGTGACTCAGCATGGAATCAATCTGCGCATGCTCAATAATCAGATCCCCTCTAATTACATCATCAGGGGCCCCTGTGCTCATTATTCTAAACCCTGCCCATCTTTTCTCTAATAAAATAAGCAAAATTACTGCAGTTTGGGGAGAGAGATTTTGGGCCACTAGACCACCTGCTCTCCTGCTATGCACCTTCCACCTGTAGGATGGGCATGTGCGGCCCAGGGAATAGGATTTAGATGACAGCAGCCCCTGCTCTCCATCACACACACACACACACACACACACACACACACACACACACATCACATGCCCATAGGCACACACATGGCTGTGAGCTTGCTGCCTCCTTCCTCGGAGGCCATTCTAACAAGGTTTCGTGTAGCTGGGTTCGCAGATTCGGAGAAGCACAATAACGGGCAATGTGGGGGGAGACTTTCTAAGAAGAATAGTCCACCAGGGTGAAAATTCTAGAATCCATGAAAGGCCTTACTTGGAGTAGGGTAAGTATGGGAGAGGTGAGGGAGGGAGTTAAAGATTCCTACTACCAGTTTGAAGTTAATAGGATCTGAAGGTCTTGGGTAGGAAGCCAATCCCTCAAAAGAATAAAAACTTCCTAAAAGAATCTAGTCATTAGCTGTACTTTTTATTTATGTTTTCTTTCTTTCTTTTTCTCCCCCTCCCCTCTCTTTTTCTCCCTCTGTCTCTCTCTCTCTCCTTCCTTTCCTCCCTCCCTACCTCCTTTGCTTCCTTCCTTTCTTAGTGTTTTTGAGAAATTGGGGATGTTGTAGCTAGGAACCCAAATGATATATGCAATCTTTTAGTAAGCTAGGCTCTGCCACTGTTGCATAACAGTCGTACGTGGTTTCTTATTGATTCATAAGAGTGCTTTATATATTAAGGATAGTAACTTTTTGTCAGGGCCACATTTTCTAGGCCCTGGCTCTTCCTGATGTAGATGAGGTAGAAGCACCAGTGGAACCTGAGGGGAAGAGGGTCTCAGTGTTTCCTATATCCACTCAGTTTGACCCACAGGTGAGCTCTCCTGTGTCTTTGAGCAGTTGTGCTACGTCCTTAGGGTGGGATAGTGAAGGCAATGGGAGAAATAGATCCAGTCCCCTGCCATCTAATAGACTTCCAGTCTTGTAGGAGACAAATGATGAAATTATATGAAAAAGATAAAGGAAAACCCATGCCAGAGATGGGTGTAAACATTTCAGGGCCTGTGTGTATAAAGCTCTCAGGGGTTCTGGAGTTAGCACCTGGTCATAGAGTATAGTATACATATACTATATACTGTATACTATATACTCATTGAATTACATGAGCACCCATGGAAGAAGTGAGCTCAGAGCAGACTTTGGAAAAGGAAATGTGCAGGGTGTAAAGCCACCTGCCTTGCTCCCTTTACCCCTTGTTTGGGCCTCACTTGGCTGTCCTTTTCCTGAGATGGCTGGGTGGAGGCAGCAGGCTTATGGTTGCTTCCCTAGGAGGGAAAGTGTTGTGGGGGCCAAACTGTGTCTATGGCCAGTGGGCACTGGACCCAAGGGTGGGGTAGGACTATCTTCCTGGGGGCACAGGCCCAGCTTTCATGTCTCCATTCTGTCTACCTAAAGGGATTGAGGGGTCTCTGACTATAGAGCCACGCCAAGCACCCTCACCCCATCCCTAGCTGCTGAACTTGTCTTCTTTGACTGAATTGGGGTGGGGGGGAAGAGGGCGAGGGGCACATTCTATTATTTGGCATATATTGAATTTGTAAATTCATATTTGTGCATATTCATGAGAAGCTGCCAAATAAGGATCCTTCTTACCCTGGGGTTTTATGTTATGAATTTATTAGATAGAAAATATGTGCCCCTGGTCTGTTTTTTGTCATTCCAGTTAATCCCTGTCCCTGAACAGATGTGGCTCTTCCCCCAGGACTTGGTGCACAGTTGTTAACCCAAAGGTCAATAGTGCCCCTACCCCACCACCTCCAGTCACTGGCCCAGGGGCTCTTTCCAGGCTTGCGGCTTTTGGTGATCTGAGCTGGGCACATCTCCCATATTCTGCTCCAGTTGCAGCCACCAGCTCAGCACTCTCATGGCTCCCAGGAGGACATAGTTTTCATGGTCGGTCCCAGGGATCTTTTTTTTTTCCTAATATTCTTATTGAGAAATCTGCACACATATACATTCCATACATGGTGTACCATCAGTGGCTCACAGTATCATCACATAGTTGTATACTCATCATGACAATCATTTTTAAAAATGTTTGAATCACTCCAGAAAAAGAAAAAAGAAAAACTCATACATCCCATACACCTTACTCTTCCCTCTCATTGACCATTGTATTTCAACCTACCCATTTAATTTTATCTGTTCTCCTCCCTATTATTTATTCTTTTATCCATATTTTCTTACTCATCTGTCTATAGTGTGGATAAAAGGAGCACCAGACACAAGGTTTTCACAATCCCACAGTCACATTGTAAAAAGTGTATCTTTATACAATCATCTGTAAGAATCAAGGCTATTGGAACACAGCTCAACAATTTCAGGTACTTCCCTTCGGCCACTCCAGTACAGCATAAACTAAAAAGGGATATCCACATAAAACATAAGAATAACCTCCAGGATAACCTCTACTCTGTTTGAAATCTCTCAACCACTGAAACTTTACTTTGTCTCATTTCTCTCTTCCCCCTTTAGGTCAAGAAGGCTTTTTCAATCCCTTGATGCTGGGTCCCAGCTCATCCGGGATTTCTGTCCCATGTTGCCAGGGAGATTTACACCCCTGGAAGTCATATCCCACATAGGGGGGAGAGGGCAGTGAGTTTACTTGCTGAGTTGACTTAAAGAGAGGCCACAACTGAGCAACAAGAGAGGTTCTCTGGGGTTGTTTAATTATAAGTAGACTTAGCCTATCCTTTGCAGGAATAAGTTTCAGAGGAGTGAATCTGAAGATTGAGGGCTCAGCCTATTGATTTGGTTATCCCCACTGCTTGTGCGAATATCAGGAATTCTCCAAATGGGGAACTTGAATATTACTCTTTTTTCCCCAGTCCCCCAAGGGGACTTTGGAAATACTTGTTTATTCACTGCAGTTCCAGGGATCTTTAGAAAGGCCAGTTGATGGTATGGATTCTAAATCCACAACTTAGAAGGTTAGAGTGATTCTCCCCTGTCCTGTTTTTTTGTTTGTTTGTTTGTTTCAGTTAAATCAACTTAAAACTGGGTCTAAGTCCCCACTGAACTAGCTCGGTAGGATTTCAATCTCAGGTATTATTGGGGCTCCCCATCTCTACCTCCTATGGTCTTGGGGCTTTCTGAAACACCAAAGCAACAGAAAGTATTTTCCAGTCATGGAGCCACAGTGGTCATGCCTGATCTGCCCTGTCTCAGCTCACAGCTTCCTGTGATTCCTAGGCCTGGAATCTTTGGTGAACTAGGGGCTCCCTTCCCATCTGAAGTTCCTGGTGCCACGTATCTGTGCAAGCATTCCCAATATTACAAGGCCCTGTGGTTTCCACACTGCTCTAGTTTGAAAGCTGCTGGAATGTGACATACCCGAACTGGAATGGCTTTTTAAAAGGGGAATTTATAAAGTTGCAAGTTTACAGTTCTAAGGCCAAGAAAATGTCCAATTAAAGCAAGGATCTAGAAATGTCCAATCTAAGGCATCCAGGGAAAGATACCTTGGTTTAAGAAGGACAGTGATGTTCAGGGTTTCTCTCTCAGCTGGAAAGGCACATGGCAAAATCTGCTGGCTTTCTCTCAAGGCTTCCTCAGTGGCTTTCCTGAGGCTCTGTCCACTCTTGGAGCTCCACAGCTTTTTCCAAAATGGTTCCCTCTTAAAGGGCTCCAAGAAGCAACCCCACCTTGAATGGGTGGAGAAACATCTCTATGGAAATCATCTAATCAAAGGTTACCACCCACAGTTGGGTGGGTCATATCTCTGTGGAAACAATAAAAAAGATCCCACCCAGCAATATTGAATGAGGATTAAAGGTCATGGCCTTTCTGGGGGTAAAACAATAGCTTCAAACAGGCAGACGCCCCATTCCTGATCTCAGGGAAACTCCGCCTTTTCTCTCTAGGGAAACTTGTTCCCCTCCTGCTCCCCCCACCCCTCCCCCCAACTTACACAAAGTCCCCAAACATACTTTCAGGGGACTCAGGCTTTACGAGAAACAGAAGGGCCATTGCCTCCAAGAACTGTTTTTTGTCTCTCCAAATATCTCCAAGTCATGAAGATTCAAAGCACCTGCCCACCTGCCTGGACTGGGAGAGGGAAAAAATACAAGGTGAGCAAATACACTCTTGGAATTGAGATGTATTCGCTATAAGCAGGGTTGTAAAGTTGTCATTGACACATGATGTAATAACAGCAAAATAATTCCTTATTTTTGCCATACTGTCTTACCATTTACAATGCCTTTTCATATATAATCTGTCAGGACAACAGATAATTTCACTATAATAAGTTCCTTGAGAACAAGAACTATCTCTTGTTTACCATTTTATCTCAGACACAGATACAGAACAGTTCCTGAATGGGACAGGTGCTCACTAAAGCTTTTTTTGAATGAATGAATAGACAAAGTACAAAGTACAGTATTTTCATCATATAAAGGCATCTTCTGGTACCCCAAAATTACCCTGTGCCCTGGGATGCCCCCTACTGGCGGAGTGCCTGCTACATACTAGTATTCACCAATATCCATATATTGTTTTTTTAATATA